>NC_058419.1:76953788-77037112 GCF_002201575.2 Neomonachus schauinslandi | reverse complement strand
ACATCCAAATGGCCAACAGACACATGAAAAAGTGCTCAATATCGCTCGGCATCAGGGAAATCCAAATCAAAACCTCAATGAGATACCACCTCACACCAGTCAGAATGGCTAAAATTAACAAGTCAGGAAACGACAGATGTTGGCGGGGATGCAGAGAAAGGGGAACCCTCCTACACTGTTGGTGGGAATGCAGGCTGGTGCAGCCACTCTGGAAAACTGTATGGAGGTTCCTCAAAAAGTTGAAAATAGAGCTACCATATGATCCAGCAATTGTACTACTGGGTATTTACCCCAAAGATACAAAAGTAGGGATCCGAAGGGGTACGTGCACCCCGATGTTTATAGCAGCAATGTCCACAATAGCCAAACTGTGGAAAGAGCCAAGATGTCCATCGACAGATGAATGGGTAAAGAAGATGTGGTATATATAGACAATGGAATATTATGCAGCCATCAAAAGGAATGAGATCTTGCCATTTGCAACGATGTGGATGGAACTGGAGGGTATTATGTTGAGTGAAATAAGTCAAACAGAGAAAGACATGTATCATATGATCTCACTGATATGAGGAATTCTTACTTGTAGGAAAGAAACTGAGGGTTGCTGGAGTGGGGGGTGGGGTGGCAGGGATGGGGTGACTGGGTGATAGACACTGGGAGGGTATGTGCTCTGGTAAGTGCTGTGAATTATGCAAGACTGTTGAATTTCAGATCTGTACCTGTGAAACAAATAATGCAATATATGTTAAGAAAAAAAGAAGAAGAAGAAGAAGGTAGCGGGAGGGGAAGAATGAAGCGGGGGAAATCGGAGGGGTAGATGAACCATGAGAGACGATGGACTCTGAAAAACAAACTGAGGGTTCTAGAGGGGAGGGGGGTGGGAGGATGGGTTAGCCTGGTGGTGGGTATTGAGGAGGGCACATTCTGCATGGAGCACTGGGTGTTATGCACAAACAATGAATCATGGAACACTTCATCTAAAACTAATGATGTAATGTATGGGGATTAACATAAGAATAAAAAAAAAAGAAAACATAAGGCAAAGAAAGTAAAAAAAAAAAAGAAAGAAAAAAAGAAAGAGGAGAGATCACAACCAACACCAAATAAATACAATTATAAGAACATGTTATGAGCAACTCTATGCCAGCAAATTAGATAATCTGGAAGAAATGGATGCATTCCTAGAGATGTATCAACTACCAAAACTGAACCAGGAAGAAATAGAAAACCTGAACAGACCTATAACCACTGAGGAAACTGAAGCAGTAATCAAAGATCTCTTAACAAACAAAAGCCCAGGGCCAGATGGCTTCCCTGGGGAATTCTGCCAAACATTTAAAGAAGAATTAATACCTATTCTTCTGAAACTGTTCCAAAAAAATAGAAATGGAAGGAACACTTTCAAACTCATTTTATGAAGCCAGCATTACCTTGACCCCAAACCAGACAAAGACCCCATCAAAAAAGGAGAATTATAGAACAATATCCTTGATGAACATGGATGCAAAAATTCTCACCAAAAGACCAGCCAATAGGATCCAACAGTACATTAAAAGGATTACTCACCACGACCAAGTGGGATTTATTCCTGGGTCACATGTTTGGTTCAACATCCACAAATCAATGTGATAAAATACATTAATAAAAGAAAGAACAAGAACCACATGATCCTCTCAAGAGATGCAGAAAAAGCATTTGACAAGTACAAAATACTTTTTTTGATAAAAACCCTTCAGCTTGTAGGGATAGAGGGTACATAACTCCATATCATAAAAGCCATCTATGAAAAACTCACAGCGAATATCATTCTCAATGGGGAAAAACTGAGAGGTTTTCCTCTAAGGTCAGGAACATGGCAGGGGTGTCCACTATCACCACTACTATTGAACATAGTACTAGAAGTCCTAGCCACAGCAATCAGACAACAAAAAGAATTAAAAGGCATCCAAATTGGCAAAGAAGAATTCAAGCTCTCACTCTTTGCAGATGTTATGATACTTTACGTGGAAAACACAAAAGACTCCACCCCAAAACTGCGAGAACTCATACAGGAATTCAGTAAAGTGGCAGGATATAAAAATCAGTGCTCAGAAATCTGTTGCATTTCTATACACCAACAACAAGACAGAAGAAAGAAAAATTAAGGAGTCAATCTCATTTACTATTGCACCCAAAACCATAAGATACCTAGGAATAAATCTAACCAAAGAGGCAGAGAATCTGTACTCAGAAAACTATAGAATACTCATGAAAGAAATTGAGGAAGACACAAAGATATGGAAAAACATTCCATGCTCATGGATTGGAAGAACAAATATTGTGTAGATGTCAATGCTACCTAGAGCAATCTACACATTTAACGCCATCCCTATCAAAATACCATCCAGTTTTTTCAAAGAAATGGAACAAATAATCCTAAAATTTGTATGGAACCAGAAAAGATCCCGAATAGCCAGAGGAAAGTTGAAAAAGGAAAGCAAAGATGGTGGCATCACAATTCCGGACCTCAAGCTCTATTACAAAGCTTTAATCATCAAGAGAGTATGGTACTGACACAAAAACAGAGACATAGATCAATGGAACAGAATAGAGAGCCCAGAAATGGATCCTCAACTCTATGGTCAACTAATCTTCGACAAAGCAGGAAAGAATGTCCAATGGAAAAAAGACAGTCTCTTCAACAAATGGTGTTGGGAAAATTGGACAGCCACATGCAGAAGAATGAAACTGGACCATTTCCTTACACCACACACAAAATAGACTCCAAATGGGTGAAAGACCTAAATATGAGACAGGAGTCCATCAAAATCCTAAAGGAGAACACAGGCAGCAATCTCTTTGACCTTGGCCACAGCAACTTCTTCCAAGAAACATCACCAAAGGCAAGGGAAGCAAGGGCAAAAATGAACTATTGGGACTTCATCAAGATAAAAAGCTTTTGCACAGCAAAGAAAACAGTCAACAAAACCAAATACAACCAACAGAATGGGAGAAGATATTTGCAAATGACATATCAGATAAAGGGTTAGTATCCAAAATCTATAAAGAACTCATCAAACTCAACACCCAAAGAATGGATAATCCAATCAAGAAATGGGCAGAAGACATGAACAGACATTTTTCCAAAGAAGACATCCAAATGGCCAACAGACACATGAAAAAGTGCTCAACATTGCTCGGCATCAGGGAAATCCAAATCAAAACCTCAATGAGATATCACCTCACACCAGTCAGAATGGCTAAAATTTACATGTCAGGAAATGACATATGTTGGCGATGATGCAGAGAAAGGAGAACCCTCCTACACTGTTGGTGGGAATGCAAGCTGGTGCACCCACTCTGGAAAACAGTTTGGAGTTTCTTCAAAAAGTTGAAATTAGAGCTACCCTATGATCCAGCAATTTTACTACTGGGTATTTACCCCAAAGATACAAATATAGTGATCTGAAGGGTTACATGCTCCCCAATGTTTATAGCAGCAATGTCCACAATAGCCAAACTATGGAAAAAACCAAGATGTCCATCAACAGTTGAATGGATAAAGAAGATGTGGTATATATATACAATGGAATATTATGCAGCCATTGAGAAACATGAAATCTTGCCATTTGCAATGGCGTGGATGGAACCAGAGGGTATTATGCTAAGCAAAATTAATCAATCAGAGAAAGACAAGTATCATATGATCTCACTCATATGAGGAATTCTTAAACACAGGAAACAAACTGAAACTTGCTGGAGTGGAGTAGGGTGGAAGGGATGGGGTCGCTGGTTGATGGACATTGGGGAGGGTATGTGCAATGGTGAGCACTGTGAACTGTGTAAGACTGATGAATCACAGACATGTACCTCTGAAACAAATAATACATTATATGTCAATATAAAAAGAAGATAGCTGGAAGGGAAAAATGAAGGGGGGAAATCAGAGGGGGAGATGAACCATGGCAGACTATGGACTTTGAGAAACAAATTGAGGGTTTTATAGGGCAGGGCAGTGGCAGGATGGGTTAGCCCAGTGATGGGTATTAAGGAGGGCATGTATTGAATGGAGCACTGGGTGTTATATGCAAACGAATCATGGAACATTACATCAAAAACTAATGATGTAATGTATGGTGACTAACAAACATAATAAAATAAAATGAAGAAACGAAAAAAAGAAAGACATTTCGGTTCCTTCCATAGTTTGGCTCTGGTGGACATTGCTGCTGTGAACATCGGGGTGCATGTGCCCCTTCTTTTCACTACATCTGTATCTTTGGGGTTAATACTCAGTAATGAAATTGCTAGGTCATAGGGTAGATCTATTTTTAACTTCTTGAGGATCTTCCATAATGTTTTCCAGAGTTTGCATTCCCACCAACAGTGTAAGAGGGTTCCCCTTTCTCCACAACCCCACCAACAGTTGTTTCCTGTCTGGTTAATTTTTGCTATTCTATCTGGTGTAAGGTGGTATTTCATTGTGGTTTTGATTTGTATTTCTCTGATCACTAGTGATGTGGGGCATTTTTTTCATGTGTCTGTTGCCATTTGTATGTCTTCTTTAGGGAAGTGTCTGTTCATGACTTCTACCCATTTCCTGACTGGATTCTTTGGTTTTTGTGTGTTGATTTTGAGAAGTTCTTTATAGATCCTGGATAAGAGCTCTTTATCTGTAATGTCATTTGCAAATATTTTCTCCCATTCTGTAGGTTGCCTTTTAGTTCTGTAGATTGTTTCCTTTGCTGGGCTGAAGGTTTTTATTTTGATGAAATCCCAATACTTCATTTTTGTTTTTGTTTTCCTTGATTTTAGAGAAATGTCTTGCAAGAAGTTAATGTGTCCAAGGTCGAAGAGGTTGCTGACTGCATCCTCCTCCAGGAAGTTGATGGATTCTTTTCTCACATTTAGGTCTTTCATCCATTTTCAGTTTATCACTGTGTGCAGTGTAAGAGAATAGTCCAGTTTCATTCTTCTGCATGTGGCTGTCCAATTTTCCTAGCACCACTTATTGAAGAGACTGTCTTTTTTCCATTGCATATTCTTTCCTGTTTTGCCAAAGATTAGTTGACCATAGAGTTGAGGATCCATTTCTGGGCTCTCTATTCTGTTCTATTGATCTATATGTGTGTTTTTGTGCCAGTACCATACTGCCTTGATGATTCCAGCTTTGTAATATAGCTTGAAGTCAGGCATTGTGATGCCACCAGCTTTGCTTTTCTTTTTCAACATTCTTTGGGCAGTTCAGGGTGTTTTCTCTTTCCATAGAAATTTTAGGATTGTTTGTTCCAGCTCTGTGAAAAATGTTGATGGTATTTTGATAGGGGTTGCACTGAATGTGTAAATTGCACTGGGCAGCATAGACATTTTAACAATGTTTATTCTTTCAATCCATGAGCAGGGAATGTCTTTCCATCTCTTTGTGTCTTCCTTAATTTCTTTCATAAGTGTTCTGTAGTTTCTAGAGTATAGATCCTTTACTTCTTTGGTTAGGTTTATTCCTAGGTATCTTATGGTTTTGGGTGATACTGTAAATAGGATCAATTCCTTAATTTCTCTATCTACAGTCACATTATTGTTTTATAGAAATACAACAGATTTCTGTACATTGATTTTATATCCTGTCATGTTACCGAATTGCTCTATGAGTTCTAGCAATTTTGAGTTGGAGTCTTTAAGGTTTTCCACATAAAGTATCATATCATCTGCCGAGAGAGTGTTTGACTTCTTCTTTGCCAATCTGAATCCCTTTCATTTCTTTTTGTTGTCTGATTGCTAAGGCTAGGACTTCTAGTACCATGTTGAATTGTGTTGTGAGTGGGTATCCCTGTCATGTTCCTGACCTTAAGGGAAAAGCTCTCAGTTTTTGCCCATTGAGAATGATATTCGCATAGATAGCTTTTATGATATAGAGGTATGTTCCCTCTATCCCTATACTTTGAAAAGTTTTGATCAAGAAATGTGCTATATTTTGTCAAATGCTTTTTCAGCATCAATTGAGAGGGTCATATGGTTCTTCTCTCTTTTTTTTATTAATGTGCTCTATCACATTGATTGCTTTGTGAATGTTGAACTGCCCTTGCATCCCAGGAATAAATCCCACATGGTTGTGGTGAAAAATCCTTTTAATATACTGTTGAATCTTATTGGCTAGGATCTATTGAGTATTTTGGCATCCATGTTCATCAGGGATATTGGTCTGTAATTCTCCTTTTTGATGGGGTCTTTGCCTGGTTTGAGGATCAGGGTAATGTTGGCCTCATAGAACGAGTTTGCAAGTTTTCCTTCCATGTCTATTTTTTTAAACAGGTTCAATAGAATAGACATGATTTCTTCTTTAAATGTTTGGTAGAATTCCCTTGGGAAGTCATCTGGCCCTGGTCTCTTGTTATTTGGGAGGTTTTTTTTAATCACTGCTTCCATTTCCTTGCTGGTTGTTGGTCTGTTCAGATGTGTATTTCTTCCTGTTTTAGTCTTGGTAATTTATAAGTTTCCAGGAATGCATCCATTTCTTCCAGATTGCCTAATTCTTTGGTATATAGTTGCTGATAATATGTTCCAATATTTGTCTATATTTCCTTTGTATTAGTAGTGATCATCCTGTTTCATTCATGATTTTATAATTTGGGTCTTTTTTCTTTTGGACAAGTCTGGCCAGAGGTTTATCGATCTTATTAATTCTTTCAAAGGACCATCCTCTAGTTTTGTTAATCTGTTCTCCTATTTTTCTGGTTTCTATTTCATTGATCTCTGCTCTAATCATTATCATTTCTCTTCTCCTGCTTGGTTTAGGCATTATTTGTAGTTTTTTCTCCAGCTCCTTCAGGTGTAAAGTTAGCTTGTGAATTTGGAATTTTTCTAATTTTTTGAGAGAGGCTTGGATGGCTATGTTCTTCCCGCTTTGGACTGCTTTTGCAATATCCCATCGGTTTTGGAACAATGTGTTTCAGTTCTCATTGGTTTCCATAAATTGTTTAAGTTCTTATTTATCTTTATTTATTTTTTAAAGATTTTATTTATTTATTTGACAGAGAGAGACACAGCGAGAGAGGGAACACAAGCAGGGGGAGCAGGAGAGGGAGAAGCAGGCTTCCCGCTGAGCAGGGAGCCCGATGTGGGGCTCGATCCCAGGACCCTGGGATCATGACCTGAGCTGAAGGCAGACGCTTAACTACTGTGCCACCCAGGTGCCCCAGTTATTATTTAATTTCCTGGTTGACCCATTCATTCTCAACAGGGTGGTATTTAGCTTCCAAGTGTTTGAATTCCTTCCATTTTTTTTTTCTTGTGATTGAGTTCCAGTTTCAAATCATTGTGGTCTGAAAATATGCAGGGAATCATCTCAATTTTTTAGTATCTGTTAAGACCTGAATTTTAACCAGTATGTGGTTTGCTGTGAGTGGGGTGTTGAAGTCTCCTACTATTAATATATTATTATCAATATGATTCTTTATTTTCCTTATTACTTGTCTTATGTAGTTGGCTGCTTCCATTTGGGGGGCATAGATATTTACAATTGTTAGATCTTCTCCTTGGATAGACCCTTTTAGTATGACATAGTGTCCCTCTACATCTCTTAGTACAGTCTTTGGTTCAAAATCTAATTTGTTGTGTATGATGGTTGCTACCCCAGCTTTCTTTTTAGGTCCATTAACATGGTAAATGGTTCTCTATCCCCTCACTTTCAATCTGGATGTGTCTTTAGGTTCAAAATGAGTTTCTTGTAGACAGCATATAGATGGTTCCTGCTTTTTTATCCTTTCTTATACCCTGTGTCTTTTGATTGGAGCATTCAGCCAATTTACATTCAGAGTAACTATTGAAAGATATGAATTTAGTGCCATTGTCTTGCCTGTAAAGTACTAGTTTTTGTAGATTGTCTCTGTTTCTTTCTTGTCTATGGTATTCTTGGGGTCTATCTTCACTCACATTATCCCTTTTTTTCTTTCAGTTTCTGCTTATCCTAGAAGCTCTTTATCTCTCTGTCTATTCTGAATGACAGCCTTGATGAATAAAGTATTCTTGGTTGCATGTTCTTTTCATTTAGTACCCTGAATATATCTTGCCAGCCCTTTCTGGCCTACCAGTTTTCTGTGGATAGGTCTGACGTTATTCTGATGTTCCTCCCTCTGTATGTAAGGAATCTCCTATCCTTAGCCTCTCTCAGGATAGCTTCCTAAGCTCTAAGATTTGTAAGTTTCGCTATTATGTTGGGGTGTTGATCTATTTTTATTGATTTTGTGATAGGTCCTCTCTGCGTCTTTGACATGGATGTTTGTTTCCTTCCCTAGATTAGGGAAATTCTCAGCCATGATTTGCTCAAATATACTTTCTATCTCTCTCTCTCTCCACCCCCTCTGCGATCCCAAAAATATGGACACTGGTTCAATTCAATGTATCATTAAATTCTCAAAGCCTTTCTTCATGAGGTATTAGTTGTCCTTCTCTCTTTTCCTCAACTTCCTTCCTTTCCATCAGCCTGTCCTTTAGATCACTTATTCTCTCTTCTGCCTCATTCACCCTTGCTGTTAGGGCATCCAATTTAGACGGCATCTCATTCATAACATTTTTAATTTCAGCCTGATTAGATCACATTTCCACACTTAGAATTGTCATTTATGCTTTTTTCAAGCCTAGCCACTAACTGTATATTTGCTATCCTGAATTCTATCTCTGACATCTTGGTTATATCCATATCCATTAGCTCTGTGGCAGAGGATGTTGCCTCTGGTCCTTCTCTTGGTTGTGAGTTCCCCCTCCTAGTCATTCTGTCCAGCAAAAGATGAGTGAGCGGATGGACAGAGTCCAAAATATCAACCACAACTCAAGCAAAATGCACCCTGGAAAAGATCCAAAGTTTTTGGAAGCCACCACAGATAAGCAAAAACAGCCAAAATGTAACAAAACAATAAAAAAGGGGGGTGATATAATCTTGCAGGGTGGACAAAGCAGGGTGATCCACTAGTTCCTAATTGAATTTTGGTTTGTGAGTTAGAGGACACTATATCCCAAAATTGCAAAGAAAGCAGAATTATATATATATAACAGAGTGGATAAAGGACTAGAATGAGGCATAAATCTATAAAATGTAGATGTGGAAAAAAATAAAATTTAAAAAGTGATTTAAAAACATAAGTTGAAAAATAAGAATCTATTTGAAACTGGAAAAGGGCTAAAAAATGTAAAATTTTAGGGGCACCTGGGTGGTTCAGTCGTTAAGCGTCTGCCTTCGGCTCAGGTCATGATCCCAGGGTCCTGGGATCGAGCCTCGCATCGGGCTCCCCGCTCGGCAGGAAGCCTGCTTCTCCCTCTTCCTCTCCCCCTGCTTGTGTTTCTTCTCTCGCTATCTCTCTCTGTCAAATAAATAAATAAAATCTTTTTTAAAAAAGAGTAAAATTTTAGCCTGAAGGATAAATGAGTCATGAGGAAACATCTCGAGCTCAATATATTATTTTCCCCTTGTCATTCACCTTCAAAATATATTATTTTCAGCTTGTCATTCACCTGTTCTTCCAGTATGTCTTCTGGGGGAAGGGCCTGCTGTGTGGCTTCTCAAGTGTCTCTATCAGGGTGGAGTTTTCCCACCCCTTGTCAGGGGGATGGGCTTAATAGGAGCTGGTCCTCTGTGTGTTTTTTTCCCTGGTGGCTTTCCATGCCTCTTCAGAGGGTCAGAGCAAGAATGGCCGTGCCAGGATCTCTGACCCAGAGCCGCAAGATCAGGGTGTCCCTTCTTCAATAAACCCTCCAGGTCAAACCCTCTCCACTTGTGTGTGCACCACACCCACAGAATCCCATGGTTCTCCCCCACTACAACTCTTGGGGGGGGCAGGGGAGTCCCCAGGGCCTGCGAGTGACACCTTGCTTTGTGTCTGTGAGACTGCAAGTGGTGGTGGGCTCATGCAAGTACCTTGTACCACTGCTCCTATGTCATGGCTAGGTGCCATCCTACTGTCCTTTCCGGGGATGCTGCCACCCTGAGAGTTATTGCCTGGTCATGGGTCCAGCCAATTTGACCCTCCCAGGAGTTGGTAACTGACCTACACACTACAGTCTTTTTCTGGTTGCTCAGGCAAAGAGCAACCTCCTTATTGGCCTAACTTGCAGTTTATGGTGCCTGGAGCTGAGAGTCCCTCCTCGGCTTGCTGACCATAACCAGTCTCCCCACTCTACTGCTTGGGGACTCTATCGGTTCAGGCACCCCCATTCTTTATGTGTCTCCTGGGATCCTGAGACCACAGTGACCCACCTAGAATTCTGCCTTTTCCATCCCCTGAGCCCCTTCCAGAAAGAGATGTCTCTCACTGGAGCAGATTTCTAAGGGTTCTGATTTTGTGCTCTGGTGTTATATCACTTTCTGGTAGCCAGCTTATGGAGGCTCCCTCCCTGCTCTGGTCATCTTCCGATATTTTCTGACAGATTCACGACTCTGTACCTCCTAGCTTGCAAAATGCAGTCGTTTCTCTGCTTGTAGATTTCCACATATATTTTCTTACATCTCTGGCTGAATTTGTGAGTGTTCAGAATGGTTTGATGGATATCCAGCTAAATTCATGGGACCAGATGAAACGAGGTCCCCTACTCTTCTGCCATCTTACCCCCCTCCAGTTAAATACATCTTTGAACTTTATTTCCCTGCTCCATCTGGGGCCTTCATAATACATATAACATTAACTTTATAGTGTTCCATAAGTCAAATAGGAGTTCTTCACTCTTTTTCATTATTTTTTTTTCTATTTGTTCTTCTGAGTGGGTAATTTCAAATGACTTATCTTAGAGTGAGTCCAGTAATTCTTTTTTCTGCATGATTGTATCTACTGTTTAAGCTCTTTATCGCATTTTTCAGTTCAGTCATTGTATTCTTCATCTCCAGGATTTCTGTTGGTTCTTTTATATGGTTTCTCTTTCTTTATTAATCTTCTCATTTTATATATATATATTTCCCTGATTTCATTTAGTTGTCTATCCATGTTCTCTTGTAGCTAATTGAGCTACTTAAAGACAATTATTTTGAATTTTTTATTAAGCAGTTTATTTATGCATCTCCATTTCTTTTTTCCCCCCATTTCTTTATGGTTGGTTACCGGCGCTTTATTAGTGTCCTTTGGTGGGGTCATATTTGCCCTCTTCTTCATATTCCATGTAGCTTTGCATTTGTTTTCTGTTCATTTGAAGGAGCAGCCACATTTTCCACCTGGTTTTGGCAGGTAAAGACCTCTCTAATAGGATTGCCTCCAGGATTATGGTCATATGGGGCTGTAACCACACCCTGTGGATGCTGATGTTTCCACAGTTGGGTCTGTGATTGGTAGGCTTGCTACCAGGTATTTTTATGGATGGGAATCCTTTCTTCAACCCTCACATCTCTCTCCAGGGGACAAATTTAGTGGTGTGGGGCTATGAACTCCTGATACCAGGAAAGACAAGAAAAAGTTGATAAGGAAAAGGCTGGTAGAGAGGCAGAGTGAAAGGGAAGTGAGTAATTTGTTTGAAATAATTATTTCATATAGGCATGGGGGTGGAGGCACTGGTACAGGGATTTCTCCTTGAAGCAACTTTGGAGAGCTATGGTGGGAAATTCTCCAATAGCATAAAAGCAAGCAAGGGTTAGAGTCCCCTTCTTTTTGTTTGTTATAGTTTTATTGAAATATAATTTACATTACAAAATTCATCTTTTAAAAAGTGTATAAGTCAATGATTTTTAGTATATTCACAGAATTGTGTGGCCATCAGCACATTTAATAAATCATTTTCATCATCCATCCAAAAAAGAAATACTTTAGTCATTACCAGTCACTCCTTGTCCACTTCTCAGCTCCTGGTAATCTTAATTTATTTTCTGTCTCTATGGATTTGCCTATTCTGGAATTTGCCTATTTCATAAGAATAAATTCATACAAAATCTTTTGAGTCTGATGTCTCTCATATAGTATAGTGTTTTCAAGTTTCATCCATGTTTTAGCATGTACCAGTATTTTTTTTTATGGTTGAATAATAGTCCATTACAGGGATATACTACATTTTGTTTATCCCTTTATCAGTTGATGGATTTTTCGGCTGTTTCCACCTTTGGCAATTATGAATAAATTTGCTATGAACATTTATGCACAAATTTTTGTGTAGACATGTTTCCGTTTCTTTAGGGTATGTACCTAAGAGTGGAATTGCTGCTGGATTATATGTAACTCTACATCAAACTTTTTGAGGAACTCAGACCCAACTTTTAACAATTTGAGTTCTACTATGCCCTAGGCATTGTGTTAAGTGTTTTCCATGTTAGTTGTAAAGTGATTTTCTCCTTACAACAATTATGTAATTACTATTCTTTTTTAAAATTTTTATTGTTATGTTAATCACCATACATTACATCATTAGTTTTTGATGTAGTGTTCCATGATTCACTGTTTGTGTATAACAACCAGTGCTCCATGCAGAACATGCCCTCTTTAATACCCATCACCAGGCTAACCCATCCTCCCACCCCCCTCCCCTCTAGAACTCTCAGTTTGTTTTTCAGAGTCCATCATCTCTCATGGTTTGTCTCCCCCTCCAATTTCCCCCCCTTCATTCTTCCCCTCCTGCTATCTTCTACTTTGTTTTTTTTAAAACATATATTGTATTATTTGTTTCAGAGGTACAGATCTGAGATTCAACAGTCTTGCACAATTCACAGTGCTCACCATAGCACATACCCTCCCCAATGTCTATCACCCAGGCATCCCATCCCTCCCACCACCCCCACTCCAGCAACCCTCAGTTTGTTTCCTGAGATTAAGAATTCCTCATATCAGTGAGGTCATATGATACATGTCTTTCTCTGATTGACTTATTTCGCTCAGCATAACACCCTCCAGTTCCATCCACATCATTGCAAACGGCAAGATCTCATTCCTTTTGATGGCTGCATAATATTCCATTGTCTATATATACCACATCTTCTTTGTCCATTCATCTGTCGATGGACATCTTGGTTCTTTCCACAGTTTGGCTATTGTGGACATTGCTGCTGTAAACATCAGGGTGCACGTACCCTTTCAGATCCCTACATTTGTATCTTTGGGGTAAATACCCAGTAGTGCAATTGCTGGGTCATAGGGTAGCTCTATTTTCAACTTTTTGAGGAACCACCATACTGATTTCCAGAGTGGGTGCACCAGCTTGCATTCCCACCAATAGTGTAGGAGGGTTCCCCTTTCTCCACATCCCTGCCAACATCTGTCATTTCCTGACTTGTTAATTTTAGCCATTCTGACTGGTGTGAGGTGATATCTCACTGAGGTTTTGATTTGGATTTCCCTGATGCCGAGCAATGTTAAGCACTTTTTCATATGTCTGTTGGCCATTTGGATGTCTTCTTTGGAAAAATGTCTGTTCATGTCTTCTGCCCATTTCTTGATTGGATCATTTGTTCTTTGGGAGTTGAGTTTAAGAAGTTCTTTATAGATTTTGGATACTAGCCCTTTATCTGATATGTCATTTGCAAATATATTCTCCCATTCTGTCGGTTGTCTTTTGGTTTTGTTGACTGTTTCTTTTGCTGTGCAAAAGCTTTTTATCTTGATGAAGTCCCAATGGTTCATTTTTGCCCTGCTTCCCTTGCCTTTGGCGATGTTTCTAGGAAGAAGTTGCTGCAGCTGAAGTCGAAGAGGTTGCTGCCTGTGTTTTCCTTTATTACTAACTATTCTTATTCCCATTTAACAGATGGGGAAACTGAGGCTCAGAGAGGTGAGGTCATCTGCCTATTGTCTCACAGCTAGGGAGTGAATGATGGAGCTGGGATTTGAATCCAAGTCCTCTGGCTGAGGAGGATATGGCCAGGCAGAAACAAAACAATTCTTGCTCCAAAAAATGATGATTTCAGATTAGCATATCATTTTATCTTTTAAAGATTTTATTTTTATTTATTTATTTGACAGAGTGAGAGAGCACAAGCAAGGGGAACAGTAGAGGGAGAGGGAGAAGCAAGCTCCCCACCGAGCAGGGAGCCGAATGCGGGGCTGGATCCCAGGACCCTGAGATTATGACCTGAGCTGAAGGCAGACTCTTAGCCATCTGAGCCACCCAGGTGCCCATCAGATTAGCATATCATTTTATACTGGAAGTTTGGATTTTGGCTCTCATTGACCAAAAGTGGTTAAAAGTGCAAACCCTATACCCATATTGCTTGGGCTTGAGTTCAAGCTATGTTACTCAGTACTTCTATGACCTTGAACAATTTGCCTCACCAATATGTGCCTCAGTTACCTCACATGCAAAATGATTAAATAATGGCATTTTTCTCATAGGGCTGTTGTAAGGATTAAATTGACTCAATATATGTAATGTACTTAGAATAGAGCTAGTATATATGGTAAGTGTTTAATAAATCTTAAAGAAATATGGTCCAGTGCTGTTCCAAATTTTGGATCATGCACTCCATTAGTAAAACATTTCTGAGCACAGTTTCCCAATATAAGTGTACTTATTATAAATTATAATCATGTACTACTGACAATCCATATTGATACAACTCAATTTTCTTCTTATTTTTCAGATAATAGATAAGTTTTAACCTTTCCTTCTGTATTCCCCATGAATAATCTTGTGTGCTTCACCCTGACCATTGGTCTAGTCCCAGATGGGGCACCGAAGCCTAAGTGGGAGCAGAAGTGACTTACCCAGGTTCTCTAATACTGGTATGATACAGGGAGGTTGGGCCTATGTTTTTTATGTGTGTAGGGAAAAGGACAGGTGCAGGCAAGGTGAAAAGGGGACTTTTAAGTGTTACAAGCATGAGCTCTTTCTCTTAGGGGTTTCCTCAGGGGGAGGGGAAATACCAGATTACCTAAAAATAAGAATGATTTCCATTTTATAGACACTTACACTTTATCAAGTAAAGGGAATGATCTCAATATTTCTCTGGATAGGTATAAAGTCCAGGTGAGTGCCAGATGTGATGAGCTCTTTTTATTTCTCAGAACTGAGAACAGCACAAGAGTCTGGGAAAGGTCTCCTGTCTCAGCCATGTTGGGCTTCCAGCCTCAATGAGCACTGAGGACATCCTGAGCCCAAAAAGGGTAGAGTGAAACTCTAATATCCTTTGTACCATTTTGCTCTCCAGGGCACAGGGAGCTGGACAGTGCTCTAGCAGCCTTTGAGTCACCACTTTGTTTATAGAAGAGGGAACTATGATCTTAGAAAAATTCCTTCCCTCCTTCCCTTCTTTGAACCTCACATTTATTTAATGCAATAATAATAATAAGGCAATAATAATAATAAAGCAAAATAATAAAGCAAAAATAATAATGCAATAATAATAATAATAATAAGGTCTTCACTTTATTGAGCTGTTGTAGATGCTGGACATGTATTAACTTATTTTATCCTAATAACAAATCCCTATGAAGGACAGAAATTCTTTTGACCTCAAGTAACATAAAAGTAATCTATGACTTCATTAAATGGCAGTTTCTTTTTTTCACACAGTAACAATCCAGAGGTAGGTGGTTGCTGCTTATTTCTGTAGTTTACTGATGTCATCAGGGACCTAGTTTCATCCCATCTTTCCTCGCTACCAGCCTTAGCATATAGGCCTTTAGCTTCATGCTTGTTATTTCATGTTCACAGATGGCTGTCCTAGCTCCAGGCATCATAAATACAATCAGAGTAGGGAGAAGAAGAGAGGTGTTGGTGCCAGCCATATTTATCCCCTTTATCAGGAGAGCAAAAGATTTATCAGAAACTAGCCCCCTACCAGCAGACTTTCTCTTACATTTCCTTATCAGATGTTAGTTATATGGCTACCTCTTGCTGCAGGAGAAGCTGGAAAAATGGCACTTAAATGAGCACATTGTTGTTTCAAACAAAATTGGGGTTCAAGTTGCAAATAAGGGATACATGTATACTGGAAGGCCATCAACAGTTTTTCAGTCATAAAGAAATACTATTATAATCCCTATTTCAAAATAGGGAAACTGAGGCATGAAATAGTTAAGTAACTTACCCAAAGTCACATAGCCAACACACAGTAGAACTAGGATTTGATGAGCACTGGGTGTTATACACAAGTAATGAATCATTGAACACTACATCAAGAACTAATGATGTACTATATGCTGGCTAATTGAACTTAATAAAAAAAGGAACTAGGATTTGAACTGAAGTAGTCTGGCTCTACACAAGTGTTTCTGAAATATTCTTTCTGACAATCTACTATAAAAAAAAAACCTTTAATATTGTATGCAGTACACATACCTTCCAAATTTAAAACACTACATACTTTTTTTTTTTAACCTGCAACACTCTGTTTCTTTTCCATTCTATTTCATTCCAGTCTATTATTTCATTTTTTAAATGCTGGTTATACTCAACTAAACTGATACCATGACCCTGCAATTTGAAAATAATTTTAGTGCATTGCCTTGCTTCAGTACCACCACTTCCTTAACGGAATTTCTGGGGTACCAAGAAGGGTGTCCTGGAGCTATTCACTCTCAGCTGCTGCCTGAAATGCCACTATTCCTTTCTTTCCTTTTGTCTAAATAGTTGTCTCTTACCCAGGAAAGGGAATGCCTTATTTGAAAACTCCTATTTTATATAGCCAGAAACAATTCCAAACTGAAAAAGAGCACCAATGCTTCACAGCTTCAGCTTCACAATATATAGTGAGCACTAATTCACGTGTCTTGGCTGAATCTCCCCAAAAAGCCCATCTTTTAATGTGAGGGGAGTAGGTAAGTTATACAGGTAAGTAAAGGCAGCCAATAAGGGGTGTGTTATTAAACCAGCTACTACAGTGGGCAATTGAAGCTTAATCTCTGGAAAATTCCAAGGAAAAGTGTCCAACACACTTTTGAATTATTACATCTGAGGAACAAAGGAATCAGGGCAATTATACCTTCCCTCATCAGTCATTGGTTAAAGGGTACTCCCAGGGCAAGGAAAGCAGTAATTCCCAGGCCTGCAGTAATTCTGGCCTGCTATATTCTAGATATTATATATATATATATATAATATATATATATATATATTATATATATAATATATATATATAAAATCATATATAATCTAGATATTATATATATAATCATATATCATCAGTCCATTATATCTATCATCTATCATCATCTATCATCTATCTATCATCATCTATATGAGTGTGGGTTGCCTTAGCTAAGGCTGAACAGGAGATAAGGATATGCAATCTGGTGACTGGGAGGCTGGATATTTATGAGGGGTCTAGCTGAAGTTTTATGTGTGGTTGGTTTGCTATGAGAGCTGGGAAGCTCCCATCTCTCATCCCCAAAATTCACACAGAGAAATTTGTACTTGAAGGTAGTTTACCATTCATAAGCACAATGGAAGTAGGTGCAGTGTTTAATTTGTTCATTTCCATATTCCAGAACCTGGAAGTATTAGGCATGCCAGTAAATATTTGATGGATTAATAAATGAATATGGAGGCTTTTACTCAATGTGACTTTATCTCCCAGGATTTTAATCATGTCATTCCCTTCACTTGGAATACCTTTATTCCTTTTTCAACCCTCTGCCTTATGAATTTTCCACTTGTGTGTAAAAGAGACTTTGTCCTTGCCTAAAGAGAGGTCTGGCCTTTACCCTCAGCTTCTGGGAGGTAATCTCTAAGCCTTTGAAATGTTGGGTCTGATAGGGGTGTTTTTGTTTGACTGGAAGCCTTGGGTCACCTGACAGTCTAACAGTGTGATTTAGGGTGGGGTTTTGGGCCACATCAATGATGTGGGCTGTGGAATACCTGGCATCAGCCCACTTCTTAAGGAGATTGGAGACTGAGATCAGTCACAGAGACAGTGATGGAGCCCCAATAAAATCTCAAGAAACTTGGGGGAACTTCTCTTCCTAGCAATACTCCATGAAAATTGTCATATATTAATGCCAAAAAAGTAAATCTGTCCCAAGTCCACTGGGAAATGACAACTAAATCTCTCCATATGGTACTTCCTTGGACTCTGCCCTGATTTCTTCCCTTAACTGATTTTAATCTGCACCCTATAGATTTTAAAAACCATGATTTTAACAGTTTTGTGAGTCTTTCTAGTGAATTATCAAACCTAAGGGTGATCTTGGGGACCCCTGGACTTGCAATTGGTGTCAGAAGGATGATCTTGTGTGGATTGTTCCCCTTAACTTTTCAGTTGCTCTAACCTTCACAACATGGTAGAATTTTCCCTGTTTTCTGAGGCTTAGTTCAAACCTTTCCTTCTTTGGTAGAGGTTTCTAATGCTCATCAATATCTAGTTCTCCTGCCCTTCTGAACTTACAGGACTTCTATAGTTTCCTGTTCCCTTGAAGTTGGATGAGGCCATGTGATCAGTTCTGGCCCTTTGGGTTGTGACTGGAAGCAGGGATAGAGAATTTAAGTGTAAATTGGAAACACTCTAGGACTCTTTCTCCAGCTATAGTGATTATGGAAGTATGTGTTAAGATGGAGGTGTAGCAAGGCAGAAGCAGGCCAGACTGTGTACTATCACATGGCAGATAGCTGATTTGGAGAGTTACCTAGACCTACAGAAAGATTTGCATGGGCAAGAAGTAAACTCTTGTATGTTAAGCCTCTGAAGTTTTAGGAATATCTGTTTCTGCAGCATAACCAAATTTATCCTGACTGGTTACAAAGATTTCCTCAATCAGAATTAACCATTCCATTCTCTAAGTGCCTCCAGGCTCCCATCCATCCCTGTTATGACCCATGTTTATATGTTCTCACTAAATAAGTGACTGTGGATAGAGACTTTAGTCATCTTGGTATCTCTGATGTATCTACTATAAGGTCTGGCCCAGATTACATACTCAAGATATGGGGGTTGAATCTGATTCAGCTGGTTGACAGGTCTGTGGAGAAGCATGTTTGTTGTGGAGATGGACATAGCCTTGTCTAGGAAGCTAACTTAAATGACCTATTGGTGAGCTAACTAGAAATAATAGAGGTTTCTAAAGAATGCAGGGCTACTGCCTGCCCATGTACATTCCTTCCCCCCCCCCTTTCTCAAGTATATGAGAAAATAGTGTCCCTGTGACATGTCTGGAGAAGGAGGTCACAGCCCAAGACAGAAATGGGAGAGATGATACCAGAATAGTGTGCTTCTAGGGAACATGAATCTTACCACCAAACATCCCTATTCAACTGTGTTGCAAACCCAGCTGATCTAATCTACCTATGGCCAGGCTGAACTATAGTCCTGCAGGTGGTGGGACTTGGGGGAATATTAAGAAGTCTCATTATCCTACCTTGGGCCTGGCAGGTAAAGGCCTGGGCAAACAAGATCTACCTCATCAGCCCCATATTTTAGGACAAAAGCCTCTGGGAGCCAGTAGTGAGCAGATCAGCATGAATAAGGAAATCCCAAAGAGGTCAAAAGCTAAGTGGGCCAAACAGCACAGTGGTGGCCTCAGTGAAGTAAGCAGAAGCTTTGGTCCTTATCCCACTTGGTCTTGGTACTAGAGACAAAACGACCTATGGCTGCATTCACATGTTGGAGGACTGTATTAGAAAATTTAAGAGGGCTCTCAAGGAGAGTGTCACTCATTCACGTTAGTATCAGATCATTTAATACTTTTGTCCAGCTCTTTCCCAACACATACAGCCCCAGAAACACTCCGAGAGGAAGTAGCTCTGAGATCAGTTTGAATGGGGCTGAGTTTTAGGTGATGAATACCCATAAGCTGGGGAACCTTGACTAGTCACTTCAAATGAGCTTCTGGCCTCTCGTGTTAAATGCGGTTAATAACCCCATTGCCAAATGGTTGTGAAGTGGATTACATGAGACCTGTATGTGGTAAGATCATTGAAATAGGAGCAATTGTTGTTTATAAACAAGCCATTAGCCTCCTCCATCAGACCTGGTGGGAAACTTCCCAGGATACAGATAGGTCAGGGATGACTTGTTCTAGGAAGAGGCCTTTCCTGGAAGCTGGGAAGTCTCCTTTCTCTATTCTAGTTCTGGTCATCTGGGCACACCACAGATCTCTCTCTCTCTCCACCCCTGAGCTTCCCACAAGATGCTGGGGAAAAGTAGAATAAGAAGCCATTGTCCTTGATAAATGATCTTGGGATGGGCTAAGGCCCTCCCCTTTGAAAGCCTCCTAAAAATGATACTTTAAATTTGTTGCCCTTTCTGTCCCCAGTCAAGGGGAGAAATTTAGTAATTAGAAAAGGCAAATTGGAAACTTAATTAGGCAAGTGGCACTTTCATCAATAAATATAGCAGCACTCTCAACAGTGAATATCGTGTACCTTGTAACAAAACTGAGGGTAGCAGGTGGGTAAATGCTCTTAACAAATAAGCTTGGTAAGTAGTAGAGTGATTATTTATGGTAATAAAGAGTATGGATGATCATGTGGACCATATGGGGCTTTCAGAAATAATTCTTCTGGTGATGAGACATGCTGATTTTAGGTACCTTAGGAGAGAATCAGCTGCATCCCAGAGTGTAAGACCCTCCAGCATTTGTCTCCCCACTCACCATTCTAGGACCCTCAGAAGGTAGTCAGGGAGTACTCAGACCAGAGCATAATTGAGATTCACCTTTGGAAGCTGATGAAGCTGGGAACTGGCAAGATGGAGAAGGGACTGCTGAGAACTGAGTGTTCTGAGGGCGCCTGGGTGGCTCAGTTGGTTGGGCGACTGCCTTCGGCTTGGGTCATGATCCTGGAGTCCCTGGATCGAGTCCCGCATCGGGCTCCCTGCTCGGCAGGGAGTCTGCTTCTCCCTCTGACCCTCCCCCCTCTCATGTGCTCTCTCTCATTCTCTCTCTCAAATAAATTTAAAAAAAAAAGAAAAAAAAGAACTGAGTGTTCTGAGTTTGATGAAAAAAGATTACAGACCCCATGGGAAAGGGAAAAAGTGGGGACAGTAGGAAAAGAGATTAAATTATGAGAGAGCCAAGAAATGGAGAAAGGGTAAAGTTTATTGAAGGAGATGTTTTAATAATTACTTTCTCCAAATCCAGGATTAGGGACATCCCTTAGTCCTAAATAGGGCTCATACCTTAACCCAGAGGTAAAACACCTGCTCTTCCTCCTAATTCTATAGCTTAAGACAATTATCTGATACCTTTTAGTAAATAAGCATTTTATTAGAGTTAGTGTTTAGTCACTCTGGAGACAGGCAGGTGAGGCAGTGCCAAAACAAACCCACTATTGCTTCTCTGAAGGGCAGGATAAGACACCACATAGGGGCCTTGTGGGCAGCAAGGAGCATCAACTTGCAGGCAACACCATGATGAATACAACAGTAAGGTCATTACACCCACTTTGGGGATGGATAAGGAATGTGTCTACTTCTGAGGAGACAGAACCAGAATGTGATATGGCCTCTGGCTAGATCCAAAAAGCAACTTTTAAGCTCCCATGAGTGCCCAGGGCATGTACTGGATTTGTAGCTGCAAGGAAAGGGAATGGGGTCAGGAATGGGTCCTCAAGTCTTATCAAAGGGACAGGTGACATGAAGAACAGTCCCATATATAAAGACATTTGAAGCGTCCTTGGTTACAGGATCAAACTTGTCTTCCAGAAAGGGCATGGAAGGTCACAGACAGCCCATGAGATGCCTGACAATGGAACAACAGGGCTGGCAGGCCAAGACTAGATTGGGATAAGCTGTCCCCCATCAGGAAAATTTCCTTTATTTTGCAATTAGTGAAATGCGCACACACAGGCAAGAAAAATGTGCCTAGAAGTGTATTTTTACTTCTTTTATTGAACTCCATAAATATTTTCATAAGGCTTTGTGTCATTACAACATCATAGTTTTGTTGTTAAACATTTTTTTTTTTTTAAACACACAACTTTGACACTTGTTTGACAGGGTCAAACAATCAGAAGAAACAAAATAATAAACTGGCAAATGCAGAGCAGCAGGGGTAATCAAAATCACTGTTACCCATCCATCCACCCCAGCCCACCCCAGCCCCAAAGCACTAAAGATCACTATTTGGCTTCACACTAGAATTGTCAGAACTCTCTTGCTGCTGTCCTTGATAAATCCATTAGAGTTACACACATAGAGAGAAGAGGAGAGTGGGAGAGAGAAAGAGGAGTTAGATTTCTGTGTTAGGACTATCCCACAGCAGGGCCCATAAAACACACTAGCAAAGCCTTTTGGAGAACAAATCCAGGCCTCATTGAGTTGAGAAAAGGGGAGCTTGGGGGCCATGCACACATAGAGGAGATTTATAGAGTTCTTGGGGATAGCACTGCTGTGGGGACACAGAATAGACCTGGACCCTGATCCCAGGTAACAGGGCTCCCCTTGGGGCTGTTGGTCACTGGTCTGCTTTGCTGCCATAGGCTGGGGAAACACTCCAACCAATGGTAAACTGATTTCTTGTTGTTTTCACAAGTTATTGGCATCTGGTGAGGCCAGCTGTTTGAGTAGATGAGAGGTGGGTGGCAAGAGGTAATATTCCTGATCCTGAAGCTCTGGGCACAGGCTCAGGGGAGAAGGGCATGGAGGGAGAGCAAGGGGGCTTGGCTAAGAGAGGCCCAGGGACTTGGCCAAGCATCCCCTCTTGGTTTGCTCCTAGCCCCTGGAGAAACATGTCAAGGTTAAGCCTAGTGGAGAACGGAAAGTAGGAAAAGAACATATACTTAAGGGAGGCCTACACAGCCATTGAAACACATGTTATTTGCCAGGGAGGCCACTGTAGCTTAGGCAGTGGATACCAGGTTCCTTGCCAAGGTGGGACTTTAGTAGCTGGGTCATTTGCTGAGCAGTTGTGGCCGGTCCCGAGCCCCAGCCCCCTGCCCAGCTCAGGCTTACCCTTGGCTTACCCCACAAGTCTGATTTGAATGTGGTGGAATGGAAGCAAACAGCTTGTAATTTGATTCCCACAGAGGAATAATTCCCAGGCTGGGCAGGGCCTGGTCTGGGTCAGGAGGCATAGAGCAGCAATCAAGTCAGCTATGCTGAGGGCCTCATGTAGCGATGGCTGCTGCTCAGTAAGCTGAGGTCCTTTCATGATGAAGTTTTCTCCTAGGTTCCAGAACATACTCACAATTTCCAGATTCCTCATTAGAGTGGTTCTCCATAGCAGGGCCCATTCTCACTCCTTTGTACTCCATTCTCCTTGCTGTTCAAGGTCTGTCCACCTGAAGGGCTATGTGAGGAGCAGGAACAGGTACTCCTGCCCCCATAGGGAGCCTGCCTCTTAGTGGGAGAAGTTAGTTTTGCCTAAGTATAAAGCCTGCCAAAAATAAGTCTGAGGGTAGTGTCTCTACCTCAGATCTTTTCTCCATAGGGAAGTTTCCCTGGGCTCCTCACTTACTTGCTTCCAATGTCCTGGGATAGGAGAATTTTGGCAATAGGGCCTTCTTAGAGTGACAGAGTTCTTTAACTATGCTAATAGCAGGAATTTTCCTGTGCCAGGAGAACAGGAGAAAGAAGGACAACAGGGAGAGGAGAAGGAAGTAATCATGGAAGATTGTCCATGCAATCTGTTAACAATGGGGAAAGTCTCACATAACTTGAGTGGTAGGAACTGCAGGTACATATCTTGGGCTAGGGCTGCCTCTTTCCATGCCCATTCCTGTTCTTTCCTTTAAGAGGTTATGGTCAGCCTTGGATCCTGTCCAGGTCAATAATTTGAAGGCAGCTGATGATCTTGGTCAGGTGGGCTCTGTCTTGACCCCTTCATAGACTCCTATAAATGCTGCCTGTAATCTGAAAATGGAAGCAGGGATGACCAGGCCTCTGAAATGATTTCAGTGGGGAACCCCAACTTTAAGTCTACTTGGTGCTAGAGGCAGTTGAATCCCTCCCCTGGGAAGCAGAGTCTCAGCCCCTTTGCTTCAAGTTCTGATCTTTTAGGTTAGGGGAGGGAGGCCTACAAGGAACACCATAACCAAATCAACTTGAAGAAGAGAATAATTGGCTCAAACTAAACCCCAGATACAAAACTGCTCATGACCCAGCAGTGCTATAACATGGGAACCCCAGTGCTAGGAGAAGAGCCCAAATGCAGAATGTTTCCTGAACAGAAGTCCTCTCCAGAATTATTATACTCTGACTCTCCCTTGATTCTGTTTGGTTTTGATCCCTCTATGACATCTAAAACACAGTGAAAGCAATAGAAATATCAAGCAGTTATGTCACAGGGCACAACAGAGCATGTCTAGACTGGCACGACTGAGGACAGAAGATGCAGGGAAAAAGCTGTCTGGGGCAACTGCTGGGCTGTAGAAACATTCACAGATGGTCAGCTGAGGGAAAAGAGAAAGGGGAATCCTCCCTTTACCCATTTTAAAGGAAAAGGAAAAAAAGAAATTTCAAACTCCCAAACTCCATCACATCAAAGTAAATTCAAAAGTTATCAGCATCAGTATCATCAGGAAAGAAAAAAAAATACAAACACATCTATGGTAATAATGACAAGTCAATGAATCACTCACAAGGGAGCAAAGAGATTATCTCAACAAGAAAAGATTATCTCAACTTCTATGAACACATAGAAGTGTCAATTTCTGAAAATAAAGAGGAGGGGGACAGGGTAAGAACAGACAACTTTTAAGAAGGGATCACATGTTTAGAAGTCATTGGTACCTCTTCCTACCAACTACAGATTTCACTTCCCCAAAACAACAGAAAATGTTTTTTTTTTTGGTCCTTCTGTGTGTGTGTGTGTGTGTGTGTGTGTGTCTGTACACTCAAGGGTCTGTGTGTGTATGTGTGTCTCTCTATATATAAATATATATATAGGTATATATATTTATATATATATAAATTTCAACAGTGCTTCTCCAAAAAAATGTCCATCTATAAATATAATATTATTTACTTTATTTTAAAATTATCTGCCTCCCTGTAATTATTATTTTTTGAAGGGGGTTAACCTGCTGAAG
The DNA here is from genome assembly GCF_002201575.2 of Neomonachus schauinslandi. Lineage (NCBI taxonomy): Eukaryota > Metazoa > Chordata > Mammalia > Carnivora > Phocidae > Neomonachus > Neomonachus schauinslandi. The sequence goes on along the minus strand of NC_058419.1, from coordinate 77,012,281 downwards.
TTTTGCCAGAATGGTGACTGGCTGCGCTTGGGTTCGGTGAACTCAAAGACCTGTGACTGAGCGATGCCATCAGGGACCAGGTACTGGCCCTGGTTTAACGGGTCCTGCGGTGGTGGGTAGGAAGGAGGAACTGAGCGGGCAGAGTTGACACCTAGAGTAGATGGGAGATCAAAGGGAAAGAGTATAAGTTAAGTAGCAAGGGGTTTCCCAAATCACCCAGTGACCACTTTGAGCAGACAATTAAAGACAGCCTATTTTAGAGAGTGTGAACTGGAACTGAAAATCATCCAAAGGAAGAAGTGCATTCCTTAACAGATTTTGGAATGGTATGGTGACTAATGCGACAACACACACTTTCCCATTTACTCAGGTATCACTGAGAATCTTGTGGTGTTGTCATCAGTGGTTTTACAGATGAGGACACTGAGACCTGGGGTGAAATGTCATACCCAAGGTCATAAAGCAAGGGATAGAATCCACATTCTTTCTCAGTTCAGAGCTCTTTTCTTTTTTTAAAAGATTTATTTATTTATTAGAGAGAGAGAGAGCTAGAGCAGGGGCAAGGGGATGGGCAGACCCTGAGATCATGACCTGAGCCAAAACTGAGTCAGATGCTCAACTGACTGCACTACCCAGGCTCCCCCAGAGCTCTTTTCAAGAGACCATAATCCATTATGCCAGACTTGGTCCTGCAAATTGCCCAACAATTTCCATTTAATTTCAAAGGAATTTGGCTTTCTCCCTCTTCAACTCCCCCCTAGAAGTGTCAAAAGAGCCTGGTTAAGAGCTACTGACTTCGAAGCAGGTCTTTTGTTGGAAAATGGGTTTCTAAAATTTAAGGTACAAGTGATCCAGTATTCTACACCATGTGATGAAACCATATTTTGGTGAAACCAATTTTCAAAGCAAAATTCACATGAATAGGGGATTCCAGGGTGTGTGGGGGGGGTAAATTTAAAGTTTAATCCTAACCTATTTTCAGAACATAACAGCATACAGCATATGATTCAGAATGCAATGAAGACCTCTCTGCTGCTCCCAAATAGCTTCCTCATCTGCAGACCAACGTCTGAAATTTCAACATCACAACTTCTTTGCCTTTGTTTGATGACTTGATCCCATTACCCTAGAAGTAGTATCATATTGAGCCATCGTCAGCCACTGGCACTTCAGTAGGAAGCAATGAGCTATTTTCTAAAAGCCAATATTGTTTTGTTTTGTTTTTGTTCTTACTTTTATTTTCAAGATTTATTAAGATATAATTGTGTATAACATTCTGTAAGTTTCAGGTGCAATGTGATGATTTGATACACACACACACACACACACACACACACACATATATAACAAAATGATTACTACAATAAGGTTAGTTAGTATATCCATCATTTCATAAAATTACTTCTTTTTGGTGGTAAGAGCATTTAAGAACTACTCTCTTAGCAACTCCCAAGTTAAAATATTAACTATAGTCACCATGCTGTACATTATATCACCAGAATTCTTCATCTTATAACTAAAGTTTGTGCCCTTTGACCAACATCTTGATACTTCCCTCAACCCCAGACCCTGGCAACCACCAATCTACTTACTGTTTATAAGTTTGTTTTTAGATTCCAGTATAAATGAGATCATATAGTATTTATATTTTTATAGTATAATGCCTTCAAAGTCCATCCATGTTTCTATAAATGGCAAGATTTCCTTATTTTTATGGCTGAATAATATTCCACTGTATATATCACATTTATTTTATCCCTTCATCTGCTGAAGGATATGTAGGTTGCTCACTGTCTTGGCTATTGTGAATAATGCTGCAATGAACATGAGGGTGCAGACATATCTTTGAGATCCTGATTTCATTTTCTTCCCATATATACTCAGAAGTAGGATTACTGGATCAGATTACTACTCTATTTTCAACTTTTTGAGGACCCTCCATACTGTTTTCAGAGTAGCTTACAAATTTACACTCCTACCATCAGTGTCCAAGGGTTCCTTTTTCTCCACATTCTCACCAGCACTTATCTCTTGTTTTTGTTTTTGTTTTTTTTAACAGACACTCTAACAAATATAACATCTCATGGTTTTGATTTGCATTGTTCTGATGATTAGAAATATTGAAAACCTTTTCTTACACCTATGGAACATTTACATGGGCAAAATGCATGTTTTCTTTGGAAAAACGTCTATTCAGGTCCTTTGCCCATTCTTTTTTTTTTTTTTTTTTGTAGTTGAGTTGTATGTGCTGCTCATATATTTTGGGTATTAATCCCTTATCAGATATGTGGTTTGCAAATATTTTCCCTTACTCTGTAAGTTGTCTTTTCATTTGTTGATTATTTCTTTTGCTGTGCATAAGCTTTTTAGTTTGATGTAGTCCCACTTTTTTTTTCTGTTGCTTGTGCTTTTGGTGTCATATTCAAAAACTTGTTACCAAAACCATGTCAAGGAGTATTTTCCCTATATTTTCTTCTAGGATTTTTGTGGTGTTGAGTCTTACACTTAAGTCTTTAATTCATTTTGAGTTAATTTTTCTGAGCAGTGTAAGATAGGGATCTAATACATTCTTTTTCATGTGAACATCCAATTTTCCCCCAATACCATTTATAAAAGAGGCTATCCTTTCCCCATTGAATATTCCTGGCCTCCTGATAAGTATTGGTTGACTATGGGTTTATAGTTGGGCTCTTGATTCTCTCCCATTAGTCTATATGTCAGATTTTATGCCAGCACCATATTGTTTTGATTACTATAGCTTTGAAATAAAGTTTGAAATCAGAAAGCATGATGCCACCAGCTTTGTTCTTCTTTCTCAGGATTGTTTTGGTTATTCAGGGTCTCTTTTGTTTCCATGTGAATTTTATAATTGTTTTATCTGCTTCTGTGAAAAATACCATGGAATTTGAGATAGGGATTACAATAAATCTACAGATGGCTTTGGGTAGTAAGGGCATTTTCACAACAGTAATTCTTAAAATCCATAAATACAGAATATCTTTCCATTTTTTGGTGTTTCTTCAATTTCTTTTATAAATATCTAATAGATTTCAGTGTACAGATTTTTAACCTCCTAGGTTAGATGTATTCCTAAGTACTTTATCCTATTTTGTGCTATTGCAAATGGGATTGTTACATTAATTTCTCTTTTCAATGTTCATTGTACTGAAACACAAATGATTTTTGTACTTATATTTTGTATCCTGAAACGTTATTGAATTCCATTATTATTCTAGTATTTTTTTTTTCACATTGGCTTTTTAAAAAATATTATTTCTTAGGAGAGTCTTTAGATTTTTTTTATATGAAATCATGTCATCTGCAAACAGAGACAATTTTACTTCTTCCTTTCGACTTTTATGTCTTTTTCTTGCCTGATTGCTCTGGGTAGGACTTCCAGCAGTATGTTGAATAGAAGTGGTGAGAGTTGGCATCCTTGTCTTGTTCCTGATATTAGACAAAAAGCATTTAACAATTCACCACTGAACATGCTTGTTAATATTGGTAGGCTTGTCACATAAGGCATTTATTATGTTGAAGTATGTTCCTTATATACAAAATTTATCGAGTTTTTTTCATGAAAATATGTTGATATGGTTTCACTCATATGTGGAATATAAGGAATAGTGCAGAGGACCATAGGGGAAAGGGAGGCAAAACTGAAAGGGAAGAAATCAGAGAGGGAGACAAACCATATGAGACTCTTGACTCTGGGAAACAAACTGAGGGTTGCAGAAGGGGAGGTGGGTGGGAGGATGGGGTAACTGGGTGATGGGCATTAAGGAGGGCATGTGACATGATGAGCACTTGGTGTTATACACAACTAATGAATCACTGAATAGTACATCAAAAACTAATGATGTACTATATGTTGGCTAATTGAACTTAATAAAAAAAGAAAAAATGTTGAATTTTTCAGATGTTTTATTGCATCTATAGAGATGTGATTTTATCTTACATTCTGTTAATGTGGTGTATCGCATTTATTGATTTGCATATTTTGAATGACCCCTGCTTCCTAGAGATGAATCACTAGATGATGGTGTATGATCCTTTTAATGTGCTGTTGAATTGTTCTGCTAGTATTTTGTTAATAATTTTTGCATCTATATTTATCAGAAATATTGGCCTGTATTGTCTTGTATTGTTTTTATCTAGCATTAGTGTCATTGTAATCCTGGCCTCATAAAATGAGTTTAGAAGTATTCCTTTCAAGTTTTTGGAAGAGTTTCAGAAGGACTGGTACTAATTCTTCTTTAAATGTTTCATAGAATTCACCAGTGAAACCATCTGGTCCTAGGCTTTTCTTTTTGGGAGGTTTTTGATTACTAAGTCAATCTTCTTAGTCGTTATTGGTCTGCTCAGATTCTTTCTTTCTTTTTTTTTTTCTATCACTTTTATTGAGTTAAAATAGACATATTACACTGCATAAGATTAAGGTGTACAACAATGATTTGATGTATGTATACACTGCAAAATGATAACCACGTTAAGATTACTTCACACCTATCACCTCACATAGTTACATATTTTTTCTTTTGATTAGAACTTTTAAGATCTACTCTTTAAAAACTTTCAAATTTATGATACAGTATTATTACCTTGGTGACCATGCTATACAGAACTTATTTATTTTATAAGCTTGTATACTTTGAATACCTTTACTCATTTCCTCCACCACATACCCCTGCATCTGGCAACCACCAAACTGTTCTGTTTCTATGAGTTCAATTTTTATTACATCCCACATATAAGTGAGGTCATACATTATTTGTCTTTCTCTGAATTATTTCACCTAGAACAATACCTTCCAGGTTCATTCATGATGTGGCAAAACGCAGGATTTCCTTCTTTTATGACTGAATATTCCGTGAGTGTGTGTGTGTGTGCGTGTGTGTACTTTATCCACATTTATTTTATCTATTTGTTTGCCAAAAGACATTTAGGTTGTTTCTATGTCTTGGCTACTGTGAATAATGTTGCAATGAACATAGGGAGCAGATATTTCTTTGAGACAGTGATTTTATTTCCTTTAGATGTATACCCCAAACTGGAATTGCTGGATCATATGGTAATTCTATTTTTTATTTTATTTTATTTTTATTTTATTATGTTATGTTAGTCACCATACATCATTAGTTTTTGATGTGGTGATCCACGATCCATTGTTTTCATATAACACCCAGTGCTCCATGCAGTACGTGCCCTCCTTAATACCCATCACCAGGCTAACCCATCCTCCCTCACCCCTCCCCTAAAACCCTGTTTGTTTCTCAGAGTCCATAGTCTCTCATGGTTCATCTCTGCCTCAGATTCCCCCCCTTCATTTTTCCTTTCCTTCTCCTAATGTCCTCCATGCTATTCCTTATGTTCCACAAATAAGTGAAACCATATGATAATTGACTTTCTCTGCTTCAGTTATTTCACTTAGCATAATCTCCTCCAATTCCATCCATGTTGATGTAAAAGTTGGGTATTCATCCTTTCTGAGGGCTGAGTAATATTCCATTGTATATATGGATCAAATCCTCTTTATCCATTCATCTGTTGAAGGGCATCTCGGCTCTTTCCACAGTTTGGCTATTGTGGACATTGCTGCTATGAACATTGGGGTGCATATGGCCCTTCTTTTCACTACATCTGTGTTTTTGGGGTAAATACCCAGGAGTGCAATTGCTGGGTCATAGGGTAGCTCTATTTTCATTTTTTGAGGAACCTCCACACTGTTTTCCAAAGTGGCTATACCAACTTGCATTCCCACCAACAGTGTAAGAGGGTTCCACTTTCTCCACAACCTCTCCAACAATTGTTGTCTCTTGCCTTGTCAATTTTTGCTATTCTAAATGTGGTATCTCAGTGTGGTTTTGATTTGAATTTCCCTGATGGCTAATGATGATGAACTTTTTTCCATGTGTCTCTTAGCTATTTGTATGTATTCTTTAGAGAAGTGTCTACTCCTGTCTTCTGCCCATTTTTTGACTTGATCATTTGTTTTTTTTTTTGTTTTTTTTTTTAAATTTTTATTCTTATGTTAATCCCCATACATTACATCATTAGTTTTAGATGAAGTGTTCCATGATTCATTGTTTGTGCATAACACCCAGTGCTCCATGCAGAATGTGCCCTCCTTAATACCCACCACCAGGCTAACCCATCCTCCCACACCCCTCCCCTCTAGAACCCTGTTTGTTTTTCAGAGTCCATCGTCTCTCATGGTTCGTCTACCCCTCCGATTTCCCCCGCTTCATTCTTCCCCTCCCACTACCTTCTTCTTCTTCTTCTTTTTTTTTCTTAACATATATTGCATTATTTGTTTCAGAGGTACAGATCTGAGATTCAACAGTCTTGCACAATTCACAGCGCTTACCAGAGCACATACCCTCCCCAGTGTCTGTCACCCAGTCACCCCATCCTTCCCACCCCACCCCCCACTCCAGCAACCCTCAGTTTGTTTCCTGAGATTAAGAATTCCTCATATCAGTGAAATCATATGATACATGTCTTTCTCTGTTTGACTTATTTCACTCAACATAATACCCTCCAGTTCCATCCACGTCGTTGCAAATGGCAAGATCTCATTCCTTTTGATGGCTGCATAATATTCCATTGTATATATATACCACATCTTCTTTATCCAGTCATCTGTCGATGGACATCTTGGCTCTTCCACAGTTTGGCTATTGTGGACATTGCTGCTATAAACATCGGGGTGCATGTACCCCTTCGGATCCCTACTTTTGTATCTTTGGGGTAAATACCCAGTAGTGCAATTGCTGGATCATAGGGTAGCTCTATTTTCAACTTTTTGAGGAACCTCCATACAGTTTTCCAGAGTGGCTGCACCAGCTTGCATTCCCAACAATGTAGGAGGGTTCCCCTTTCTCGGCATCCCCGCCAACATCTGTCGTTTCCTGACTTGTTAATTTTAGCCATTCTGACTGGTGTGAGGTGGTATCTCATTGAGGTTTTGATTTGGATTTCCCTGATGCTGAGCGATATTGAGCACTTTTTCATGTGTCTGTTGGCCATTTGGATGTCCTCTTTGGAAAAATGTCTGTTCATGTCTTCTACCCATTTCTTGATTGGATTCTTTGTTCTTTGGGTGTTGAGTTTGATGAGTTCTTTATAGATTTTGGATACTAGCCCTTTATCTGATATGTCATTTGCAAATATCTTCTCCGATTCTGTCAGCTGTCTTTTGGTTTTGTTGACTGTTTCCTTTGCTTTGCAAAAGCTTTTTATCTTGATGAAGTCCCAAGAGTTCATTTTTGCCCTTGCTTCCCTTGCCTTTGGCGATGTTTCTAGGAAGAAGTTGCTTCGGCTGAGGTCAAAGAGGTTGCTGCCTGTGTTCTCCTTTAGGATTTTGATGGACTCCTGTCTCACATTGAGGTCTTTCAACCATTTGGAGTCTATTTTTGTGTGTGGTGTAAGGAAATGGTCCAGTTTCATTCTTCTGCATGTGGCTATCCAATTTTCACAACACCATTTGTTGAAGAGACTGTATTTGTTCCATTGGACATTCTTTCCTTCTTTGTCAAAGATGAGTTGACCATAGAGTTGAGGGTCCATTTCTGGGCTCTCTATTCTGTTCCATTCATCTATGTGTCTGTTTTTGTGCCAGTACCATGCTGTCTTGATGATGACAGCTTTGTAATAGAGCTGGAAGTCCGGAATTGTGATGCCACCGGCTTTACTTTTCTTTTTCAACATTCCTCTGGCTATGCGGGGTCTTTTCTGGTTCCATACAAATTTTAGGATTATTTGTTCATTTCTTTGAAAAAAGTGGATGGTATTTTGATGGGGATTGCATTGAATGTGTAGATTGCTCTAGGTAGCATTGACATCTTCACAATATTTGTTCTTCCAATCCATGAGCATGGAACGTTTTTCCATTTCTTTGTGTCTTCCTCAATTTCTTTCATGAGTATTTTATAGTTTTCTGAGTAAAGATCCTTTGTCTCTTTGGTTAGATTTATTCCTAGGTATCTTATGGTTTTGGGTGCAATTGTAAATGGGATCGACTCCTTAATTTCTCTTTCTTCTGTCTTGTTGTTGGTGTATAGGAATGCCACTGACTTCTGTGCATTGATTTTATATCCTGCCACTTGACTGAATTCCTGTATGAGTTCTAGCAGTTTTGGGGTGGAGTCTTTTGCGTTTTCCACATAAAGTATCATATCATCTGCAAAGAGTGAGAGTTTGACTTCTTCCTTGCCAATTTGGATGCCTTTGATTTCTTTTTGTTGTCTGATTGCTGTGGCTAGGACTTCCAATACTATGTCAAATAGCAGTGGTGATAGTGGACATCCCTGTCGCGTTCCTGACCTTAGGGGGAAAGCTCTCAGTTATTCCCCATTGAGAATGATATTCGCTGTAGGTTTTTCATAGATGGCTTTTATGATATTGAGGTATGTACCCTCTATCCCTATACTCTGAAGAGTTTTGATCAAGAAAGGATGCTGTACTTTGTCAAATGCTTTTTCTGCATCTATTGAGAGGATCATATGATTCTTGTTCTTTCTTTTGTTAATGTATTGTATCACATTGATTGATTTGCGGATGTTGAACCAACCTTGCAGCCCAGGGATAAATCCCACTTGGTCATGGTGAATAATCCTTTTAATGTACTGTTGGATCCTATTGGCTAGTATTTTGGTGAGAATTTTTGCATCCATGTTCATCAGGGATATTGGTCTGTAATTCTCCTTTTTGATGGGGTCTTTGTCTGGTTTTGGGATCAAGGTAATGCTGTCCTCATAAAATGAGTTTGGAATTTTTCCTTCCATTTCTATTTTTTGGAACAGTTTCAGAAGAATAGGTATTAATTCTTCTTGAAATGTTTGGTAGAATTCCCCTGGGAAGCCATCTGGCCCTGGGCTTTTGTTTTTTGGGAGATTTTTGATGACTGCTTCAAATTCCTTAGTGGTTATAGGTCTGTTCAGGTTTTCTATTTCATCCTGGTTCAGTTTTGGTAGTTGGTACATCTCTAGGAATGCATCCATTTCTTCCAGGTTATTTAATTTGCTGGCATAGAGTTGCTCATAATATGTTCTTATAATTGTTTGTATTTCTTTGGTGTTGGCTGTGATCTCTCCTCTTTCATTCATGATTTTGTTGATGTGGGTCATTTCTCTTCTCTTTTTGATAAGTCTGGCCAGGGGTTTATCAATCTTGTTAATTCTTTCAAAGGACCAGCTCCTAGTTTCGTTGATCTGTTCTACTGTTCTTTTAGTTTCTATTTCATTGATTTCTGCTCTGATCTTTATTATTTCTCTTCTCCTGCTGGGTTTAGGCTTTATTTGCTGTTCTTTCTCCAGCTCCTTTAGGTGTAGGGTTAGGTTGTGTACTTGAGACCTTTCTTGTTTCTTGAGAAAGGCTTGTATTGCTATATACTTTCCTCTTAGGACTGCCTTTGCTGCATCCCAAAGATTTTGAATAGTTGTGTTTTCATTTTCATTGGTTTCCATGTATTTTTTTAATTCTTCTTTAATTTCCTGGTTGACCCATTCGTTCCTCAGTAGGATGCTCTTTAGTCTCCATGTATTTGAGTTCTTTCTCACTTTTGTCTTGTGATTGAGCTCTAGTTTCAAAGCATTGTGGTCTGAAAATAGGCAGGGAATGATCCCAATCTTTTGGTACCGGTTGAGACCTGATTTATGACCTAGGATGTGATCTATTCTGGAGAATGTTCCATGGGCACTACAGAAGAATGTGTATTCCGTTGCTTTGGGGTGGAATGTTCTGAATGTCTGTAAAGTCCATTTGGTCCAGTGTGTCATTTAAAGTCTTTATTTCCTTGTTGATCTTTTGCTTAGATGATCTGTCCATTTCAGTGAGGGGGGTGTTAAAGTCCCCCACTATTATTGTATTGTTGTCGATGTGTTTCTTTGCTTTTGTTATTAATTGGCTTATATAATTGGCTGCTCCCATGTTAGGGGCATAGATATTTACAATTGTTAGATCTTCTTGTTGGATAGATCCTTTAAGTATGATATAGTATCCTTCCTCATCTCTTATTACAGTCTTTGGTTGAAAATCTAATTTGTCTGATATAAGGATTGCCACCCCAGCTTTTTTTTGGTGTCCATTAGCATGGTAAATGGTTTTCCACCCCCTCACTTTCAATCTGGGGCTGTCTTTGGGTCGAAAATGAGTCTCTTGCAGACAGCATATCGATGGGTCTTGTTTTTTAATCCAGTCTGATAGCCTGTGTCTTTTGATTGGGGCATTGAGCCCATTTACATTCAGGGTAACTATTGAAAGATAGGAATTTAGTGCCATTGTATTGCCTGTAAGGTGACTGTTACCGTATATTGTCTGTGTTCCTTTCTGGTCTGTGTTGCTTTTAGGCTCTCTCTTTGCTTAGAGGACCCCTTTCAAGATTTCCTGTAGGGCTGGTTTTGTGTTTGCAAATTCATTTAGTTTTTGTTTGTCCTGGAAGCTTTTTATCTCTCCTTCAATTTTCAATGACAGCCTAGCTGGATAGAGTATTCTTGGCTGCATATTTTTCTCATTTAGTGCTCTGAATATATCCTGCCAGTCCTTTCTGGCCTGCCAGGTCTCTGTGGATAGGTCTGTTGCCAATCTAATGTTTCTACCCTTGTAGGTTACATATCTCTTCTCCCGAGCTGCTTTCAGGATTTTCTCTTTGTCTATGAGACTCGTAAGTTTTACTATTAGATGTCGGGGTGTTGACCTATTTTTATTGATTTTGAGAGGGGTTCTCTGTGCTTCCTGGATTTTCATGCCTGTTTCCTTCCCCAAATTAGGGAAGTTCTCTGCTATAATTTGCTCCATTATACCTTCTGCCCCTCTCTCTCTTTCTTCTTCTTCTGGGATCCCAATTATTCTAATGTTGTTTCATCTTATGGTATCGCTTATCTCTCGAATTCTGCCCTCATGATCCAGTAGTTGTTTATCTCTCTTTTTCTCAGCTTCTTTATTTTCCATCATTTCATCTTCTATATTACTGATTCTCTCTTCTGCTCATTTATTCTAGCAGTTAGCGCCCCCATTTTTGATTGCACCTCATTAATAGCCTTTTTGATTTCTACTTGGTTGGATTTTAGTTCTTTTACTTCTCCAGAAAGGGTTTCTCTAATAACTTCCATATTTTTTTCAAGCCCAGCTAGTATCTTTAAAGTGATGATTCTGAACTCTAGATCTGAGATCGTACTAATGTCCGTATTGAGTAGGTCCCTGGCAGTCGGTACTACCTCTTGTTCTTTTTGTTGAGGTGATTTTTTCCGTCTTGTCATTTTGTGCAGAGGAGAATAGATTAATGAGAGAACAAAATGCTAGCAGAGTAACAACGTCCCCAGAAAATATACTCTAAACAAATCAGAAAAGACTTGAAGCAGTGGGAAAAGAAAGGGAAAGAGAGAAAAAAGCAAAAGAAAAAAAAGAAAAAGATAAAAACAAAAACAAACAAAACAAAACAACAACAACAAAAAAACCAGAATGTGATCAAATATGATCAGGCTGGTATATAGATCAGTGCCACACACTAGATTTGGGGTGTATTTTGGTCTTTTACAAGAAAGTGCCTCCCAAAATTTTAAAGAAAGAAAAACTTATATATGTACAAAAATAGGGGTTGATCTGATGAAGGGATGGAATATGACTGTAAAGATGGAAATTATAAAAAATTTTATAAAAGGAATTGATAAGAAGTTGTTTGAAAAAAGAAAGAAGAGGATTTAAAAAAAGAAAAAAAAAGGGAGAGTATGTGATCAGGCAGGGGAATAGAAAATACCATATACTAGAGATTTAGGGTATATTTTGATCTGTTAGAAGAAACTATCTCAAAATTTTAAAGAGAGAACAACTTATATATATAAGCCAAAAATATGGGTAACTACTATGAAGGGATAGAATATGACTCTAAAAATGAAAAATAAAAAAAATTTTTTTTAAAAAAAGTGATTGATAAGATGTTGGTTTGTAAATGGAAAAAGAAAAATTCAAAAAGAAAAAAAGACAGTTAAAAAAAAATTAACTTTGAAAGACTACAGAATCATGGTAAAAAAGCCATGAATTCTATGTGCAGTAGTCCCCTAGAGCTGGAGTTCTGCCGTTCTCATTGATGGGTAAACTTGATCTTGGCTGGCTGTTCTCGCTGATCTTCCGGGGAGGGGCCTGTTGCCGTGGTTTCCAAATGTCTTTGCCGGAGGCAGAATTGCCCCGCCCTTGCCCCCTCCCAGCTAAGTAATCTACTCGGGTTTGCTCTCTGGGGCTTTTGTTCCCTGCGAGCTTTCCATACAGCTTTGGAGGCGGAGAGTGAAAATGGCGGCCTCCCAATCTCCGCCGCGGAGGAGCCGAGAACTCGGGGCCCCGCTTCTCAGTGAGCCCCCAGAGAAAAGCCGTCAGTCACTCCCGTCTCCCCGGTCTGCAGCCGCACTCCGTGCTCACCTGGCCTGTGACCGCGCGTTTCTATCTCTGGCACCCGACCCCGGGTGGAGTCTCCAAACCCAGCAGATCCCTGCGGCGCACTCCTGTGCGGCTCCTCCTGGGGGAGGAAGGTGAGTCTCCCTGGATCTGCCGCTTGTTGGGTCCCTGCTGGAGGAGCAGTGGCCCGACTGTGCTGCGGATCTCGGTTTATGGCAACCCCGAGCTGAGAGCCCGCGCCTGGGCTCCGCCTCTGCAGCTGGCTTCCCTGCTCCGATACCTGGGAGCTCTGCCACACTCAGGCACCCCCGGTCTTTCTGTGACCCGTGGGTCCTGAGACCACACTGTCCCGGAGGGTTCCACCCCCCGCTTAGCCACCAGAGTGACGTCCCTCAGCGGAGCAGACTTTTAAAAGTTCCGATTTTGTGCTCCGTGGTTCTATCACTTGCCAGAAGCAGCCGCCAGAGGCCCCTCCCCCGCCGTCTATCCTCCCGAATATCGCCTCGGATTCACTTCTCCGCACGTCCTACCTTCCAGAAAGTGGTCGCTTTTCTGATGAGAGAGTTGTTGCTCTTCTTTTCTTCGATCTCCTGTTGAGTTTGTAGGTGTTCAGAATGGTTTGATCCCTATCCAGCTGAATTCCTGAGAGGAGACAAAATCCAGGTCTCCTACTCCTCCGCCATCTTGCTCCGCCACCCCTCTGATCATTTGTTTTTGGGTATTTAGTTTGAGAAGTTCTTTGTAGATCTTGAATATCAGGCCTTTGACTATAGTGTCATTTACAAAATATCTTTTCCCTTTCTGTGGGGTGCCTCTTTGTTTTGTTGACCCTTTCCTTTGCTGGGAAAGAGGTTTTTATAATGATTAAGTCCCCAAAGTTCATACTTTGTTATGAATGTTAGCCATTTGTATGTCTTCTTTGGAGAAGTGTCTGTTCGTGTCTTCTGCCCATTTTTTGACTTGAATATTGTTTTTTTGGGTGTGAGTTTGAGAAGTTTTTTATAGATCTTGGATACCAGCCCTTTATCTGTAGTGTCATTTGCAAATATCTTCTCTCATTCTGTGGGTTGTCTCTTTGTTTTGTTGACTGTTTCCTTTGCTGTGCAGAAGCTTTTTATGTTAGAGAAATGATTCCATTTACAATAGCACCAAAAACCATACCTCGGAATAAATCTAACCAAAAAGGTAAAGGATCTCTACTCTAGGAACTACAGAACACTCATGAAAGAAATTGAAGAAGACACAAAAAGATGGAAAAATATTCCATGCTCATAGATTGGAAGAATAAACATTGTTAAAATGTCTATGCTACCCAGAGCAATCTATACCTCCAATGCCATCCCATCAAAATTCCAACGACATTTTTCAAAGTGCTGGAACAAACAATCCTAAAATTTGTATGGAATCAGAGAAGACCCTGAATTGCCAAGGAAATGTTGAAAAAGAAAAACAAAGCTGGGGGCATCACGTTGCCCGATTTCAAGCTATATTACGAAGCAGTGATCACCAAGACAGCATGGTACTGGCACAAAAACAGACATATAGACCAATGGAACAGAAAAGAGAGTCCAGATATGGACCCTCAACTCTATGGTCAAATGATCTTCGACAAAGCAGGAAAAATTATGCAATGGAAAAAATACAGTCTCTTCAATAAATGGTGCTGGGAAAATTGGACAGCCACATGCAGAAGAATGAAACTCGACCATTCTCTAACACCATACACAAAGATAAACTCCAAATGGATGAAAAACCTCAATGTGAGACAGGAATCCATCAAAATCTTAGAGGAGAACATAGGCAGTAACCTCTTTGACATCGGCCACAGCAACTTCTTTCAAGATACATCTCCAAAAGCTAGTGAAACAAAAGCAAAAATGAACTTTTGGGACTTCATCAAGATATTTTTAAATTTTTTGACAAACCCCCCATACTATTGTCCATACTGGCTGTACAACTTACATTCTCACAGTATACAGTGGTTCCTTTCTCTCCATATCCTTTTTAGTCCTTATTATTGCTTGTCTTTTGAAAGCCATTCTAACAGGTGTGACATGATATCTCATTGTAGTTATTTAAATTTCCTGATGATTAGTGTGATGCTGGGCACCTTTTCATGTACTTATTAGCCATTTGAATATTTTCTTTGGAAAAGTATCCATTCAGGTCCTTTGCCTCTTTTTTAATTGGGTTATTTGTGGGTTTTTGCTATTGAGTAGTATGAGTTCCTTTAATATTTTGGATATTAACCCCTTATCACATACTATGTAGTTTGCAAATATTTTTCCCATTCCATAGGTTGCTTTTTTATTTTGTTGATTTTTGCCGTGCAGAACCTTTAATTTTGATGTGATCTCACTTGTTTTTCTTTTGTTACTTGTGCTTTATGTGTCATGTCCAATAATTCATTGCCAAAACCAATGTCAAGATCTTTCTCCCATGTTGTCTTATAGTAATTGATGATTCCAGGCTTTATATTTAAGTCTTTAAGCCATTTTACATTAATTTTTATGAGTGGTGTAACATAGGGGTCTAGTTCTTCCTTTTGCATGTGAATATCTAATTTTCCCAGAACCACTTATTGAAGAGACTGTCCTTCTTTATTGAATATTCTTGGCTCCCTTGTCAAATTTTACTTGATTGTATATGCATGGATTCATTTCTGGGATCTAAATTCCTTTCTTTTGGTCTGTGTATCTGTATTTTTCTCAGTGCTAAACTGTTTGGTTACCACAGTTTTGTAATATAGCTTTTTTTTAAGATTTTATTTATTTACTTGACAGAGAGTGCGAGAGAGCACAAGCAGGGGGAGCTGCAGAGGGAGAGGGAGAAGCAGACTCCCTGCTGAGCAGAGAGCCTGATGCGGGGCTCAATCCCAGGACCCTGAGATCATGACCTGAGCTGAAGGCAGACGGTTAACTGACTGAGCCACCTAGGTGCCCCTGTAATATAGCTTGAAGTCAGAAAGTGTGATGGTTCCAGCTTTGTTCTTTCTCAAGATTGCTTTGGCTATTCACAGTCTTTTATGGTTCCATACAAATTTCAGAATTGTTTTTCTTATTTCTGTAAAAAATGTCATTTGAATCTTGATAGGAAATGCACAGAACCTATAGAATGGTTTTGGGTAGTACAGACATTTTAACAATATTAATTCTTCCAATCTACAGGCACAGGATATCTTCTATTTTTGTTAATTTTTTTCATAAATGTCTTAGAGTTTTCAGTGAACACATCTTTCACCTCCTTGGGTAGATTTATTCCTAAGTATTTTATCATTTTTGATACTATTATAAATGGATTGTTTTATTTTGTTTTTTGAATAATTCATTGTTGGTGTATAGATGCTACTGAGTTTTGTATGTTGATTTTGCATCCTAAAACCTTACTGAATTCATTGATTAAATCTAACAGTTTTTTGATAGAGTCTTTAGGATTTTCTACATACAAAATCCTTTCTTTTTCTTTTTTCTTTTTTCCGTGACTGCCAACTCCAGCCCTTTAGTAGTCCATGCCACTGGTCCTTAGGTGTGAGACCCTAGTCCTGATTTGCCCTCTGGGCTTCTCCCACAGAGTCCCCTCCAATCCCTGGTCTCTCCTGTCCAGGCCTTCAGCCAGCCCTGTTGTTCCCTAGCCCCCTTCTTCCCCAGTGAGGGCTCCATAGCTTAATTCTGCTTGAGCACTATATTCCTCTGTTCTCCTTGCTATAAAACTTCTGACTCATTTAGCTCTCTTGTCTTAATCTGCCAGATGGGGAATATATTCTCCCCTCCCCTGCCCTTTCTTTCTTTATTTTCTGAAACCTATTTGCCTTCCCTGAGTCTTCAAACTAAAATCAGAGCTATAAAGCACACCATGCCAGGCATAATGAAATGTAATCTCTGTTCAAAATGTTTATTCATACTGTATTCTAAATGTTTGGTTTTGTGTGCTGAAGATTTTACCAGTAGCAACAAGCCATTAGACAAATAAGTATCAAGTGCAAATCAAGTTAGACCAGCCAAAGGTCACATTCAAAATTACTGGTCAGAACAGATAAATCCAAAGTGGAAAGTGGAAAGGAATTTCCTTCTAATTAGGAAATAGGGTTTTATATATCCCCTCCATCAATATGTTTTGTCTTTCTTTTTATCTTCTATGTATAAAGAAAGAAAGAAGTATCCAGAGAATGGGGAGGTTGAAAAAGCAAATTAAATTCATCTGTATAGTTAATCTCATTTGCAGTCTAGGCTAGTTATGATTCTCAAACTTGAGCCTGTATCAGAATCACCTGTTGTAGGTCTGGGGAAGGGCCTGATAATTTATGTTTCTAATGCATTCTCACATGTTACTGATGCTGTTGGTCTGAGGACCACACTTTGAAATCAGGAAGTGAGTCCTCCTGCTTTGTTCTTCCTTTTCAATATTGTTTTAGACATTGTGGCCAGATGGCCAACAGACACATGAAGAGATGCTCGACATCACTAATCATCAAGGAAATGCAGATAAAAACCACTATGAGATATCACCTTACAGCTGTCAGAATGGCTAAAAGAAAAAAGACAAAAAATAACAAGTGTTGGCGAGGACATGGAGAATCCTCGTGCCCTGTTGGTACAAATGTAAATTGATACAGTGACTGTGGAAAACTGTATGGAATGTCCTCAAAAAATTCAAAATAGAAATATTATATTACCCAATAATTGGATATCAAACAAAAAACAAAAACACTAATTCAAAAAGATAGGCATACATCCCTATGTTTATTGCAACACTATTTACAATAGCCAAGATTTGGAAGCAACCTAAATGTCCATCAGCAGAAGAATGGATAAGGAAGATGTATATAAGGTGTTTGTGTGTGTGTGTGTGTGTGTGTATAATGGAATATTACACTATAAAAAGGGATGAGATCTTGCCATTTGCAACAACATAGGCGAACCTAGAGGGTATTATGCTAAGTGAATTAAGTCAGACTGGGAAAGACAAATACCATATGATTTTACTCTTACGTGGAATCTAAAAACAAATCAAATGAATAAACAAACAAAAAGTAGAATCAGACCTATGAATACAGAGAAATGACAGTTGCCAAGGGAAAGGGGGGTAGGCAAAATGCATAAAGGGAAGTAGGAGATACAGGCTTCCAGATGTGGAATGAATAAGTCATGGCACAGAATAAGGAATACAGTAAAATATATTATAATAGAATTGTATGGTGACAGGTGGCAGCTACACTTGTGGTGAGCACAACATAATATATAGAGAAATTGAATCACTATGTTGTACACCTGAAACTAATGTAACATTGTATATCAACAATACTAAATAAAAAATAAACTAAAAATAATCAGCTGGTCAGTTTCTACAAAGAAGTTGACTGTGATTGAGGGATTATTTTGAATCTATAGATCAATTTGGGGAATATTGCCATTTTAGCAAAATTAAGTCTTATAATTCATGAACATGGGATGTTTTGCTATGTAGAGCTTTTCAAATATATTTCAACAATGTCTTGTAGTGTGCAGAGAATAAATTTTATACTTGTTTTATTAAATTCATTCCTAAATATTTTGTTAACATTATAAATGGATTTTCTTAATTTCTTAATTCCTGCAACTTTGCTGAATTCATTTATTAACTCCAATAGTGGTGTGTGTGTGTGTGTGTGTGTGTGTGTATGTGTGTGTGTGTGTATACTGTAGAGTTTTCTATATGTAAGATTGCATTATCTGCAGACAGAGGCACATTTTACCTCTTCCTTTCCAAACTGAATGCCTTTTGTTTCTGCTTCTTGCCTAACTGCCTTGGCCAGAACCTCCAGAACAATGTTGAATGGAGGTGATGAGACTGGACATCTTTGCCTTTTCCTGATCTTAGGGGGAAAAGCATCAGTCTCTCATCACTGAGCATGATGTTAGTTGTGGGTGTTTTGTAGATGCTCTTAAATACATAAATGTTGTCATAGTCAAACAGAATCAATTTTACTTCCTCCTTTCTGATTTGGATACAATTTCCTTCTTTTTCTTACCTGATTGCTCTCTGCTTAAGACTTCTAGTACTGTGTTGCATAGGAGTGGTGAGATTGGGCACCACTGTGTTCTTATATTAGAAAAATAGCTTTCAAACTTTCACCATTAAATATGATGTTAGTTGTGGATTTGCCATATATTGCCTTTATTATATTGAGATAGTTCCTTCTATACCTAATTTGATGAGAGTTCTTATCATGAAAGGATATGCTTTTTCAGGATCTATTGAGACGATTATATGATTTTTATCTTTCTATTAATGTGGTGTATTACAATTTTTTGAGTTGCATATGTTAACCCATCCTTGCATCTCAGTAATGAATCCCACTTGATGATGTTGTATGATCCTTTTAATGTGTTTTTATTTGGTTAGCTAGTATTTTGTTAAGAAATTTTGCATCAGGAATATTGTCCTGTGGTTTTCTTTTCCTAAAGTGTCCTTATCTGGATTTGGTATCAGTGTAATGCTCATCTCATAAAATGAGTTTGGGAGTACTCCTTTCTCTTCAATTTTTTTGAAGAGTTTGAGAAGGATTGACAGTCTTTAAATTCTCAGTACAATTCACCAGTGAAACCATTTATTCTTGGGCTTTTCTTTGTTGGGAGGTTTCTGCTTACTAATTCAATCTTTTTACTCATTTTTGGTATGTTCTTTTTTCATAATTCAATCTTGATATATTGGATTTTTTTTGGAAATTATTCATTTCTTCTAGGTCATCCAATTTGTTAGTATATACTTGTTCACAGAATCACTCTCATGATTCTATTTCTGTGGCATCATATGTAACATCTCCTGTTTAATTTCTGATTTTATTTAAGTCTTCTCCCTCTTTCTTAGTCTAGCTAAGTTTGTCAATTTTATCTTTTCAAAAACCAGCTCTTAATTTAATTGATCTTTTCTATTGTTTTTCTGGTCTCTATTTCTCCTCTGATATTTGTTATTTCTTTTTTCCTGCCAACATTGGGCTTAAATTTTCTTCTTTTGCTTGTTCCTTGAAGTGTAAAGTTAGGTTGCTTATTTGATTGTTTTTTTCTTTGTGTAGGCATTATGGCTATAAACTTCCCTCCTAGAACTGATTTTGCTACATCTAATAACTTGGTATGTTGTGTTTTCACTTACATTTATCTCAAGATATTTTTTTATTTTCCTTTCGATTTCTTCTTTACCTCATTGGTTGTTCAGGAGTGTGTTGTTTAATTTCCACATATTTGTGAACTTTACAGTTTTCCTCCTGTTGTCAATTTCTAGTTTCACACCATTGTGGTTGAATGATACTTGATAAGATTTCAGTCTTCTTAAATTTGTAAGACTTGTTTTGTGACCTAACACATACTACCCTAGAGCATGTTCCATTTGTACTTGAGAAAATAGCTGCTGCTATTGGATGGCATGTTCCTTATATGTCTTTTAGTTCCTTTTGGTCTAAATATATTTCCAGTCCAATGTTTTCTTAATCATTTTTTGTCTAGGTGATCTATCAATTGTTGCTATTATCATATTTCTATTTCTTCCTTCAGATATGTTAGCATTTGCTTAATATATTTAGGTGCTCCATATTGGGTACATATATATTTAAAATAAAAATATATTATGTTCTGGGTACATATTATATCTTGATGAATTGACCCTTTATCATTATATAATGACCTTCTTTGTCTCTTGTGACAGTTTTTGACTTGTAGTCTATTTATCTGATGTAAGTATCACATAAATACCCTTGCTCTCTTTTTGGCTTCCACTTGTATGGAATATCTTTTTCCATCCCTTAACTTTGAGGCTATGTGTATCCTTAAAGATTAACTAGTCCTTTGTAGGCAATGTATAGTTGTGTCTTGTATTTTTATCCATTCAGCCATTCTATGCACGTTGACAAGAGAATTGAATCTATTTACATGCTGGAGGGGAGGTGGGTGGGTGGATGGGCTAAATGGGTGATGGGAATTAAAGGAAGGCCCTTGTTGGGATGAGCACTGGGTGTTATATGTAAGTGATGACTCACTAAATTTTACTCCTGAAACCAGTACTACACTACATGCTAACTAACTTGAATTTAAATAAAAATAAACTGTAGAAAAAAATAATAATTATTGATAGGTAAAGACTTACTATTGTCATCTTATTATTTTCTGTTTTATAGTTATTTTGTTCTTTTCTTCCTCTTCCTTTATGAATCGATGGTTTTCCTAACAGGTATGCTTTGATTCACCTCTTTTTTGTGTGTGTATCTACTGTAAGTGCTTGCTTTGTTGTTACAATGAGGTTTACATAAAACACCTTATAGTTACAATAGTCCATTTTATACTGATAAAAAATTAACTTTGGATACATAAAACTCTTTCTCTCTCTCTCATTCTATCCCTCTTTCTGGGAAAGTCTTTCTCCTTCATTTCTAAACCTTCCTGGGTATAGTATTCTTGGTTGACAGTTTTCTTCTTTCAGAACTTTGAAAGAAGAACATCCCACTCTCTCCTGGTCTGCTAGGTTCCTGCTGAGAAATCTTTGAATAGTCTTATGTGGGTTTCCTTGTATA
This sequence comes from Neomonachus schauinslandi, assembly GCF_002201575.2. Classification (NCBI taxonomy): domain Eukaryota; kingdom Metazoa; phylum Chordata; class Mammalia; order Carnivora; family Phocidae; genus Neomonachus; species Neomonachus schauinslandi. The sequence goes on along the minus strand of NC_058419.1, from coordinate 76,991,355 downwards.
TGAGGATTTTTTTCTCTTGCTGCTTTTAATCTTTTCTCTTTGACTTTGATTTTGGAGAGTTTTATAATGCATCTTGAAGATCATTTGTGTTAAAATTGTTTGGAAGCCAATGAACTTCAAGAAGCTGAAAATTCAAATACCTATCCAGAATTGGAAATTTCTCAGCTGTTATTTTTTTTAAGATTTTATTCATTTATTTGACATAGAGAGACACAGCGAGAGAGGGAACACAAGCAGGGGGAGTGGGAGAAAGAGAAGCAGGAGGCTCCCCACTGAGCAGGAAGCTTGATGCGGGGCTCCATCCCAGAACCCTGGGATCATGATCTGAGCCGAAGTCAGACGCTTAATGACTGAGCCACCCAGGCATCCCTGTTATTTCTTTAAATAATCTTTCCTCCCCTTTCTCCCTCTTTTCTTCTTTTGGGACTGCAATATTTTATAGATTGCTTCTCTTAATTTTATCCCATTAACTCCCATAGGCTTTCTTCACTTTTTTAAAATTATTTTTTCTTTGTTTTACTCTGGACAATTTCAAAAGACCTGTCTTTGGCCTCACAAATTCTTTCTTCTGCTTGTTCAAATCTGTTGTTGATGTTCTCCATTGCATCTTTTTTTTTTCATTTCATTCATTGTATTCTTCAGCTCTATAATTTCCATTTGGTTCTTATGATATTTACTCTCTGTTAAATTTCTTGTTTTGTATATTGTTTTCCTGATTTTGTTGAATTGTCTCTCTATGCTTTCTTGTAGCACAATGAGCTTCCTTTAAAAAACTATTTTTGAAATGTTTACTGGAAAAAATTGTATATCTCCATATCTTTGGGGGTCAGTTTCTAAAAAATTGTGTTCCTTTGATGATGCATGTTTCCTCAATTTTTCATGTTCCTTGTAGTCTTGAGTTGCTGTCTTTGCATTTGAAAAAGTACTCACTTCCTCTAGTCTTTATTGACTTGCCTCTTTTTTCTATGCATCTAATCATGTTTGTTTGTTTGTTTGTTTTCTTCTCCATGGGTAGTCTGGAACTTTTCTGCTGGACTTTTGAACTTTCACAAAAGCACACTCATCTGTGGGTGACTGTCAAAATCAGTGTTTTTTTAGGGGGAAGACAGTAGAAAATTATTCTGCCATTTTGATGATGTCCTTTAACAGGCAATTTTCAAAGGTGGTAAGTGTCAGAAAGATGAGCGTACTGGGTGCCAACAAATGATATGAAAATATTAGGGAGAAAGTTTGGGAAGTGTTCATTTTGATTTCTCAATTAAGCTTTTTATTTTGAGAGTATTATAGGTTTACATGCAGTTGTAAGAAACAATACAGAGATATACTTTGTAGTCTTTACTCAGTTTCTTCAATGATAACATTTTGCAAAAATGTAGTACAAAATTACAACCAGGATATTAACATTGTTACAAGACACAGAGAAGAGATAGGACATTTCTATATCACAAAATCTCTAGTTACTCTTCCATAACCACACTTACTTCTCTCCTGATCTCACCCCCCCTTAACCATTGGCAACTACTAATCTGTTCACCATTACTAAATGATAATATTCCAAGAATGTTATATAAATGGAGTCATACCATATATAACTTTTGGAGATTGGCTTTTCTCATGCAGCATAATTCCTTGGAGATTCACCCAAGTTGTTCCATATACCAATAGTTGGCTCCTTTTTATTCATGAGTAATATTCCATGGTATGGGTATACCATAATTACTCACCCATTGAAAGACATCTGGGATGGTTCCAGTTTGGGCTATCATGAACAAAGCTGCTATAAACATTTGTTTAGAGTTTTTTTTTTTTCTCCAATATTTTATTTAAATTCAAGTTAGTTAACATATAGAGGGTTTTTTTGGTGAAAGTTTTCATTTCTCTGGGACAACTGCCCAGGAGTATAATTGCTGGGTATATGGTAGTAGTATGTTTTGTGTCTAAGAAACCACCATACTATTTTCCAGAGTGGCTGTACCATTTAGTATTCTCACCAGCAAGGTATAAATGATTCAGTTCCTCTACACCCTTGCCAGCATTCGGTGTTGTCACTATTTTTTATTTTAGCCTTTTTAATAGGTGTGTAGTGATATCTCATTGTGGTTTTCATTTGTATTTCTCCAATGATTAATAATGTTGAACATTTTTTCATGTGTTTAACTGTCATCTATATAATCCTCTTCAGTAAAATATCCATCTTTTGCCCATTTTGTAATTGGAGTATGTATTTTTTTTTTTTTTACTGCTGAGTTTTGAGAGTTCTTTATATATTCTAGATACTAGTGTTTTTCCAGATATATGGTTTGCAAATATTTTTCCTAGCCAGTAACTTGTCTTTTCATCCTCTTCATATGGTCTTTCATAGAGCAAAAATGTCTATTTTGATGAGGTCCATTGTATCAATTTTTCATTTCATGGTTCAAGCTTTTGGTATCAAGTCTAAGAACTTCTTTGCCTAGCTCTAGATGCTGAAGATTTTCTCCTTTTTAAAAAAAGTTTTGTAGCTTTAAATTTAAGTCCATTATCCATTCTGAGTTCATTTTTGTAAGGTATGAGTTTAGGTTGAAGTTTATTTTTGGTCTATGGCTGAAGCGGCATTTGTTGAAAAGACTACCCTTCCTCCACTAAATTTCTTTTGCATCTTTATCAAAAATTACTTGGGCATATTTGTGTAGGTCTATTTCTGGCTTCTCTATTCTCTTCCACTAATACAATATGTCTATCCTTCTGCCAATACCACACTATCTTGGTTATTGTAGCTATATAATTTGTGTTAAAATCAGGATAGACTGAGTACCCCAACTTTACTCTTCTTTTTCAAGATTATTTTAGTTACTTTAGGATATTTATTTGATTTTGAGATAGTCCTATAGCCTCTGGAGTTGGGGCTTTGCTCATGGCCCTAGGGAGCTCCATGATGACAGACTGAAATAGGTTGATAGACTAGGAATTAGTATTCAAATTCCAATAAGTTATACATCAATTCTTAAAACTAAGACAGTGTAAAAGATAAACATAAAGTAGAAAGGCCTTCCTTGGAGCTAGGCTTTGTCCTCTTTGCTTATCTTACAGATAGGCTTCCCCTCCTCCAGAGCAGTAGACTGAGTTAATAAGGTCCTATGGCATTATAGATGGGGTTAGAAGAGAACACTAGAATAATTTCCTATCCAATTACGTCTGCATTAGAGAAATCTTAAAAACAATGCTCCCATAACTTCCAGGAAGTGGTCATTGGAAGGGTTAAAGAAACTTGCTTTTGTGGATATCTGAAAGAATTCCCTTCTTGTTCTTCCCATGTACATAATATCACTATTGAATTCCTAAGTTTGACAATTGTTTCCACATGTGTAGTTACCTTGGGTCTCAAAATATATCAGTCATTACAGTCCTGGACTAGGAGAGACTTGAAAACTAGAAATAGAAATAATGGAGGGGATTTGTAGGAATTTTGGGAGGTTTGAAACTAAATGAGTTTCTTTGAAAACTTTAGAATTGTTAAAGGTGGAAAGCTGTTCATGTGAACCATTGTTTAGATACTGGGGAATAAGAGAGGACCTGAAAGGAATAGCCTTGTGACTAGACAGGTGGAAAAGGAAACTGACACAAAGGCTTGGTATGAGTGAGCAGGACTGTTTTCTGGTTTATTGCTTTGTGGATGTTCCTTTGCTTTAAGAGTTCATAGTGAAAAAAAAGAACAGCCAGCCTCAGATAGGCTTGAGGGAACCTAAGCTGAGGTAAAGGGGTCCTATCCCATCATGAAGGTCAGTGTGGTGAGGACAGTGGAGGGGAACAGAGTAAGAGAAGTTCAAGCATTAAGAGCCTCCAGGAAACAAGCAAGCCACTAGGACAGTAGCCTTTTTTATAGCCTGAGGACTCCCCGACTGGCTGGGGTTCTGTTCTGCTTATATCTCTACGGAAGGAGCACAGTCTCTCACAGGGTTGCCCTACTCATCCAAACCATATCTTCACTGACATTAACTCCAGATAGCTTTCTAACACTATCTCTCATGTTTCACTCCTGAGAGGTTAGGTGTGATTGCCTTTAATTCCCTATCTGAAGATAATTACATTTCCATGATGAGAGAAAGAGCCAATGAGTGCCTCCCAAGGGCAAGAAACAAAAGCAGTTAAAAGGAAGGCATGTCTAGCCAGAGGGGTCCCAGCTAGGTGCACTGTTTAATTGGAGATCAGATATTCACAGGCACACAGCTTCCTCAGTGGAAAGGAGCTTCATTTGGGAATAATTAAGGGTGCTTTATGTGGCCATTGGAATTTCAGGCAACTTGAATCTAATCATTTTGTATGGTGACTCATTCTGAACCAAATAGACTACTGAGAAAGCAGAGGAAGGGCCTGGGGAAAATGACAGTGGTGGTCAGTAATAGAAGCAGCTGTCAATAATTGAGGTGGGACAAAAAAAGTAAGCTGTTCTTTCCCAGCATAGAGAATCAGCAGAACCCTGAGATGGTGAGGGAAGAACAGTGGACTTGGAATCAAGATGAGTTAAGTTCACAATCACTTCACCCCAAAGATCTTGTTTCCTCATCTGGAAAATGAGGCTAAAAATGCCTACCTTTTCAGAAGTACCATAAAGATAAAATTAAAGAACTTATATAAAATGACTGGTACTGAAGAGGCTCATGAATAAACAAAGGGTAGTTACTTCCTTTTGTTCAACTAAGCATTTTAATTATGTCTAGTTCATGAAAATGAGAAAATAAAGCTTCATTTCATAATCAGATCGATTCTTAAGGTATTTTCCTTTTTTATTTTTTTGAGAGAGAGAGAGAGAGAGTGTCAGTGTGGGCACACGGGGGAGGGGGTGGGAAGGGAGGGGCAGAGGGAGAGGGAGAGAGAATTTTAAGCAAGCCCCACACCCAGTGTGGAGCTCCACACCCAGTGATCGATCAGGGCTCGATCTCACGACCTGAGCCAAAATCAAGAGTCAGACAACCGACTGAGCCACCAGGCACCCCTATTTTCCTTTTTTAAGTACTTTAGTTTATGGTTCAGAGAAAGAGAATAAATATCTGAATCTTCTGTCTTGGTTCAGTTTGAAGTTCTCTATTCTGATTTGAGACTCCTAACCTTGAAAATGTCCCCAAACAAATGAAATAAAAATTGTATACATATTCCAAATATACTTATTAATAAAAATTACATGTTATTATTGTCTATCTCTCTCTAAATTGTGAATAAAGTTTAGTTTTTCTCTTTTACTTATGTAAAAATGAAAAGAAATAGAAATTCTATTTTTTCTTGTACCCAAAGAACTATTTTTGGACATAAATACCTTACACTATTTACTCCTAAGCCTTATGTCTTTAAGACCATTTGCCACTTGTCATCAGGGACACCTGGAAACCCAGACACTCCCCATCACCCCAAGTGAACTTCAGCCTGGAAACAAGCCTGGGGATATACAATCACATGGTTTATGGCTTCCCAGTCTCACAAAGAGAGTAAGTGGGGCTGCTGGGGTGGCAGTGGTTAAAGGCAGCTTTACCTTTTTGTTTAGGGACTTTTCTCACAGTCATTGCAGCCTGCCTCTTCTGGTTTTCAGAAATTTCAAAGCCTATAACATAAAAATACATGACTGTTATAAAAAACATAGACCTTTCTTAAATGTACAAATTAGTACAACTTTTCTGAAGGAGTAATTTTGGCAAGATATATCAAAAGTCTTGAAAAGCAAATAAATAAATGGTGAGAACTTGAACAAATATTTAGCTATAACAATGCATTTCATAGTATACAGGGGCAAAAAAATGAGAACATGAGTTAAGAGGCTGTTAAATGAAGAATGGATGAATAAAGTATGATGTGAAGTGGAAAAATATTTCACAACCAAAAGCAAAAACATAGACAAGGAAATAATGAGTCAAAGGATAAGAGATTATAATAAGAAAATTTTTTAAAGAAAAGTTTCAAAAGGAAGAAAAAATCAAATAGCAAAAAGTAATAAAGTAACAGAAATGTCTATTCAAGTACTTTGTCCATTTTTAAAATTAAGTTATTTGATATTTTGCTATTGAGTTGTAAGAGTTCCTTATATATTTTGGAAATTGACCTCCTATCATATATATCATTTGCAAATATTTTCTCTGATGCCATAGGTTGCCTTTTCATTCTGTTCCTTTGCTGTGCAAAATAATTTTATTTTGCTGTAGTTTTGCTTTGTTGACTGTGCTTCTGGTGTCATATCCAAAAAAATCATTGCCAAGATCAATGCCAAGCAGCTCTTTCCCTATGTTTTCTTCTAGGAGTTTCACAGTTTTGGGTCATACAATTAAGTCTTTGATACATTTTGAGTTAATTTTCATTTATGGTGTAAGATAGGAATTCAATTTCATTCTTTTGCCTGTGGATATCCAGTTTTCCCAGCACAATTTATTGAAGAAACCATCCTTTCCCAATTGTGCATTCTTGGTACTACTGTCAAACATATGTTGACTGTATATGTGTGGGTTTATTTCTAGGCTCTCTATCCTATTCCATTGGTCTATATCCTGTCTTTATGCCAGTACCATAGTGTTTTAATTAATGTAGCTTTGTAATATATTTTGACATGATACCTCCAACTTTGTTCTCCTCTCTCAAATATCTTTAGCTATATGATGGGTCTTTTGTGGTTCCACATGAATTTTAGGATTGTTATTTCTATTTCAGAAAAAAAAAATACCACTGGAGTTTTGATAAGATCACATTAAATCTATTGCTGGCATTGGGTAAAATGGACATTTTAACAATATTAAGTCTATTTATTTATGTGTTCTTTAATTTCTTTCAGCAAGGTTTTATAGTTTTTGGTGTACAAGTCTTTCACCTCCTTGGTTAAGTTTATTCCTAAATATAATCACATCCATTTTGATATGATTATAATTGGGACTGTTTGCTTAATTTCTTTTTCAGATAGTTCATTGTTAGTGTATAGAAACACAATTGATTTTTGTACGTTGGTTTTGTACCCATCAACTCTACTGAATTCATTTATTAAATATAGAAGTTTTTTCTGAGGAGTCTTTAAGGTTTTCTATATATAAAATAATGTCATCTACAAACAGAAATAATTTTACTTCTTCCTCTCCCATTTAGATGCTTTTTATTTTTTTCTTGCCTAATTTTCTCTGGCTGGGACTTCCACTACTATGTTGAATAGAAGTGGTGAAAATGGGCATCCTTTTCTTGTCATTGATCTAAGAGGAAAAGCTTTCAGTTTTTCCCCCTTGAGTATGATGTTAGCCATGGGCCTTTGGATATATGGCCTTTATTATGTTCAGGTAAATTCCTTCTATACAGAGTTTGTTGTGAGTCTTTTTTATCAGGAAAGAAGGATAAATTATGTCAAATATTTTTCCTACATCTATAGATATGATGATGTGATTTCTATATTTAATTTAATTATATCACATTAATTAATTTGCATATGTTAAGCCATCATTGCAACCCAGGGACAAATCCGACTTGGTCATTGTGTGTGATCCTTTTATTATGCTGCTGAATTCTGTTTGTTGCTGTTTTATCAAAGATTGTTTCATGTGTGTTCATCGGGGATATTGGTCTCTAGTTTTTTGTTGCTTTTTGTTGTTGTTGTTGTTGTTTTGTTTTTGTACTGGAAGACTTAATATTGTTAAAATATCCATTGTGCTGAAGGTCATCTACAAATTCAAAGCAATCCTATCAAGACTCTAGTTCCATTTATGCAAGATATGCATAAGTTCTATAGATCTGCTGTATAACACTGAACCTACAATTAATATTGCTATATTATGCACTTAAAAATGTGTTAAGAGCATAGAGCTCATGGTGTTTTTACCACTTAAAAAAACAGGGTAGAGGTCTCCCCACAAAGGAGAAGAAATTCTGCCTCAGCTTTAGCCCATGTATGTGGAGTCCCATCCTTCTCATGATCTTCCTGCCTATAGATGACAGCTTTGTACTACGCCCATGAGTTTGAGCCTGCTCATGATCTTGCATTCTGATTGTCTGCTCCACAGATACTGGAGTTGCTTAGCCAGGTTTTGTAATCACATAAGCCAATTCCTAGAATAAATCTCTTAATAATGCATCTCCTATGAGTTATGCTTCTCAGGTTGAACCCTGACTGATAGAGGGAGTTATAGTTAGATTCTATATTCCTCACTTGGAGAGTTACTTGTGATAAATTAAGTTAAAAAAAAAAAGTTACAGAGTAATATGTTTGGTATAATTTTTGTAAGTAAAAAGTTTTTAAAAAGTCTTATCTGTATATATGCTTATATGAACATAAGTATGGAAATAGGCACACCACACTTATACTGATTATCTCACATAGCATAAGAGTGATAGAGAAGGGAAAATAATGCTAAACTTTATTAAATTTTGTTATGTGTTTAAATGGTTATTAAGGCCATGTATTCATTTTACCATTAAAAGTGAAAATTAAAAAAAAAACAGAAAATTATGACAAATTTATAAGACAGCCATAAAATAATGATTAAAAATATTAAGTGAGCACTGGAGAGGAAAGATGGCAGAGGAGTAGAGGAACCCATTTCAACGGGTCCCCTGAATTTAGCTGGATATCTACCACACCATCCTGAACACCACAAAATCAGCCTGAGAAGTAAGAATATATATCTGGATCTCTACAAGCAGAAAAACACCGCCTGTCACCAGGTAGGAAGGGTGGAGTCATGAATCTTCAGGTAGCTATTGGAAGATAAACAGAAGGGGGAGTGAACTTCCATAAGTTGGCTCCCGGAAAGTGATATAACACTGGAGTGCAAAAGCGTCCTGCTGGGGACCAGGAAAAAAATCACAGAGCACTAGTGGCCTGGAAAGGGCCTTAGAGCAGGACCCAGATAGGATCCAGGAGATGTGGGTTGCACGGTCGCTCACGGTTTTAGAAGCACAAAGGGCAGGAACATGACCAGGCACCTGGGACGACCTCTGAGAGAATCACTGTGGGCACGCACCACAGGAGGTTGAAGTTTTCAGTGGTGCATACAGAAATGGAGACTGTGTCCCAGGAGGGTTTAGTGAAGAGCGCAGACTTTGATTTCTCCACTCTGGGACAGAGGTTTGGGTGCGGCCATTTTTGCTCTGACTCTTAGAAGAGGTAAAGAAAGCCTCCAGAGAACAAAAGCTCAAAAAACCAGTTTCCACTGAGCCAAGCACCCTTGGAGAGGGGGCAGGGCAACTCTGCCCAAGCAGGGTTGCCTGAGAAACAGCACTGCAGGACTCTCCCCAAGAAGACAGGCTGGAAGAACAAGAGGAGGACAACCCAATGGTCCCCATAAGACTGTAAAATCCCAACACCAGGGGAAAATAGTATTTTGAGCTCCAGGCTTTGCCTCACGGCTTGTTTATTTTTCAGATACAACTCTCTTTTTCTTTTTATTCTTTCCCTTAGCTTCTTCTCTGTTTTTTTTTTTCTTTTCACATTTTTCTCATTTCAACTAGATGTTTAATATACCAACTTAGATTTCATAGTAACTTTTAACTTGTACTTTTTCACACCTATATTTTTTATAGATATATGCTTCATTGTAGTCCTTTTTTCCCTATTCATTTATTCATTCATTACCTGTAGATGTGCGTGTGTGTCTGTATATATATATACAGACACACAAGTTATACTTACCCTGTAATTTTGGGAAGTAGTATATTCTCTAACAAACAGACTGAAATACACCCAGGAACAACTGAAAAACCCTAATTTTTTTTTAAAGATTTTATTTATTTATTTGACAGAGAGAGAGACAGCTAGAGAGGGAACACAAGCAGGGAGAGTGGGAGAGGGAGAAGCAGGCTTCCCGCCGAGCAGGGAGCCCGATGCGGGGCTCGATCCCAGGACCCTGGAATCATGACCTGAGCCGAAGGCAGGCGCTTAACAACTGAGCCACCCAGGCGCCCCTAAAAAACCCTAATTTGTCCACACTGAGAGATTATATCCCCCTTTCCCCTCAACCCTTTTTGGAATTTTTTTTTTAATTTTATAAGTTTTACTCTTGTGTTTCATATTGGCTATGTCTTTTTAGTGGTGGCTTCCGACTGCTCCATATTCTCCAAGGGTGCATCCTGCTTGGGTCGTGGTTGATATTTTGGAATCTGTACATTCGTTCAACCATCCCTCAACAGAATGACTAGGATGAGGAATTCACAACAAAGAAAAGAACCAGAGACAATGGCCTCTGCCACAGATCTAACGGATATGGACAGAAGCAAGATGTCAGAGGTAGACTTCGGGGTAGCAATTATGAAGTCAATAGCTAGGCTTGAAAAAAGCATTAGTGACAATATAAAATCTCTAAGGGCAGAAATGAGATCTAATCAGGCCTAAAGTAAAAGTGCTGTGAATGAGATGCAGTCTAAACTGGATACTCTAACAGGCAGGGTAAATAAGGCAGAAGAACGAAATAGTGATCTAGAAGATAGGCTGATAGAAAGGAAGGAAGATGAGGAGGATAGGGATAAGCAACTAGAAGCCCATGAGATAAGAATTAGAGAGATCAATGATGCCATGAAATGATCCAATGTCAGAATTATTGGGATCCCTGAGGGGGTGGAGAGAGAGGACTAGAAGGTATATTTGAGCAAATCATAGCTGAAAACTACCCTAACCTGGGGAAGGAAACAAGCATTCAAGTCCAAGAGGCAAAGAGGACCCCTCCCAAGATCAATAAATATAGACCAACACTCCAGCATATAATACTGAAACTTGCAAATCTTAGAGCCAAGGTAGCTATGCTGAGAGCAGCCAGGGGCAAGAGATTTCTTAAGTACAGAGGGAGGAACATCAGAATAACGTCAAACCTGTCCACAGAGACCTAGCAAGCCAAAAAGGGTTGGCAAGGCATATTCAGGGTAATAAATGAGAAGAACATGTAGCCCAGAACACTTTATTCAGCAAGGCTGTACTTCAAAATGGACAGAGAGACAAAGAGCTTCCAAGAATGGCAGAAACTGAAAGAATATGTGACCATCAAGCCAGCCCTGCATGAAATATTAAGGGGGTGTTCTATAAAAGAAGAAAGACCCCAAGAGTAATATAGACCAGAAATTTACAGAGACAATCTATAGAAACAGGGACTTTACAGGCAATATGATGGCAGTAAATTAGTATCTTTCAAAATTAGTATCTTTCACTCCCAACGTGAATGGCCTAAATGTTCCCATGAAACGGCACAGTGTTGCAGATAGGATAAAAAAGACAGGATCCATCCATATGCTGATTACAAGAGACTCATTTTGAACCTAAAGAAACCTCCAGATGGAAAGTGAGAGGATGGAGGACCATTTATCATGCCAATGGACCTCAAAAGAAAGCTGGGGTAGCAATTCTCATATCAGACAGATTTTTAACCAAAGGCTGTAGTAAGAGATATAGAGGGGCACTATATCATACTTAAAGGGTTTTTCCAACAAGAAAATCTAACAATGGTTAAATATCTATGCCTCCAACATGGGAGCAGCCAACTACATAAGCCAACTGTTAACCAAAATAAAGAATCATATTGATAATAATACATTAATAGTAGGAGACATCAATACTCCACTGTCAGCAATGGACAAATCATCTAAGCAGAAGATCAACAAAGGAACAAGAGCTTTGAAGGAAATATTGGACTAGATGTTCTTTGTAGATATATAAAGAACATTCCATCCTAAAAGAAGAGAATACTCATTCTTCTCGAGTGTACACAGAACTTTCTCCAGAATAAATCACATACTGGGTCACAAATCAGGTCTGAACTGATACCAAAAGATTGAGATTATTCCCTGCATATTTTCAGACCACAATGCATTGAAATGGGAACTCAACCACAAGGAAAAATTTGAAAGGAACGCAAACACGTAGAGGTTAAAAAGCATCCTGCTAAAGAATGAATGGGTCAACCAGGAAATTAAAGAACTTAAACAAATCATGCAAACCAATGCAAATGAAAACACATTGGTCCAAAACCTATGGGATACTGCAAAGGTGGCCCTTAGAGGGACATAACATAGCCATCCAAGCCTCTCTCAAAAAGTTAGAAAAAATCAAATGCACAAGCTAACCTTACAGCTAAAGGTCTGGAGAAAGAACAGCAAATAAAGCCTAGACCAAGCAGGAGAAGAGAAATAATAAAGATTAGAGCAGAAATCAATAAAATAGAAACTAGAAGAACAATAGAACAGATCAATGAAACTAGAAGATATTTTTTTGAAAGAATTAAAGTCGATAAACCTCTGGCCAGACTTATCCAAAAGAAAAGACAAAGGACTCAAATTAATAAAATCATGAATGAAAGTGGAGAAATCAAGACCAATACCAAGGAAATAGAGACAATTATTAGAACTTACTACCAGCAGCTATATGCCAACAAACTAGGCCATCTGGAAGAAATGGATGCATTCCTGGAAACTTATCAACCACCAAGCCTGAAACAGGAAGAAATAGACAATCTGAACAGACCAATAACCAGTAAGGAAATTGAAGCAGTAATCAAAAACCTCTGAAAAAACAAGAGTCAAGGGCCAGATGGCTTCCCAGGGGAATTTGACCAAACATTTAAAGGAGAAATCATGTCTATTCTACTGAACCTGTTCCAAAAAATAGAAATGGAAGGAAAACATCCAAACTCATTCTATGAGGCCAGCATTACCCTGATCCCCAAACCAGGCAAAGACCCCATCAAAAAGGAGAATTACAGACCAATATCCTCGATGAACATGGATGTCAAAATACTCAACAAGATCCTAGCCAATAGCATCCAAGAGTACATTAAAAGAATTATCCATCACGACCAGGTAGCATTTATTCCTTGGATGCAAGGGTGGTTCAACATTCACAAAACAATCAGCGTGATAGAGCACATTAATAAAAGAAAAGACAAGTACCATATGATCCTCTCAATTGATGTACAAAAAGGATTTGACAAAATACAGAATCCTTTCCTGATTAAAAGACTTCAGAGTGTAGGGATAGAGGGAACATTCCTCAGTTTCATAAAAATGTATGAAAAGCCTAAACTGAACATCATTCTCAATGAGGAAAAGCTGAGAGCTTTGCCTTAAGGTCAGGAACACAGCAGGGATGCCCACTCTCACCACTATTGCTCAATGTAGTACTAGAAGTCCTAGCATCAGCAATCAGAAAATAAAAAGAAATAAAAGGCATTCAAATTGGCAAAGAAGAAGTCCAAATCTCTCTTCGCAGATGACACCATACTTTATATGGAAAACCCAAAAGACTCTACCCGTAAATTACTAGAACTCATACAGCAATTCAGCAATATGGCAGGATACAAAAATCAATGCACAAATATCAGTTGCTTTTTGATACATTAACAATGTCAGTGTAGAAAGAGAAATTAAGGAATTGATTCCATTTACAATAGCACCAAAAACCATAAGATACCTAGCAATAAACCTAACCAAAGAGGTAAAGCATCTGTACTCTAGAAACTACAGAACACTTATGAAAGAAATTGAGGAGGGCACAAAAACATGGAAAAACATTCCACACTCATGGACTGGAAGAACAAACATTGTTAAAATGTCTATGCTGCATAGAGCAATCTACATTTTCAATGCTATCCATATCAAAATACCATTGGCATTTTTCAAAGAGCTGGAACAAACAATCCTAAAATTTGTATGGAATCAGAAAAGACCCCGAATCACCAAGGAATGTTGAAAAAGAAAAACAAACCTGGGGGCATCATGTTACTTGACTTCATGCTTTATTACAAAGCTATGATCACCAAGACACCATGGTATTGGCACAAAAATAGACATATAGATCAATGGAACAGACTGGAGACTCCAGAAATGGACCCTCAACTCTATGGTCAACTAATCTTTGTGAAATAGGAAAAAATATCCAGTGCAAAAAAGACAGTCTCTTTAATAAGTGGTGCTGGGAAAATTGGACAGCCACATGCAGAAGAATGAAACTGGACCATTGTCTCATAACATCCACAAAGATAAACTCCAAATGGATGAAAGACCTCAGTGTGAGACAGGAATCCATCAAAATCCTAGAGGAGAACATAGGCAGTAACCTCTTTGACATGGGCCACAGCAACTTCTTTCAAGACACGTCTCCAAAGGCAAGGGAAACAAAAGCAAAAATGAACTTTTGGGACTTCATAGAAATAAAAAGCTTGTGTTCAGCAAAAGAAACAGTCAATAAAACTAAGAGGCAACCCACAGAATGGGAAAAGATACTTGCAAATTACCTTACAGATAAAAGGCTGATATCCAAGATCTATAAAGAACTTCTCAAACTCAACACCCAAAAAACAAATAATCCAGTCAAAAAATGGGCAGAATACATGAACAGACACTTCTCAAAGAAGAAATACAAATGGCTAACAGACATATGAAAAAATGTTCAATATCACTAGCCATCAAGGAAATTCAAATCAAAACCACAATGAGATACCATCTTTCACCAGCTAGAATGGCAAAAATTAACAAGGCAGGAAACAACAAATGTTTGCAAGAAGGTGGAGAAAGGGGAACCCTCTTATACTGTTGATGGAAAGGCAAACTGGTACAGCCACTTTGGAAAACAGTATGGAGTTTCCTCAAGATGTTAAATATGCAGCTACCCAATGATGCAGCAATTGCACTACTAGGTATTCACCCCAAAGATACACATGTAGTGAAAAGAACGGCCACCTGCATCCCAATGTTCATAGCAGCAATGTCCACTATAGCCAAACTGTGGAAGGAGCTGAGATGCTCTTCCAAAGATGAATGGATAAAGAAGATGTGGTACATATATACAATGTAATGTTTCTCAGCCATCAGAAAGGATGAATACCCACCATTCACACTGACATGAATGGAACTGGAGGGGATTATGCTACGTGAAATAAGTCAAGCAGAGAAAGACAATTATCATATGGTTTCACTCATATGTGGAACATAAGGCATAGCACAGAAGAGCTTAGGAGAAGGGAGGGAACCTACAGGGGGGAATCAGAGGGGGATACAAATCATGAGGGACTATGGACCCTGGGAAATAAACTGAGGGTTTCATAGGGGAGGGGCATAGGGTGATGGGGTCGCCGGGTGATGTGTATTAATGAGGACATGTGTTGGGGTGAGCACTGGGTGTTTTAGGCAACTAATGAATTATTGAACACTATATCAAAAACTAATGATGTAATATATGGTGGCTAACTGAACATAATTAAAAAAATATTAAGTGATTTAGGGTATATAAATGCAATTGACATCTGTGCAATGATTTTATATCCTGCCCCTTTGCTGAATTCCTGTATGAGTTCTAGCAATTTTTTGGTGGAGTCTTTTGGGTTTTCTACATAGAGTACCATAAGTTTGACTTCTTTTTTGTCAATTTGGATGCCTTTTATTTCTTTATGTTTTCTGATTGCTGAGGCTAGGACTTCCAGTACTCTGCTGAACAGCAGTGGTGAGAGTGGACATCCCTTTCATGTTCCTGACCTTAGGGGAAAGCGCTCATTTTTTCCCCAATGAGGATGATATTGACTTTTCTTCATAAATGGCTTTTATGATATTGAGGTATTTTCCCTCTATCCCTACCCTGTAGAGAGTTTTAATCAAGAAAGGATACTGGAGTGGTGGGGGTTGTGAGGGATGGGGTGGGTGGGTGATAGACATTGTGGAGGGTATGTGCTATGGTGAGCACTGTGAATTGTGTAAGACTGTTGAATCACAGACCTGTACCTCTGAAACAAATAATACATTATATGTTAAAAAAAAAAAAGAAGAAGAAGAAGAAGATAGCAGGAGGGGAAGAATGAAGGGGGGAAATCGGAGGGGGAGACGAACCATGAGAGACTATGGACTCCGAGAAACAAACTGAGGGTTCTAGAGGGGAGGGGGCTGGGGGGATGGGTTAGCCTGGTGATGGGTATTAAAGAGAGCACATATTGAATGGAGCACTGGGTGTTATATATAAACAATGAATCATGGAACACTACATCAAGAACTAATGATGTAATGTATGGGGATTAACATAACATAATAATAAAAAAAATTAAAAAAAGAAAGGATACCGTATTTTGTCAAATGCTTTTTCTGTATCAATTGAGAGGATCATATGGTTCTTGTCTTTACTTCTATTAATGTGGTATATCACACTGATTGATAGGCAGATGTTGAACCACCGCTGCAACCCAGGAGTAAATCCCACTTGGTCATGGTGAATAATCCTTTTAATGTACTGTTGGATCCTATTAGGTACTATATCTTGGTGAGAATTTTGGCATCCATGTTCATCAGGGATATTGTTCTGTAATTCTCATTTTTCAGAAGAAAGAGTAATTAAAGAATTGATCCCATTTACAATTGCACCAAAAACCAAAAGATACCTGGGAATAAACCTAACCAAAGAGATAAGGATGTGTACTCTGAAAACTATAGAACACTTATGAAAGAAATTGAGGAAGACACAAAGAAATGAAAAAAAACATTCCATGCTCATGGATTGGAAGAACATGCCTATGCTATCCAAAGCAATCTAAACATCCAAAGCAATTCCCATCAAAATACCATCAGTAATTTTCACAGAGCTATAACAAACAATCCTAAAAATTGTATGGAACCAGAAAAGACTCCAAATATCCAAAGGAATGTCGAAAAAGAAAACCAAAGCTGGTGACAACCAATTCCAGACTTCAAGCTATATTACAAAGCTATAATCATCAAATCAGTATGGTACTGGCACAAAAATAGACACATAGATCTATGGCACAGAATAAAGAACCCAGAAATGGACCCTCAACTCTAAGGTCAACTAATCTTCAACAAAGCAGGAAATACTATCCAATGGAAAAAGAACAGTCTTTACAACAAATGGTGTTGGGAAAATTGGATAGCCACATGCAGAAGAATGAAACTGGACCATTTTCTTACACCATACACAAAACAAACTCAAAATGGATGAATGACCTAAATGTGAGACAGGAATCCATCAAAATCCTAGAGGAGAACACAGGCAGCAACCTCTTTGACCTCAGCCATAGCAACTTCTTGCTAGAGATGTCTTCAAAGCCAAGGGAAACAAAAGCACAAATGACCTCTTGGGACTTCATCAAGATAAAAAGCTTCTGCACAGCAAAGGAAACAGTTGATAAAACCAAAAGACAACCTACAGAATGGGAGAAGATATTTGCAAATGTCTTATCAGATAAAGAGCTTGTATCCATGGTCTATAAAGAAGTTATTAAACTCAACACCCAGAAAACAAAAAATCTAGCTAAGAAATGGGCAGAAGACATGAACAGACATGTCTCCAAAGAAGACATACAAATGGGCAAAAGACACATGAAAAAATGCTGCATATCCCTTGGCATCAGGGAAATACAAATCAATACCACAATGAGATACCATATCACACCAGTCAGATTGGTAAAATTAACAACTGAGGAAGCAACAAATGTTGGTGAGAAGGTGGAGAAAGGGGAATCTTCTTACACTGTTGGTGGGAATGCAAGCTGGTACAGCCATTCTGGGAAACTATATAGAGGTTCCTCAAGAAGTTAAAAATAGAACTACCTTACAACCTAGCAGTTGCACTACTAGATATTTATCCAAAAGATATAAATTTAGTGATTTGAAGGGGCACCCCAATGTTCATAGCAGCAATGTCCACAATAGTCCAACTATGGAAAGAGCCCAAATGTCCATCAACACATGAATGGATAAAGAAGATGTGGTATGTATGTATGTATGAATGATATGAATGGAAATAGAGGATATTATTGTAAGTGAAATATGTCAGTCAGAGGAAGACAAATACATATGATTTCACTCATATGTGGAATTTACAAAACAAAACAGATGAACATAGGGGAAGGGAGGGAAACATAAAATGAGATGAAATTAGAGAGGGAGACAAACCATAAGAGACCCTTAATTATAGGAAACAATCTGAGGATGGGGGGATGGGGTAACAGGGTGATGGGCATTAAGGAGGGCACGTGATGTAATTAGCACTGGTTGTTATATGCCACTGATGAATCACTGAACCCTACCTCTGAAACTAGTAATACACTATATATTAATTAATTGAATTTAAATAAAATAACAAAAATTTAAAAAAATGATTTAGGGAAATGTTAATGGTATGATTTTAAGTGTAAAATGAGCATATAAATTTAGAACTGTTCATCATGGAGAGATAGAGGTTGGGGGGAGACATAAAGATAGTCAGCCATCTTAGTCCTAGTATTTTATTTATACACAAAAGAACAGGAAGGAAATATATAAAATATTTACAAAAGTTATCTCTCTCTGGGTAGGATGTTTTTATGTGATTTTTAGTTTTCTCTTGTATTTTTCTGTGTTTTTCTCCAAAATTGCCTACAATAAAAGTGCTATTATTATAATTAGAAAAAAAATGTTTTAGAAAAGATAACAGGTTTGTCAGAAAGTAATTTCTGTAGCTCCATCCATGTCATTGCAAATGACAAGTTTTCGTTATTTTTTATGGCTGAGTAATATTCCATTTTGTGTGTGTGTGTGTGTGTGTGTGTACTACATTGTGGGTGGAGCTAAAGCATATTAAGCTAAGCGAAATAAATCAGAGAAAGACAAATACCATATGATTGCATTCATATGTGGAATTTAAGAAACAAAACAAATGATCATAGGGGGATAAAAGAGAGAAAGAAACAAAAAGAGACCTTTTAACTATAGAGATCAAAGCAGTTGTTACCAGAGGGGAGGTGGTCTGGTGGAGGGATTAAATAGGTGATGGGATTAAGGAGTAGAGTTGTTGTGATGAGCATATGGTGTTGTGTATAGGTGTGGAATCACTAAATTGTACACCTGAAATTAATATTGCACTGTATGTTAACTAACTGGAATTTAAATTAAAACTTTAAACAAAATTTTAAAAAATAATGTAATTTCTGGAAGCTTTTTTATTAGAAGCAGATTCTTCAAGTTACAGGTTATTAGGGCATTGTGTGGGAAATATAACACTGGAACCAGACAGAATGGTGGGGATCTTCTAGTTGATCTAGGGTCTGCATAAAGCACATTAAGACAATATCTTTAATAGGTCTAACAACCTAGGTGGTATCAGAGGCTGCTGCTGCCTGCCACTGAGAGAAGAAGCCCAGTAGCATTTCTGTACCACTCTACATCTTGTCTAACTGCAGTGCTCATATGCTAAAAGCTATTTGGCTTCAATGGGACTCAAAGTGAATTATTAATGTGCACTCTACCCAAAACCTGAGGAGAGAACTAGGATTAGACTAAGTAGATCACCCTTCCTTATCTCTAAACCATTTAAATCCCCAACACTGAAGGAGAGAAGAATCCATTTGCACCAGGACTCAATGGGTAGGCCCATTTTTCTAGAGGCAGTTTCTACCAGCTTGAGCATACATGTGTTTTAATATAAAATTCTACTCTCATTAAGAGTGGGGCAAAAACAGAAACTGTGTCTTCTCAAGGAATTACAAAGCCTGGCTGTTTGGTATTTTTATGCTAGAATGGCAGGACCATGAGCAAGAGACCAGATAGTACTTTGTAAACCACAAAGCTATAGTCAATGGCACCTAAATCCCACAGTTCGAAAGCAGCATGAAAAATCTCTCTGCTAGTTATATACCCTCTGGAAAAGGGGAACAACCTATTTAAAGCCAAAAAAATTATGGTTTAGTGTGACTGAATCATGCAAGTGATCATGGCTTTAGACCCAGTTATATTTTCTACAATTTATTTTAAAATGCTTTCATACAGAAAGTGTGATATATACATGTGCATTAATTTTAATCTATGCTCTAGGGGCATTTAGTTAACATCTGAAGTGCCTTAATCAGGCATACACACTCAAGAGGTGATTTGTTAACACATCAAACACTCAGAAGTCCTTGCTCCAGAGACCACTACTCCCAGCAGTTCAGTCACTTTAATGCAGGAGGCCTAATTAGCCTAACACATGTTAAAAATAAATTTTCATTGGTAAAATGAATGTTATTCAAATGTGAACTAGTCACAAATGTCTTACAGGCTCTTTAGCCCTCACAAGACCTGGGTATAAAAATCCAGTGAGTCCTATAGCTTTTACCCTTCAGAAGGAAGCCTTAAGCTCAAGATTGAAAACAGGTGTTATGTCTTGTTCCCCATCAGAGGATTTTGTCAACAGACTCTAACTAGAAAGTTAGTTGAAGCCTGTTGCTATAATATCACCAACTCTTCCTTGACTAACCTCTTCACAGAAGATGCTGCCATGTATCTAAGAACAAAACTGGGACTTCACTGAGATTACAGAACAGGTTGTATGACTGCTTTTGTGTTTGTTTGTTAATAAATGTTTGTATGTTTGGGAGAATTGAGACTGAGGTTTGCTTGCAGTGTAATAGTCTTATCTAGTCATGAGACTGTAAGGGAGGCCAAATTATAACTCTCACTTAACTCTGACTAGAAGAAACTACTGATATCTGCCACAAAGGACCTAATAATAGGAAACCACCAAAATGGATTAGGTCAGTTTGCAACAGAAATCTTCCCTCTGCTTCTAGAAAAATGAAAACTAATTCAAATCCTCTATGTCTTCATAGCCATATTCTTCTTTCTCCTCTCAGGTCACTTACCAATTTTTTCATCTTCCTGTACCATTTTCCTCTCTTCTCTGAAAGCCCTGAGCCAGCGTATCTTCTCCTCCAGCTTTTTGGCAAAGAATAGATGTACCTCCTCAGTCTCCTTGTTGTGAAGCTTGAAGGCATTTTTCATGCTGACATTAAAGTCATCATCTCTGCCATCTTCAATGTCAACTACCTCATATTTATCCATGTCAATGCGGCCTTTGTAGTACAGAATGTCTCTTCGGATCAGGTCCTAGATAGGAAGGAAGAAAAGGCTTTTAACTGGAGGTATGTCGACAGTAGGTACCATGAAAGTTGGCTCATGGGCACAGCAGGACGCTAAGACTTCCATTGTTTTGGAGTACCAAATAGGGGTTGGTTTGGTCAAATGTAGGCAGATTAGCTTAGCAGTATGACATTGATAGTTTGGTTAACTAGATGCTCTTAGAGAAAGCCTTTGTCCTACATCCAAGGGCTCTGTCTCAGACCCCAGCATCAATCCTTACTTGTGTTTGTAAGACACATATATGGGGATTAGGATGCAGTAAGCCACACAAGCATTGCGAGCATGGGCCTTTTCTTTTCTAAAATATTTGCAAGCCTTCCAGAAGTATGAAATAAGCTGGATGTTTGCCTGGGGTGTACCTGGGGCCTTTTCTTTTCTAAAATATTTGCAAGCCTTCCAGAAGTATGAAATAAGCTGGATGTTTGCCTGGGGTGTACCTGGGAATTCAAGCAGGCTAAGGAGACCTGCATATCAGAGTGGAGATGAGTGGTAATAGTAGCAAGGTGGCCACAGGCTGCTGGCCAGGAAGGATTACATGGAAAGGGTTGAACATTTAGCATTCTGGGGAATTTTGGAGAAGGCCTAGTCTGGCAGGAGAAGGCGGGGGGTAAGAGTGAATAAAAAGCTTCATATATTGACTGAATGAATCTCACAAATCTTACTGCATGAGAAAAAGAAAAGTTGTAGATGGATACAAACTGTATATTGCCTATCCTTTATTATTGTTTTACTCTCTGGTATATAGAATTGGATTAATACTTTCAGTCCATGAGACACTCATCATTAGTCCACACAAGGTGCTCTTATTTCTCTATTTATTTACTTACTTACTTTTAATAATACACTAAGTTTTGGTGAACCTGCCACCCAATTTAAAAGCTATGATGCTGAACAGACATTTCTCCAAAGAAGACATAAAAATGGCTAATAGACACATGAAAAAAAATGCTCAACATCACTTGGGTATCAGGGAAATAAAGATCAAAACCACAATGAGATACCACATCACACCAGTCAGAATGACTAAAATTAACAAGTCCGGAAACAAAAAATGTTGGTGAGGATGTGGAGAAAGGGAAACCCTCTTACACCACTGGTGGGAATGCAAGCTGGTACAGCCACTCTGGAAAACAGTATGGAGGTTTCTCAAAAAGTTAAATATAGAGCTACCCTATGACCTAGCAATTACACTACTAGCTATTCACCCAAAGGATATAAACATAGTGATCTGAAGGGGCACCTGCACCCCAATGTTTATAGCAGCAATGCACATAATAGCCAAACTATGGAAAGAGCTGAGATGTCCATCAACAGATGAATGAATAAAGAAGATATGGTGTGTACACACACACACACAATGGAATATTCCTCAGCCATCAAAAAAAATCTTAACCATTTACATCGACGTGGATGGAACTAGAGGATATTATGCTAAGCAAAATAGGTCAATCAGAGAAAGATAATTATCATATGATTTCATTCATGTGGAATTTAACAAAACAGAGGATCATAGGGGAAGGGAGGGAAAAATAAAATAAGATGAAATCAGGGAGGGGGACAAACCATAAAAGACTTTTAACTATAGGGAACAATCTGAGGGTTGCTGAAGGGGAGGTGGGTGGGGGTATGGGGTAATTGGGTGATGGGCATTAAGGAGGGTACATGATGTAATTAGCACTGGGTGTTATATGCCGCTGATGAATCACTGAACTCTACTTCTGAAATTAATAATATCGTATATGTTAATTAATTGCATTTAAATAAAATATTAAAAATTAAAAAAAAATTTAAAAAGCTATGATGCCACAGCAAACTAAAATCCCATGCTCATCACGCCCCTGGTTTCTTTTCTGTACAGTTTTATCTCATCTCTATCCCACTTATATGAGGTTTAAAAACCTACAAAGAAATGCCACATAATATTTAGGTATGCATACATATGTACAGAAATTATACAAAAATATGATAATGACATGCCAAATTCAAGAGAGTACAGAGAGGAGAATGGGAAGATGGAAGGAAGGAAAAGAAAGGGAAGGAGCAGAGAGGGAGAGGAGGAAGAATGTATTTGTAATGAATTATTTCTTTTTTTTTCTTAAAGATTTTATTTATTTATTTGACAGAGAGACACAGCGAGAGAGGAACACAAGCAGGGGTAGTGGGAGAGGGAGAAGCAGGTTGCCTGCTGAGCAAGGAGCCTGATGCAGGGCTTGATCCCAGACCCTGGGATCATGACCTGAGCCTAAGGCAGACACTTAATGACTGAGCCACCCAGGCGCCCCTGTAATGAATTATTTCTTAACTTGGATAGCAAGTACATAAGTACCCATTATATAATTTACGTATCTTTTTGAATGTCAAATATTTTATGAATTAAAAAAAAAAACAGAGGGATGGATGAAATGACCTGTGGACCTGTGGAATGTAAGGTCTGATTAAGTAACTATCTCTCAGAGTGGTCTTTCAGCCCCTCCTCCTCTTAGCACTGCCTTCGACTCCCCCCCTGAGGGCACATTGTAGAGAGCAAAATGGAGTCTCTCATGTCAAGCAGGGGCCTGTGTCATGCAATGATGCAAGTAGTTAAAGGTACTTCAGCTATAAGATATCGCTGGGACCAGCATCAGCTGACGCCCCAGAACTGGTAACGAGCAGAACCAGAGGAGGTCTGCAGGGACCCTGGACCAATTAAATCCCTTTAAAAAGGGGAGGATTTTTGCAGCAAACTGTCAGACTCTTCAGACATGACCTCTCTATGTCTGACCACTTAAAAAAGGCAACTGCCACTGAACACTGTGCCAGATTGATCTCTGAAGATCCAAGATCCTTCACTGCTTGAACATAATAAGCAGTAAGTGCTGAGAGCTGACCAAGACCAGACTGAGGCCTTATCTCAACTGCACACCCACAGACTGACTTCCTATATCCCTTCTGTTATCTTATTTGTTGTGTAGTTTGTCTTGTGTCCTGCTCTGTGTGCTGTGTAAGAAGCCAAGTTTAATCACATGGTGAAATGTCATTGAGTTTGGAATCCTGAACCTGCTTTAGAACTGTGATTAACTTTGCTTTATGATTGAATAAAGCTGACACTGTGGAAAGACACAACTCATGTGTGCACCTTCATAGCATGCCCATGACAAACATCATGTCTCGGGACATGTGGTATGGCTAAGTCTGGCCAAGAAGGTCCCATGAGCCCTGTCCTGACAGATGTCTTCTACTAGCCAAATCATTCTGACCAACTCTCCCTCCTCTCTGCTTATATTTGGCCTTTTAGACAATTTGACAGAATCAGAAATGCTCATTAATTTTTATTAACATTACACAGTTTGGTTAAACTATTCCCATTCTGCTGAATTGCCTTGCATGCCTCACTTCTCAGTTGCAGGCTATCTGCAAAGAATTTGCTTTTGCAATCCTAACTCTTCACACTGTATGGTAAACTGGGCTTTTTGGTATGTCTGGGGAAGGCTGTCTTTAAAAATTCCCAATATAGCTCTGTCAATCTCAAAGTCCAAGGCTGTGAAATATGGGTGTTGTTGAATTGATTTGCAAAAAAACAACCTCTACATGTTCTTTTCCCTCGCATAATAATTGTCCATATAAATAGGCTGTGCTGAGTACAGATCGGTTCTGATCTGTTGAGTGCTCCTGGCATCAAGTTCACAGGAGAGGAAAAGGTCAGCTATACAGAAGGGGCCAATTTTGCTCCAGGCCTAATTCAGACCCTGGGTTCCTTTTACCATGCTCAAAATGGACAAGCTCAATCCTGGCCAAAAGAATGGAGCAGTTCCCATGCACTGACTTCCACAATCCTCAGGAATACTTTGTGAGACATGTGGATAAAAAGTGTGCCCTGTCAGTCCAATATAACCACAAAAGCAGGACAAGCTAAGGAGAATGGATTGATATGATCTAGTTTGATCTCATAAAGGCCTGAAACCTGCCTTAAAATACTTAATACAAATACTCATAGACTGGGGAAGCCAGATCTGGACTGCACAGCTAATAGGTGGGTACCCACCTGACTAGAATAGGCAGGCTTAACTCCCACTATTCCTTTTTTTTTTTTTATGTTATGTTAATCACCATTCATTACATCATTAGTTTTCGATGTAGTGTTCCATGATTCACTGTTTGCATATAACACCCAGTGCTCCATGCAGTACGTGCCCTCTTTAATACCCATCACCAGGCTAACCCATCCCCTCAACCCCTCCCCTCTAGAACTCTCAGTTTGTATCTCAGAGTCCATAGTCTCTCATGGTTCGTCTCCCCCTCTGATTTCCCCCACTTCATTTTTCCCTTCCTGTTATCGTCTTCATTTTTTTTTAACATAAAATGTATTATTTGTTGCCGAGGTACAGATCTGTGATTCAACAGTCTTGCACATTTCACAGTGCTCACCATAGCACATACCCTCCCCAATGTCTATCACCCAGCCAACCCATCCTTCCCATCCCCAACCACTCCAGCAACCCTCAGTTTGTTCCCTGAGATTAAGAATTCCTCATATCAGGGCACCTGGGTGGCTCAGTCATTAAGCGGCTGCCTTCGGCTCAGGTCATGATCCCAGGATCCTGGAATCGAGTCCCGCATTGGGCTCCCTGCTTGGCAGGAAGCCTGCTTCTCCCTCTCCCGCTCCCCCTGCATGTGTTCTTTCTCTCGCTGTGTCTGTCAAATAAATAAATAAAATCTTAAAAAAAAAAAAAGAATTCCTCATATCAGTGAGGTCATATGATACATGTATTTCTCTGATTGACTTATTTTGCTCAGCATAATACCTTCCAGTTCCATCCACGTCGTGCCAAATGGCAAGATTTCGTGTTTTTTGATGGCTGCATAATATTCCATTGTGTATATATATATATATATATATATATATATATATATATATATACACAACCTTTTCTTTATCCATTCATTGGTTGATGGACATCTAGGCTCTTTCCATAGTTTGGATATTGTGGACATTGCTGCTATAAACATCAGGGTGCACATACCCCTTCGGATCCCTACATTTGTATCTTTGGGGAAAATACCCAGTAGTGTAATTGCTGGGTCATATGGTAGCTCTATTTTCAACTTTTTGAGGAACCTCCATACTGTTTTCCAGAGTGGCTGCACCAGCTTGAATTCCCAACAACAGCGTAAGAGGGTTCCCCTTTATCTGCATCCCCGCCAACATCTGTCATTTCCTGACTTGTTAATTTTAACCATTCTGACTGGTGTGAGGTGGTGTCTCGTTGAGGTTTTGATTTGGATTTCCCTGATGCCGAAAATTCTATTTTCATGTGTCTGTTGGCCATTTGGATGTCTTCTTTGGAAAAATGTCTGTTCATGTCTTCTGCCCATTTCTTGATTGGATCATTTGTTCTTTGGGTGTTGAATTTGATAAGTTCTTTATAGATTTTGGATACTAGCCCTTTATCTGATATGTCATTTGCAAATATCTTCTCTCATTCTGTCGGATGTCTTTTGGTTTTGTCGACTGTTTCTTTTGCTGTGCAAAAGCTTTTTATCCTGATGAAGTCCCAATACTTCATTTTTGCCCTTGCTTCCCTTGCCTTTGGTGATGTTTCTATGAAGAAGTTGCTGTGGCTGAGGTCAAAGAGGTTGCTGCCTGTGTTCTCCTTTAGGATTTTGATGGACTCCTGGTTCACATTTAAGTCTTGCAACCATTTTGAGTCTATTTTTGTGTGTGGTGTAAGGAAATGATCCAGTTTCATTCTCTGCATGTGGCTGTTGATTTTCCTAACACCATTTGTTGAAGAGACTGTCTTTTTTCCATTGGACATTCTTCTCTGCTTTGTCGAAGATGAGTTGACCATAGAGTTGAGTGTCCACTTCTGGGCTCTCTATTCTGTTCCATTCATCTATGTGTCTGTTTTTGTGCCAGTACCATACTGTCTTGATGATGACAGCTTTGTAATAGAGCTGGAAGTCCGGAATTGTGATGCCGCCGGCTTTGCTTTTCTTTTTCAACATTCCTCTGGCTATTCGGGGTCTTTTCTGGTTCCATACAAATTTTAGGATTATTTGTTCCATTTCTTTGAAAAAAGTGAATGGTATTTTGATAGGGATTGCATTGAATGTGTAGATTGCTCTAGGTAGCATTGACATCTTCACAATATTTGTTCTTCCAATCCATGAGCATAGAACGTTTTTCCATTTCTTTGGGTCTTCCTCAATTTCTTTCATGAGTATTTTATAGTTTTCTGAGTACAGATTCTCTGCCTCTTTGGTTAGATTTTTTCCTAGGTATCTTATGGTTTTGGGTGCCATTGTAAATGGGATCGACTCCTTAATTTCTCTTTCTTCTGTCTTGTTGTTGGTGTATAGGAATGCCACTGACTTCTGTGCATTGATTTTATATCCTGCCACTTGACTGAATTCCTGTATGAGTTCTAGCAGTTTTGGGGTGGAGTCTTTTGGGTTTTCCACATAAAGTATCATATCATCTGCAAAGAGTGAGAGTTTGAATTCTTTGCTGATTTGGATGCCTTTTATTTTTTTTTGCTGTCTGATTGCTGTGGCTAAGACTTCTAATACTATGTTGAATAGCAGTGGTGATAGTGGACATCCCTGTCGTGTTCCTGACCTTAAGGGGAAAGCTCTCAGTTTTTGCCCATTGAGAATGATATTTGCTGTGGGTTTTTCATAGATGGCTTTTATGATATGGGGTTGTGTACCCTCTATCTCTATACTCTGAAGAGTTTTGATCAAGAAAGGATGCTGTACTTTGTCAAATGCTTTTTCTGCATCTCTTGAGAGGATCATATGGTTCTTGTTCTTTCTTTTATTAATGTATTGTATCACATTGATTGATTTGCGGATGTTGAATCAACCTTGCAGCCCAGGGATAAATCCAAATTGGTCATGGTGAATAATCCTTTTAATGTACTATTGGATCCTATTGGCTAGTATTTTGATGAGAATTTTTGCATCCATGTTCATCAAGGATATTGGTCTGTAATTCTCCTTTTTGATGGGGTCTTTGTCTGGTTTTGGGATCAAGGTAATGGTGGCCTCATAAAATGAGTTTGGAAGTTTTCCTTCCATTTCTATTTTTTGGAACAGTTTCAGAAGAATAGGTATTAATTCCTCTGTCAATGTTTGGTAGAATTCCCCCGGGAAGCCATCTGGCCCTGGGCTTTTGTTTTTTGGGGGATTTTGGACGACTGCTTCAATTTTCTTAGTGGTTATAGGTCTGTTCAGGTTTTGTATTTCTTCCAGGTTCCATTTTGGTAGTTTATACATCTCTAGGAATGCATCCATTTCTTCCAGATTATCTAATTTGCTGGCATAGTTGCTCATGATATGTTCTTATAACTGTTTGTATTTATTTGGTGTTGGTTGTGATCTCTCTTTCATTCATGATTTTATTTATTTGGGTCTTTTTTCTTTTTGGTAAGTCTGGACAGGGGTTTATCAATCTTGTTAATTCTTTCAAAGAACCAGCTCCTAGTTTCGTTGATCTGTTCTACTATTCTTTTGGTTTCTATTTCATTGATTTCTGCTCTGATCTTTATTATTTCTCTTCTTCTGCTGGGTAGGCTTTATTTGCTGTTCTTTCTCCAGCTCCTTTAGGTGTAGGGTTAGGGTGTGTATTTGAGACCTTTCTTGTTTCTTGAGAAAGGCTTGTATTGCTATATACTTTCCTCTTAGGACCACCTTTGCTGCATCCCAAAGATTTTGAACACTTGTGTTTTCATTTTCACTTATTTCCATGAATTTTTTTAGTTCTTCTTTAATTTCCTGGTTGACCCATTCATTCTTTAGTAGGATGCTCTTTAGTCTCCATGTATTTGAGTTCTTTCCGACTTTCCTCTTGTGATTGAGTTCTAGTTTCAAAGCATTGTGGCCTGAAAATAGGCAGGGAATGATCCCAATCTTTTGGTACCGGTTGAGACCTGATTTGTGACCTAGGATGTGATCTATTCTGGAGAATGTTCCATGGGCACTAGAGAAGAACGTGTATTCTGTTGCTTTGGGATGGAATGTTCTGAATATATCTGTGAAGTCCATTTGGTCCAGTGTGTCATTTAAAGTCTTGATTTCCTTGTTGATCTTTTGCTTAGATGATCTGTCCATTTCAGTGAGGGGGGTGTTAAAGTCCCCCACTATTATTGTATTGTTGTCAATGTGTTTCTTTGCTTTTGTTATTAATTGGCTTAATATAATTGGCTGCTCCCATGTTAGGGGCATAGATATTTACAGTTGTTAGATCTTCTTATTGGATAGACCCTTTAAGTAGGAGATAGTGTCCTTCCTCATCTCTTATTACAGTCTTTGGTTTAAAATCTAATTTGTCTGATATAAGGATTGCCACCCCAGCTTTCTTTTGGTGTCCGTTAGCATGGTAAATGGTTTTCCACTCCCTCACTTTCAATCTGGGGTGTCTTTGGGTCTAAAATGAGTCTCTTGCAGACAGCATCTCGATGGGTCTTGTTTTTTTATCCAATCTGATACCCTGTATCTTTTGATTGGGGCATTTAGCCCATTTACATTCAGGATAATAATTGAAAGATATGAACTTAGTGCCACTGTATTGCCTGTAAGGTGACTGTTAGTGTACATTGTCTGTGTTCCTTTCTGGTCTATGTTACTTTTAGGCTCCCTCGTTGTTTAGAGGACCCCTTTCAATATTTCTTGTAGGGCTGATTTGGTATTTGCAAATTCCTTCAGTTTTTGTTTGTCTTGGAAGCTTTTTATCTCTCCTTCTATTTTCAGTGACAGCCTAGCTGGATATAGTATTCTTGGCTGCATATTTTTCTCATTTAGTGCTCTGAATATATCATGTTAGTCCTTTCTGGCCTGCCAGGTCTTGTGGATAGGTCTGTTGCCAATCTAATATTTCTACCATTGTAGGTTACAGATCTCTTCTCCTGAGCTGCTTTCAGGATTTTCTCTTTGTCTCTGAGACTTGTAAGTTTTACTATTAGATGTTGGGGTGTTGACCTATTTTTATTGATTTTGAGGGGGGTTCTCTGTGCCTCCTGGATTTTGATGCCTGTCTCCTTCCCCAAATTAGGGAAGTTCTCTGCTATAATTTGCTCCAATATACCTTCTGCCCCTCTCTCTCTTTCTTCTTCTTCTGGGATCCCAATTATTCTAATATTGTTTCGTCTCCTGGTATCGCTTATCTCTCGAATTCTGCCCTTTTGATCCAGTAGTTGTTTATCTCTCTTTTTCTCAGCTTCTTTATTTTCCATCATTTCGTCTTCTGTATCACTAATTTTCTCTTCTGCCTTATTATCCTAGCAGTTAGAGCCTCCATTTTTTATTGTACCTCATTAATAGCCTTTTTGATTTCTACTTGGTTAGATTTTAGCTCTTTTACTTCTCCAGAAAGGGTTTCTCTAATATCTTCCATGCTTTTTTCAAGCCCAGCTAGTATCTTTAAAATCCCACTATTCCTTTTTTGTTTATTTATTTATATTTTAAATTTTATTTTATTATGTTATGTTAGTCACCATACAATACATCATTAGTTTTTGATGTAGTGATCCACGATTCATTGTTTTCCAATAACACCCAGTGCTCCATGCGGTACGTGCCCTCCTTAATACCCATCACCAGTCTAACCCATACCTGCACCCCCTCCCCTCTAAAACCCTCACTTTGTTCCTCAGAGTCCATAGTCTCTCATGGTTCATCTCTCCCTCCAATCCACCCCCTTCCTTTTTCCCTTCCTTCTCCTAATGTCCTCCATGTTATTCCTTATGTTCCACAAATAAGTGAAACCTCGCACTATTCCTAACTTCAACCAAAGAGACAGGGAAACTGAAGGACCCCATAAAAATCTGCTTTTTACTCCTTTTCCTGCTTCTATTCTTGCTGGGACCTGCACCCCTACCCCACTTTACACATGATTTGTAATGCAAACAGCATATGTTCTCCTTATAAGGGACAGGAATTAACAATTTCTCTAGAATAGTTAACATCTATGGAAGGACCAGGTGAGAATGACTGGACAAAGCTACCATTTGCTTATTCTAGACAACCATGGCTAGACATCTCAATGTCAAGGCCCCCTGGCTCCAAGGAATAAAACCTGCCCCCTTGTCTTTGTTCTAACTGGTACCTAGATGCCTGAGAGGACATGTATATCAGACCACCATCCTCAATAAACCCCCCCAGACCCTGAACAAAGATGAGATTCCCTCCTTTCATTTCTTAGTCTCCCAGACACTCTGTCTGTATCTGCTCTCTCTATATCTTCAGGAAACTCTTCTTTCACCTCCTGCTGGCTCATGCTTTATTTCCATCCTTCATGAAACCAAGAACACTACTGGGTGGTTCTGTAGGATCCCCTTTGGGTCTCTGGTCCCAGCCTGCCAGCATTACCTGTAGCTTCCTTTAACTCTGAAGGTGTGTCATAATCATTGTCAGCCTTCAAAACCTTTACTAGTTTCCAAAAAAAATGAAAGGATGTACATGATCTTGGAGCTAAATTAAAAGCATCAACTGAAACTCCTATTGTTTCTTTAGGTATTTAATGATAACAAGAAACTTGAGAGAATTCTGCTTCTGTGGTAGGGGAACAGGACTAGAGAAATGTGTCATTAAGGTTCTCCCTTTGCCTACTCTTTCTAGCTCCCCAGAGTGTTGAATGTGAGTTTTCAGGCACCGGATTAGTCATAAGGCCAAGTTTAGGGATGTGATAGGAATGATTAAGAATGACCTACTGTTCAAAAAAATCCCATCAGAAACCATAGCTAAGGCCACAAAGCAGCATGAAACATGCATGGAAAGAGTGTGAGATATACAGACTCCTAGCTGCATAACCTACTAGCTGTGGCCTTGGGCAAGCCATTTTATCTCTCTGAACCTCAATTTTCTCTAAAATGGTTGTAAAGCTCAAATCTAAACATGCGGTTTCCAGGTCATGAGGTCAGCCTTGTCTAATAAATATGGTGCCAATCTTTCTTGGTCCCAGACAAATTTTTTGTAGGACTTTAAGTTTCCTTCGATGAACCTGAAAATCTCACTGCCTCCTTTGGTCCATTTAAACTTTCAAAATAATTTAAATATTGTGACAAAAATAAATCAAAGCAAAAGTAACTGAATATTTTAAAATTTACATAGCTACCTCTACATCCTTGGAAATTCCATATACCCTTTCAAGATGGGGGTGGTCACAGATCTATACTTAGGCTCACACTAATGTGTCCTCCCTGCCCCAACAATACCTCTTTTTACAATCATTCCAGCTCCAGGTCAAATTTACACATTTTTCCTCCTCAAGTATTCCCTGAGTGCATCCTCTAGCTCAAGTCATTGCAGTTTCCCTTTTCTGAATGCTAGCACTGATAATGAAGACCCTTACACAACTTAAACTCAGCCACCACACTCCTCAGTTACATTAGTTCTGTTTCACAGCTTATAGTCTGCCCATTAAGCTGTGCCCAGTAGTGTACCTTCCTTACTCTTGCCTCACTCAGGGGCTGCCCAGGGAAAAACAGCTGACAAAGCCTTAGAAGTTTCTCTGCTCATCTTTTGCACAGCAAGGGGACAAAGCCCTCTGGAGCCCTGGTTGTCTAAGGTCCCATTGGGACCAGGCTGCCCAAATGCCACTTGTTAATGGTGGTCTGAGTGCTTTCATAGGGACATGGTGAATAAGTGCTCACCACAGGTGCTATTTAGGTCATCACAAGTTCTGTACCTAATAGCATGCCTGGTCATCACAAGTTACCTACCTAATAGCATGCCTGCCTTCCTCCTTTTCCCTTCCACTCACCCAAGCTGGAGGATATCAAGGGAGCCAGTGCTTCTCCAGAAGGTCCCTGGCAGTCTGCAGACAAGCACCAAGCCTAGCCATGGATCCAGCAAGGAGCCTACTCCAATTCCTGACATTATATAATTCAAACAACTAGGAGATAATTGAATTTGGTCTCACTGGGTATTCATGGGGTTTAGTAAGACACTGTAAAACATTTTGTATAAATGACAGATGCTGCAATCTGGGAAATGCAACTCTTAAGGATTGCAGCCTGTCTCACTTGCTTGTCAGTAAGGTCTTTTTAGAGAGGGGCCCTAGTTCCTGCCCACCCCTAGCCTTGATCACCCTGGGTTTTCTCTCCAGAGCCTGAGGAAGGCACATGGGGATGGGACTGGACTTATTTTTCTCATTATTGCATTCCAACACCTAGGGTACATTCTTAATAACAAAATAATAATAGCAACAACAATGGCAACAGTTAACACTTAGCATATATCATGTGCTAGACACTATTCCAAATGCTTTGCATTTCCCCCCAGCTTTATTGAGGTATAATTGACAAATAAAGATTATATATATTTAAGGTATAAAATGTGATGTTTTGATATATGTATACATTGTGAAATGATCACCACAATCAAGCTAATTAACATATACATCATCTCACATGGTGACTTTTTTTGTGATGATAACACTTAAGACCTACTTTCTTAGCAAATTTCAAGTACACAATACAGTATTGTTAGTGATAGGCACCATATTGTATACTAGCTCACCAAAACTTATTCATCTTGCATATGAAAAGTTTTCACACTTTGACCAGTATCTCTCCATTTTCCAAATCCTCACCAGTCCCTGGCAACCACCATTCTACTCTCTGCCTTTATGACTTCAACAGCTGTAGATTCTACATGAAGTGAGATCATATGGTATTTGCCTTTCTCTGTCTTATTTTACTTAGCATAATGTCCTCCAGGTTCATCTATGCTGTCACAAATGACAGGAGTCCCCCCCTTTTTTAAAGGCTGAATAATATTCCATAGTGTGTGTGCATTCCTGTGTGTGTGTGTGTGTGCGCGCGTGCACACGCACGTGCGTCACATTTTCTTTATGTATTCATCCCTCGGCAGCTGAATGCTTTGCATTTATTAGCAAATAATCTTCACAACAATCCTACAAGTTAGGTACTGTTATAACCCCGTTTTATGAGGAACTGTAGATAGAACAGTTAAGAAGCTTACTCTGGAACAAAAGCTACTAAATGGTAGAGTTGGGCTTTAGTCCAGACTATCTGGTTCTAAAATCTGTGCTTATTTAACTACTGCATATACTGTCTCCCATAAAAGATTTGCTGAATGAATGAATAGTAACACCAAATATACAGTAATAATATCAATAGCTAACATTTACTAAATACCATGTGCCAGGCACTGCAACTATATTGTTTCATTTAACCATCACAACCTCTCTTTCTATGTGGATACCATTATGATTTCCATTTTGCAAATGTGAGGCACAGAGAATTTGCCCAAGGTCACACAGCTCATGGGAAAAATTGGTGCCCTTCTGGCTGGCCCTAGAACCCATGCTCTTAACACTATACTTCACTGCTTCCCACTACCTTAGGTGGTCCTCCTCAACGCCTCTTGAGATGAATTCTATCATCAGCCTGATTTGGCACTGAGGAAAATAAGAACATAAAGTTAAAAAAACTTGCCCAAGGTTAGAGACAGTAGAGCCTAGGACCCAGATGTTTTGGTTTCAAATCCCCATCTCTTTTCTGCTCTATCCCTAATCTCTGTTGCTATTGTTGCATTTCTGAGTCCCAGATGGTTCATCCTCCAAGTCTGGCCCTTCAGTACAAGAAAAAGTGGCCCAGTGCAGAAAGTTCCTTGAACAGAAAAAGTCCTCCCTCCAGCATTATTATACTCTATTTAATTCTGGATCCTCCCAGAATACAATGAAACCAACATAAATAACTAGTAGTTATGACACAGAAGACAACAGAGTATGTCAAGGCTGGTATAATTAAAAACAAATGATACAGGGGAAAAGCTGTTTGGGACAACTTCAGAACTGTAGGAACATTAGTGGATGACTGAGGAGAGAGGAAAGGGGATCTCTACCCCT
Organism: Neomonachus schauinslandi; assembly: GCF_002201575.2. NCBI lineage: Eukaryota > Metazoa > Chordata > Mammalia > Carnivora > Phocidae > Neomonachus > Neomonachus schauinslandi. Next base: position 76,956,659 of record NC_058419.1, on the reverse strand, counting down.
CCTCTGGAAGAAAAAAAAAAAGGAAAGGAGAAAAAAGAAAAAATCCCCAAAGCAGCAAAATAATTTCCAATATAATCATCTCTGGAAGGAAATAACACAACATACGCATAACTAAAGTAACAGGGCAATGGATGGAGGATCAGAGACAGCCATCATGGAAGACAAGAAGAAAGAGAAAAAAAGAGTCTTATTCTAGATTTTTTAAAAGAAAACTGACAAAGAGGGAAAACAGCAAAAGTTAAAGAAGGAATCACAAAATTAGAAGCCACTGGCATCTTTTCCCACCTACTATAATGACCACTTCACTGGGAGCTGGGGATGATGGAGAGGGAGGGGCTTATGCTTCTGAGGTGCCCATCTCCCATCTCCCTCAGGAAAGAAGAGGTTGGGGTTACCTTCTTGCAGAGGACCATCTGGTGGTCAAACAGGAAGAAGACCCGCTGCTGGTTGCGGCCATAGGGCTGGTAGATCCAGGCCATTTCCCCAGTGTAGATCAGCTCCGAGCTCCTGTCTAGGATGTCCTCACCCTGGGAAGAATATGTGATAGTGAGAGGCAGCCAGGCAGAAGGGACAGACCTGTCACCTGCCTGGAAGCACCTAAAACTAGGCATAGACTGGGGCAGGAGGAGTACAGAAAAGGCCGGGTGGGGAAAGAGGGATAGAAAGGACTCCTGGGAATCCTTAAAAGGTTCCATGAGCTGGAAAGACCCATACTCTTGTTCACCCTCAGGCCAAATGAGCCCTACCACCCAGGACTGCTATAGTCTCTCTATGTCAGCTGCTCTCTAGCCCTACAGGCACCAAGGTTCATCCTGGTTCCATGAGGTTTCTCTCTCCCTCTCTCTTTCCTTGCCTTTTTCTCTATGAATTTGTCTTTCTGCACCAGTCCTTCATCCCAGGACTAGTCTCTTAGTCTCCTTCTTATACCTGAAGAATAAGCCTAAGGAAATAATAGAAGTCTCTCTGCTTCCCAAATGAGTAAAAAAGGGGACAGGGGAGGGCAAGAAGGAGACAATGATAGAGAGAGAAAGAGAGAATACATACAGTTTCTTAATTTTTTTTTCTTCTCCTCTCAGTTCATTAAAATATATTGATCAAATAGGAAACTTCACAACCACATGATTCTTTGGTCTGTTATTCATAGCCTGAAACCACTTTCCCTCCTTGCTACATAGTCAGACAGGAAAAAAAAAAAAAAGGTACCAACACATCTGACTCCTAGCTAACTCAATTCTACAGAGTTTCCAAGGCCCCTTTTCACAAAAACTCTGCTAGGTTAGAGGTATGTGGGGATATATGTCAGATGCCAAGCCAGATTTGGCCCTTGTTCTCAAGGAGCTCACAGTCAATGGAGGAAACTAATGCAGGTGTGCCCAGAACTCTTGGAACACGAGGCAAACCACACCAAAGCCCGCCACAGGGGTAGGGGGGTGGGGGGTGGGTTCCAGGACCTATATAAAGATAGGGATAAAAATCTGGTCCAGACCTCAGGAGAATTAATATTAGCACCTATAGGGGTGCCTGGGTGGCTCAGTCAGTTGAACATCTGACTCTTGATTTTGGTTCAGGTCATGATCTCAGGGCTGTGAGACTGAGCCCCGTGTTGGGCTCCATGCTGGGTATAGAGTCTGCTTGAGATTCTCACTCCCATTCCCTTTGTCCCCCCTCCCCCCGTCTAAAAATATATTAACACCTATATGCATCAGACTTTTGCTACATACGTTCACTCTATCTCTTCTGAGGCACACAAGAATACTGGGAGGTAGGTAGTCTTACTCTCATTTTATAGTCCAAGGTACAGAAATGTCAGGTGATCAGCTAAGATCACCCAGCTCATTAGCTAGATACCCATGACCCATCCCCAATTCTGTGGCTCCAGAAAGTATACTCATTCTTGCCACTATATTATGCTATCTCCAGTCCAGTCAGTCCCTTCCCCTCTCTGGGTCTCAGTTTTTCCTGATGTTAAATGTGGTATATGAGGTTGATCTCCAAGGTCTTAGCCCTGATACTCCAATGTTAAGATCTCAGCCTTGCACCCAAAAGCTTCAAGTCAGGGTTAGAGATGGAGATCCCTGCATCCCCCCCAGCAATAATTAGAACAGCCTAGACAGGGCAGTGGGCCAAAGAGAGGGGTAGCTGGAAATGGTATTCTTCAGCATATCACTTTTTTCAGTCTAAGGTATGAGAAGGAAAAGGGGAGCTAAGTGGAAATATTTTGTAATAATATAACCTCAAAAAGAAAGCTCACAGATACTGTGACTCCAGACTCCATTTCAGGGGTACCTTGGAACTTGAGTAAACATTCATCCTTGAGGGGCCCACATACTAACACAGAACTTCTGGAAGAGGAAGCTCTCAGGGGGAGGGATTTGTGCAGGGCTTTCCTGTTAGATGGATGGGAAGATGAGAGTGGTAGCAGTCTGCCATGTCCCACCCTGAGGCAGGTCAGGAAGATGTGCCACAGTCCATTTTGAATATATATAAAGTGAAAGAAAGCCATAAAAACAGGCCAATGCCAAAAAAGTTGGCTAAGATGACTTTTTTTTTTTTTTCAGGATGACTTTTAAAGTTACACCCACTGTACCAGCCAGGAACACTCCTATTTTAAGTACTTGCCACATATAACTCCACCAAGCTAAGAAAGGGAAGGAAGAGAGAAAAAAAGGAAAGAAAGAAAGAAGAAAGAAAGAAAAAGAAAGAAAGAAAGAAAGAAAAGAAAGAAAGAAAGAAAGGAAAAAAGAAAGAAAGAAGAAAGAAACAAAGAAGGAAGGAAGGAAGGAAGGAAGGAAGGAAGGAAGGAAGGAAAGAAAGAAAGAAAGAAAGAAAGAAAGAAAGAAAGAAAGAAAGAAAGAAAGAAAGAAAGAAAGA
>NC_058419.1:76853645-76953778 GCF_002201575.2 Neomonachus schauinslandi | reverse complement strand
AGAAAGAAAGAAAGAAAGAAAGAAAGAAAGAAAGAAAGAAAGAAAGAGAAAGAAAGAAAGAAAGAAAGAAAGAAAGAAAGAAAGAAAGAAAGAAAGAAAGAAAGAAAGAAAAGAAAGAAAGAAAGAAAGAATACCCTTATGCTCACCATGCTGATTGATGTCAGGTTACTCATATATCCTCTCTGTGTGTCAGTTTTCTCAAATTTATTTTTTTAAATTCTAAGTTCAATTTTTATTTCTACAAAAAAGGTAGTCAAAAGAATATAAAACACATGTAAATTATATTACTGAGTGAGCTTCAAGTGGAGCTTGACTCTGCAAAGACTGTCTAGAGGTAGAGGGAAGGCCATCTTGTTCCTGAGCTGGCTAGATGTTCTGAAGGAAAAGACCAGCAGGCCACTGGCAACCCCACACTGGTGCTGGCTATAGCCACGTCCTGCCAATTTCCGACAATTTGAACCCTGGAAAGAGACAAATTGTGCTGAGGGAGGATCACGGTGGGGCTGTACTACATTTCCTCGTCTTTAAAATGAATTTCCTACATTGAATTTCTTCATCTTTAAAATGAGGGTAATAACAGTACCAATCTCATTTCGCTGTTGTGAAGATTATGTAAGTTAACATTTATAAAGTGCTTAGGAGAGTACACTTCACACTGTAAGTTCTACGTTAAGTGATAGCTATTATCTTGATTATTATTGTGCACTCTATAACCTATGTCACATATTCCTATTAATACTCACAAGAACCCAATGATGAATGTACTGTTATTACCCCCAAAACCAAGGTCAGAGAAATTAGAAGTAATTTGCGCAAAGAATCCAGAATCCAGGCCAGACTCCCTCAAAAGCCACCAAACCACAGTATAATGATAATCCTTAGTGGAACAACTAGCTACCTTGGAAGATTTCTGAGGTGAGAATCTCAGAAGACTTGGGTTCTGGGCCCAGTGTTGCCACCAACTCACTCTGTGCCCTTGGAAAGTAGCTTAACCACTCTCAATCTGTTTTCTCAATTGAACAATGGATAATACAACAGTTCCTGCTTGGTTCACTTCACATGGCTGCTTGAGAGCAAAAATCAGATCACATAAGGGAAATGGCCCTCTCGGAGTTCAGAGTTCTCACCCTTTGCCTCTTCTACCCCACTTGCACCATATATTACTTTGCCTTGCCCCCAAAAGTGCCATCTCTTCCCACTGCCACCTCCCCCATGGACATTCTGTTTTCTTCCATTCCTCCAGGATTTTGCACATACTGTTCCCGATGCCTGGAACATACTTGCCCCAGTGGAAAACCAAGGCCACTCATTCATCTCAATAGCCCAATGCCCAACACCCCATTCTAGTTATAGGCTGATTGTTCTAATGTGAGGTTGTGGCCTGAACAGATCCAGGGAAAGAAGGACAAGGGAAATGCCCTAATTTTCATACAGTTCATTTTCAATGCTGCCTATTGACAGGACGGCAGGGAAATAACAAACTCCTTGTCCCAGAAGTATGCCTCATCAAGCCACCTCAGCTTCTAAATAGATACTTTTTCTGCTTCCATCATGTTGGGTATTTGTGTTTCCTCCAACTTTTTGGATTCAATTATCCAGTGGTAAACTGGAACAGGCCTTTGGATATTACACAAGCAGGCTGTTAGGGGAGGGGTGCCACCACAATCATATACAGTCAAATTCCCAAACATGAGCTACAAATCTGGGCTCCTGGTAAAAATCTCCAGGGGAAAAAAAAGATTAAAAGGAAGCTGCCAGGGATATATTCCTTTTCCCTTCCGGTCAAGTGGATCTAATGAGTGTTAAGGGCAGCAATGTGACAGTTCAACCAAACATAAGCATCAGAGAAATTAGAAATGTAAATTTCCCTGAAACTGTGGTCTGTGAGAACTGGTTCTTCTCCCTGTTGCTCCCCTAAGCCACTCTAAGGTATTATTACTTTGAGGTATGGGTGATATTTTCACTCATCCATTTAATTTTTAGGAGCCCTGGGATATGGGACAGAGCAGGGGGTACTTCGTGAACTCTAGTTCTCATGGGTGGGGGGGAGTGAGCAAGGATGATAACTGGAATTGAACAAAAAGACCCTGAATATTTATGGAATAAGTTGAGGCAGGGTCAGGTCTGGATATAATACAAGGTCTCCTACTCTCTAGCCAGATGTTCTGATTTATTGAGTAGGTACCAATTGCCTGTATGCTGCCAATCCTCAACCCTCTTTCCCAATTCCTCTTCAAAGCAGATTAAGCTCTGAAGATTTCCCCTATGACTCTTCTTTTTAATTTGACAAATTAAGCTGAAATTATTATGTGGATGCTTTGAAAGCCACCCTGTTTGTTCAAACATTTGGGGGAGGGCAAGAAATCATTTTCTTGATTTGCAAGGCTTGTCCAGAGCAGCCCTCAGCAAGCTGGGAGGACCTCTCTTTGCTTGTGCGACTGCTTGGACAAGTAGAACATACAAAGAACCTATACCAGGGAACTGGTGAGGTTTGGCTACTTATGTCAATAGCTAGCAAGCCATGGAGTGGATATGTCCTATTGCCTTTTGGGGATGGTCCTCCAGCATTCATCCACCTTTAGCCATACTAGGGTTTGGATATTCCCCCCAAGGAAGTCTTACTGCCTTGCTTAGATATGGACCCTTTACTGCAAAAACAAGTCCCTGCAGTATCACAAAGGAAAGGTTGGAAGAGTATGTAGTGCAGCAGAGAAAAGAATACCACAGAGAGAATCTGGAGACCAGATTAAAATTTTAGCTTTGTGGTCTTGGTCAGGAATAGGCTTCTCAGACTTCCACCATCATTACAATGCATGTGTGTGTGTGTGTGTGTGTGTGTGTGTGTGTGTGTACATGCCAGAATTGTTGATGGGAAGGGTCGTCCCCTAAAAGCCCTGGTGACTGAGTCTTGAAGACTAGATATGACAAACATAAGACACTTTAGGCCTGCCCTCTGAAATGCACCCATCAGGATTCGCTGGAGAAAAGCTTCCTAGAAGACAACCCCTCTAGAGCTAGTAAGTTCCACGGTGACCCCAGAGTCTAAAAAGGGAACCATGAGGAATTTTTCTTCCTGCCAAATTAGATGAAGAAGGGCTTTACCAAGCAGCAGGGTGTCAGGGTTGTACATACGGGCTTGGTTGAAATTAGAAGACCAATCAATCATGCTAACAAAGGAGGCAGAGAGTAACTGTTCTCCCATCAATCCTGGCTCAAAATCGTCTTTTTGTTTCCCACCCCCCACTTCTAGACAAAAACACATGAAATTCCTTTTTTAGATGCTGAGTCTTTAAATCATAGTTCAGTGTTTTCGAGTTTGGTATTAATAAGGCTCCCTGGATAGGCCAAGGAATTTCAAGCTATTGTTGGTCCTCCATGGCTCTACCTTCAAGGACTGGAGGCCCAGAGCATATGGAGGAATTAGCTATTCCAGGCATTAGGAAGAAGGAAGTTGTTCCAGGGAATATGAAGACAACTGCTGCTGGGAACCTCCTTTTTACAGAGAACCCTGCAGGAGTAGAGAGAAAGAGGCTTGTTAACCAGCCACAATTTCAGAGTGCCTTGGAGTTGATGGGTTTGCTAGAGGTCATTTGGTCAAGGGAAGGAGGAACCATGATTCACTAATAAGTTTGGGCCAGTGTTGGTTTCCTCTTATGAGCAATAGGGTCTCTTTATATAGATTCGTTCCTTTCTCTTCATCTCAAAAAATCACTCCTTTTTTCCACTCTTACGGGGACATTATCCTTTAAATAAGACTAAAAATATGCCAAATGCTCAGAATTGTGGTCTTTTCCAGCCATCTACATTAAAAAGGATCAGAGGTAGCAGAATAAATGAAAGATGATTTTTTTCTGGACTTTGGTAAAATAGCTGTTTGCAAGGCTGATGCTTAATCTTCTTAGAATGTGCTACTGCTTGAAATGTTAGGGAGATACTACTTCTCAATCATAGGAAATGATACCAGAGTTGAGGCAAGTGGAATAGGGAACTGGTTCAACTTCTGCACTGTGACTATGAAGCTTAAGTTTACTGCCCCCTCCCTGGTAGAATGACCAGCCTTTCCCATCTTGGTTATGTTAGCCTGTAGACTATCAGATTTCACAATTTGGGTCTGAGAGATAAACATGAAATGCCATGGCCCCTGGTTCTCTTGGTGGGCACAAGACACAAACACTAAATGGTGTACTCAACACACATACCTATGACGCCTTGTAATTCATGGCTCTGTTTCTATTGAACAGAAACCCAAGGACCTCAACAGAGCAGTGACATGAATAGAAGCAAAATCTCCATTTATTTGTTAGGTTGTATATATCCTCTGCAAGTGAGTATCTAGGAAAGGAAGGCTTTAGTGACTTCATTCACTGAAGACTTTCTGAGTTCAGAGAAGTTGTGGCTGTTTCCAATGAAATAGGAGGCTGTCAGGAATTAATTTTATAAGCAAATGATAAAAAACAGAATTTGGTGGGTCGACTGGGCAGAAATGATGACCTTGGCCTCAAGTGTGCAAGCTTGGGTAGACCGAGTAAATGTGTCAGGGCAAGGTAATCTCACCAGTGGAAAAAAGAAGCATGTTGGCTGGCCTGCACAAGAGAACCATCATTATATTCTGTGTCTGGGAGTGGATTAGTACATACCACTTCTTATCCAAGTGTTCACCCGGTGGTGATAAAACTCCAGGACTGGAAAGAAGCTCGAAAGTCTATTGATTCAATCCATTTTTTTCCTGGCAACACCCAACGAGATGAACCTTTCCTTTCTTAATGAAGTGTTGCCTTAAAGATTTCTCCAACCTTCTTAGAAAGCTATTCAAGTACACAACACCTCTCATTAGTAGAAAGTTTTGCCTTGGCTCTAATCTAAATCCTTTCTGCTGTTCTTTAAATTTAATTCCTTTTCATCCATCTTAGGCTAAGATGTGATGTTCTAGCTAACCTATTCAGACTCCCCAGTACCCCTGTTCATAAAGATCGTACCTCCCAGTCTAGGACAGATGCCTGCCACTGGGCAATCTTGTCAATATTCTCCAAACGCCGCTTGCGCTCATTGATCTGCTGAGTCACGTTTCTCATGACAGCCAGAGCAGCTGCCACATACCTGTAGTCACTGTGAAGACACAAAAGTACAAGTTGGATGTATCAATGTGTTAGAGAACCAATGTGTTGGGTGCCAACCCTAACATCCATTCTTCTCTTCCTACTTAGTAACAGAGCCCTGATTTTCAGATGGAACCCATGTCACATGGAGTAAAAGATTACATTTCCTATCTTTCTTTACAGTAAGGGGTGACTATGTGATTAGTCCAGTGATATGCAAATAGAAATTTGGGGCAGAGATTTTCAGAAACCTCCTTTAAGGAAGATAGCTAATGCTTCTTTACCCCTTACTCAATCTTGATGCTTGGAATGTAGATATGATGGTTGAAGTTCTAGCAGCTATCTTGGACCATAAGAAAAAGTCCCTACTCCTAGGGATAGGATAACAGAAAGTTGGAAGGAGCCCAAGTTTTTGATGACCATAGAGCTACCACAGCAGTCATGGACTGCCTACCTGCAGACATTTTTTTTTTACATGAAAGGGAAATAGACTCCTATCTTTCTTATAGCATTATTTTTGCATCCAATCTGATACAACCAGCCAAGCATCAAGAAGGGAACCTTATACATGGCATGGTCCAGAGCTTTACTATCCCTTCTACCACTTATTTCTAGGGAACTCTGCCCAAAGTCATTGTGAAATAATATCTACTCTTTTCCTCCAGTACAATATACAGATAGGATGTAGCACAGTGTTTAAGAACAGACTCTGGATCCATACTCTTTGGGCTCAAACCCTAGTTTTGTCACTGACAAAACTGGTCTTTGGCAAGTCTCACTGACTCTCTCAATGACTCAGTTTCTTCATATGTGAAATGGGAGAATTACAGGAGGGTTTGTTGAGGGTTTAATCATCCACATAAACTGTTTTGCTCTTGGCCTATTGTAAATGTTAGCAGTATTATTAGTACAAATCAGACATTTCTCTAGGCACCACATGGGTTACCTCTCAAAACCTCTAGTCCCAGAAGTGCAACTTTTAGGCCCAGTTTCCTGGGACTTTGGATGGCCTACTTGTTGAAGGTTATACCATCCTGCCCAGTTTTCTCTGCTTGTCTGATCTGATTTCCAATCAAATGGTCCCTGTGAAAGGCATATTGAAAGTGAGATCCCAGGCATTTGGTGGAGCTACAATAGACTGAGAGGGCAAGAGGACGAATTATGATTCAATCTTAACTAACCTTTCCTTAGAAAAGCTAAACATGCTTTGTGGTCATTAACCTGCTCACTGTCCCAGCACTAATTAGATAAAAGAAAGGAGGGAAAAAAGATACACAGCAACTGTTTTTTCTTTCCTAATACATTGAAGTGTGGGGTGGTTGACAAATCAGAGGCACAGAGAAGGCAGTTCTAACTGCCAAGTCAGACACCATGTAGTACTTCCTCTTAGACAGCCTCCCTATGTTTTGTGAACACCTGCCAGACCATAGTCTTCAAGTGCTACTAAATTTTACCACCTCCAGTGATGGGAGGCTCACTATACATCCTAACCAGTTTATTCTGTCTCAAGACAACTTTGTTAAAAAAAAAAAAAAAAAAACTTTTAAACTTTTATTTTTTTTGAGCCTCAATAAATGTTAGCTATTACCAGTTCTTCTTCTGGATCCAACTGCTGACTTATTTGAACTCATGGTTGACTAATGCTTCCTAAGTCTCTTTAAATTATGCTGTCTAGGGGCACCTGGGTGGCTCAGTGGGTTAAGTGTCTGCCTTCGGCTCAGGTCATGATCCCAGGGTCCTGGGATCGAGCCCCACATCAGGCTCCCTGCTCAGCAGGGAGTCTGCTTCTCCCTCTGCCCTTCCCCATGCTCTCTCTCTCTCTCTCTGAAATAAATAAATATTTAAAAGATAGGCTGTCTAGAAGCCCCATCTCTCTAAGCCTGTCCTTGAACTCTGTCTCCCTCTTGATTTCTTAGACCAAACTACAAAATCTTACATTTGTTCTTTTTATTTTTTAATTCAATTAGCCAACACATAGTACATCATTAGTTGTTGATGTGGTATTCAATGATTCATTAGTTGCCTTTAACACCCAGTGCTCATCACATCGTGTGCCCTCCTTAATGTCCATCACCCAGTTACCCCATCCCCCTACCCACCTCCCTTTCCGCAACCCTTGGTTTGTTTCCCGGAGTTGAGTCTCTCATGGTTTGTCTCCCTCTCTGATTTCTTCCCATTCAGTTTTCCCTCCCTTCCCCTATGATCCTCTGCACTATTCCTTATATTCCACATGTGAGTGAAACCATAAAATTGTCTTTCTCTGATTGACTTATTTCACTGAGTGTAATACCTTCCGGTTCCATCCATGTCGATGTAAATGGTAGGTGTTCAGCCCTTCTGATGGCTGAGTAATATTCCATTGTATATATGAACCACAACTTCTTATTATTAAGATTTTATTAATTTATTTGACAGTACAAGCAGGAGGAGCAGCAGGGAGAGGGAGAAGCAGGCTCCCGCTGAGCAGAGAGCCCAACATGGGGCTCAGTCCCAGGACCCTGGGATCATGACCTGAGCTGAAGGCAGACGCTTAACCAACTGAGCCACCCAGGGATCCCTGAACCACAACTTCTTTTTCCATTCATCTATTGAAGGACATCTTGGCTCCTTCCACAGTTTGGCTATTGCTGCTAGGAACACTGGGGTGCAGGTGTCCCTTCTTTTCACTACATCTGTGTCTTTGGGGTAAATACCCAGTAGTACAATTGCTGGGTCGTAGGTTAGTTCTATTTTTAACTTTTTGAGGCACCTCCATACTGTTTCCCTGAGTGGCTGTACCAGCTTGCATTCCCATCAACAGTGTAAGAGGGTTCCCCTTTCTCCACATCCTCACCAAAATTTTTGTTTCCTGTCTTGTTAATTTTAGCCATTCTAACATTTGTTCTTGATATATTATCTTTTTACAGTTACTTGCTTCAGCCTATGGGCAATCTATTGGGCTCTGTATGACTCTTAAAGTTTCTCCCTGGCAAGGTTATCTGAGCCTGCCATTTGGAAGCAGAGTAGGGTGATGACAGAAGAGGTAGGTGCAGTGTAGAAGCTGCTAACATAAATAAGTGCCCCTGTTCTTTGGGCCCATTTACTATCTCCCATGCCATTCCTCTTCCTGGGTTGAGGGCACCAGGAAAATGACTTAAGCCACTTTGGGGAAGGTAAAGCATAAAATTACACTGTCCAATATGGTAGCCATTAGCCACATTTATTTAAAATTAAATATAGTTAAAAATTTAGTACTTCAGTTGCACCAGCTATATTTCTCAGTACTCAGTAGTCGTATGTAGCCAGTGGCTACTACACTGGACAGCACAGATATAAAACATTTATATGATTGTAGAAAGTTCCACTGGACAGCACTGGAATGAGAATGCCTATTACCTCTGATCCCATGTACTACTCAGCCATGGATTCATTATGGTCACTGTGCCATACTGTCATTCAACCTTTGCCATTTTTAGCTGTCTTTCTTACAATGGTTAGAGGGGGAAGGTCCCCATTTTTAACCTGCCCCACTAGCTTTAGGAGTGGGTGAGAGAAGAAGTGAATAGTTGTGGTCTCACCTAAACCCTGCTCAGATCCCCCAGGCCTTCAGATGAGGTCTGGGCCCAGCCCCTTGATAAGATCTACTGAACCAAGATTGTCTTGTTCCAGACATGTCAGCTAACCTCCCTCTTACACAGTCTTCCTTCCTGTCAGCTTAAGAAATGTTGGAAGGCAGGGTGGGGACACATCACCCTTCTATAAGCAAAGGCAGTATTATTATCCATTTATTACTCTCCATCCATCTAATCTTCTCCCTTAGAGGCCACTCTGAGTGCTTGCATTTCAGACCTACTTGTCCAAACACCTATTTGACTAAGCCTTCTAGCTGGCAGCAGCCTCTAATTAACTTCAAATCCAAGCTACTCTGACATGCATCACAGGAGCTGTCATCTTAATACAGCTTCCTGAAGCCGGCCAAAAGAGGTACCCCATGGCCTGGGGATAGTGCTGGGACTGACACTGGGACTGTCACCCTGAAGGAGGACAGGTATTCATGTATCTTTCCAATACCTGAGCCACTCTCTCAGCACTCTGGAGCTCAGGAGGTAGAAAGAGGGGGGAAAAGGGACCCAGAGGGCAAGAAGACCTTGAGGCAGGGACTCCAATAACAAGGTGAAGGACCATAAGGATGGCAAATCCCAGGTAGATATCCTATCTTACTGGCCCCACTAACCTCAATAAGGTCCTGGGGTTGTTTTGGCTTAAGAAACTCACACAGTTTTGGGCTGTGCTTTGAAAATGGTCTTTCTGGGGCTCTTGAAAGCAATTGTGCAATATATAATTTACCTATTAATATCAGTCCACAAGTATGATTTTTAGAGCCTCCTGCTAGATTCCATGAAACAGATACTCAGGAGTAGGTGTTGATGAGAGATGAGCTGTAATATAAAAAAATTTGAGAACCACTCTTTGAATATCCCAGTTTTAAAACCATTGGTTTGAAGGTTGCTCCTCTGAGATTTATGTACAATAATGATCACTTCTGGTCACTTAGCACCATGAAGTATAACAGTGGAGGTAATTTAGGCTAATGACATCATGGGCTGGCAGAACTGGAAGAGGCCTTCCAGACTGCCTAGTACAATGGCTCATAAATATTTTTGGGCATGAAAATTACCTGGAGGGCTCTTTACAAAGCTAGGTTCCCAGACCACTGTCCACACTTTGCGTCACTGCTTTGCCACACAGACTTGCTTTCTGGGCCTCAGTCTTTCTAGCCATAAAATGAGGAAGTCTGACTAGAAGACCTTCCTTTAAGGGCTTTCCATTTTAGGTGCCATAAATATTTTCCATTTTTATTTTTAAAATATCCTAATTTTAGTGGAAGTTCTTCAGTGTCCTATTAGCTCTCACAAGAAACTGTATCCTTAGAAAACTTGGGACTCAGTTCTAGCAATGGTCTGTATTAAGTCTTCTAAAATAACATTTAGTCACCTGCAAATTTCATTTCTAATGAATACGCCCACTCTCCCCCAGCTAGTAAACAGACTCAGGGAGAAGGGAACAGAGTCCTCTTTTGTAAGGTCCTTCACTATCTGCCTCCCTCATAACCAACACATCATGGCAGGCAGAGCTACCGCTGGTGGCATTCTCACACAAGTGTTACCACATTTGGATTCAAATCTGAAATTTGTCCAAGGCTCCAGAAACTGAAGCACATGACCATGATTTGCTAAAGAAACACCATCAACTTAAAAATGAACCCAGGGACTGGCCTTGAGCTTAGCATAAACAAAACCAACTGGCCCATACCTGTGGCCTTACACAACTAGGTCTGGAAGTCAGCTCCAAGGAAACCAGGTAATGGAGCCAAGTGAAAGTAGGAAGTGGGTCTAATGAGAATTGGATAGAAAGCTAAGGGAAACTGGACAGAAGTCTTCTTTCTTCTTGGAGGGTTTAATCAGGAAGAGAGCTGAGTAAGTCAAAGATCAGGAATTTAATACTAATTAAAGGCAGGCTATAAAAAGGCTGAGGGCTCTAGGTTATAAAGTAAAGCATGTGAAAGAGTGGAGGGGGTGGTTCATTCATTGTTGGAGATGACTCTCAGCATATACCTTACTTGTAGGATCATTTACTGGTAGGTCATTTCCATTCAGAGAGAGCTAAGTTTCTTGGTCATTTTTGGATTGGTTTTCTTAAAAAATACTGAAAATTAAAAAAAAAAAAAGCTTCAGGAGAAGTCTCAAGTCTGTTTACCTCCCAGCCATGCTCTGAGTCTAAAGGGAAGGTAGAGTTGGGATGAGGCAGAGGAGAGTGGAAAAGACTAAAAAATACCAGGGATATAGCCTTGCAGAATAAATCTAAGGTCACTACAAGTTATGCAGGCTATTATTAGGGTATTGAATCTATCACACAAACAGAGAAGAATAGACAGTTGAACAATTATTCCATCTGGATTATTTCACTTCGCTAAATTTAGGTCTAAGGACATGGCTAAGCTCCCTGAAGGCAGGGTGTAAGTTGTGCAATAATGATGCATACTGATTTTTTGTGCATAGTGATTCCCAGGTTTATAAGAAATTCTCACAAGCATTCTTCTGCTTTACACACACAATAACCTTACGAGGTAAGCAAAAATATATCACCATCCCATTGTGCAGACAAGTTTACAGAAGGAAGCTCAGAAAAAGCTAAAGGACATATATTCTTAATAAAGACCAACATGTAGATGAGGCTCTCCTAACTCCTGCTTCTATCTTTTACCTATGGTCCTGGGCAGTATATTTGAGGAGCTCAGCCAGTTGTAAGGGATATTTGCAGATCTTCTGCACTGGAGTCAAAAGGAAACCATCAATAGCAATATCGATCATCTGCTGCAAGAGGCGACAGGCCTCAAAGAAGTGCTGGTAGCGGCTGTCCTTCATTAGTTTGGAGAGTTCCATGCAGGCGTCCAGGTGGTTGTTACAATACTCGGAGTATATCCAGAATCCATCTTGCTATGAGCACAGGAAAAATGGAGAGAAAAAAAAAGTCTACTGAGAATTCCAAAAGAAGTTTTGGAGAAATGAAAATAAAGATCCTGTCCTTACATAGGAATATTAAAACGGTAACAATGTCAATCTTTCCTAAATTGATTCATAATTTAATAATAATTATTTGGGAAGTAGAAAAACTGTAAACATTTGTATAGAAAAAATAAGTAGGAATAGTAGTGAAATTCTATTTAAAAAGGGTAATGACAGAACACTGCTCCTGACAAAAGTGAAAACACTACAACAATAAAATTCTGGCACTGGATTTTATTTTTTATTTTTTCAAGTTTTTATTTTAATTCCAGTTACTTAACATACAGTGTTAGTTTCAGGTGTACAATATAGTGATTCATACATCACCCAGTGCTCATCACAACAAAGGCACTTCTTAATCCCCACCATCTATTTAACCCATCCACCCACCCACCTCCCCTCTGGTAACCATCAATTTGTTCTCTATAGGTAAGAGTCTGTTTCTTGGTCTGTCTCTCTTTATTTTTTTCCATTGCTCATTTGTTTTGTTTCTTAAATTTCACATATGAGTGAAATCACATTGTATTTGTCTTTCTCTGACTTACTTTTGTTGACTCTTTCCTTAGCTGTGCAGAAGCTTTTTATTTTGAGATAGTCCCAATAGTTTATTTTTGCTGTGGTTTCCCTTGCCTCAGGAGACATACCTAGAAAAATGTTGCCACGGCAGATGTCGGGGACATTACTGCCTGTGCTCTCTTCTAGGATTTTTATGATTTCATGTCTTACATTTAGGTCTTTAATCCATGTTAAATTTATTTTTGTTTATGGTGTAAAAAAGTGGTCTAGTTTCATTCTTTTGCATGTAGTTGACCAGTTTTCCCAAAAGCATTTGTTGAAGAGACTATCTTTTTCCCACTGGATATTCTTTCCTGCTTTGTCAAAGGTTAACTGAACATATAAGTATGGGCTTATTCCTGGATTTTCTATTCTGTTCTATTGATCGATGTTTCTATTTTTGTGCTACTACCATAATGTTTTGATTACTATCACTTTGTAATTTAAAGTGAACTCTAGAATTGTGATAACTCCAGCTTTGCTTTCCTTTTTCAAAATTGCTATTTGAGGTCCTTTGTGGTTCCATATAAGTTTCAGGATTATTTGTTCTAGTTGTATGAAAAATGCTGTTGGTATTTTCATATGGATTGTATTAAATATGTAGATTCCTTTGGGTAGTAGAGACATTTTAACAATATTCATTCTTCCAACCCATGGGCATGGAATGTTTTTCCATTTCTTTGTATCATCTTCAATTTCTTTCATTGGTGTTTTATAGTTTTCAGAGTACAGGTCTTTCACCACTTTAGTTAGGTTTATTCCTAGCTATCTTATTTTTGGTGCAATTATAAATCAGATTGTTTTCTTTATTTCTCTTTCTGCCTCTTCATTATTAGTGTATAGAAATGTAACAGATTTCTGCACATTGATTTTGCATCCTGCAACTTCACTGAATTCATTTATAAGTTCTAGCAGGCTTTTGGTGGAGTCTTTCAGGTTTACTATATAGAGTACCATGTCATCTGCAAATAGTGAAAGTTTTACTTCTTCCTTACCTATTTGGAAGGCTTTTATTTCTTTTTGTTGTTTAAATGCTGTAGCTAGGACTTCCAGTAATACGTTGAATAAAAGTGGTGACTTCTTCCTTACCCATTTGGAAGTCTTTTATTTCTTTTTGTTGTTTAACTGCTGTAGCTAAGGCTTCCAGTAATACATTGAATAAAAGTGGTGAGAGAGGACATCCTTATTTTGTTCCTGACCTTAGGAAGAAAGCTTTCAGTTTCTTCCTAGTGAGTATGATGTTAGCTGTGAGTTTTTCAGATATGGCTTTTATTATGTTGAAATATGTTCCTTCTAAACCTGCTTTGTTGAAGGCTTTTATCATGATTGGATATTGTACTTTGTCAAATGCTTTTTCTGCATCTATTGAAATGACCACATGGTTTTTATCCTTTGTCTTATTGATGTGATATATCATGTTGATTGATTTGAGAATATAGAACCACCCTTGCATTCCAGGAATAAATCCCACTTGATCGTGGTAAATGATTTTTTAAAAAATATATTGTTGGATTTGGTTTGCTAATATTTTGTTGAGTATTTTTGCATGTATACTCATCAGGGATATTGGCCTGTAGTTCTGTCTCTCTCTCTCTCTCTGGTGCTTTTACCTTGTTTTGGTGTAAGGGTGATACTGCCCTCATAGAATGCATTTAGAAGTTTTCCTTATTCTTCTATTTTTTGGAATAGTTTAAGAAGAATACATATTAACTCTTCTTTAAATGTTTGGTAGAATTCTCCTGTGAAGACATCTGGTCCTGGACTTTTGTTTGTTGGAAGTTTTTTTGATTACTGACTCAGTCTCCTTGCTGGTAATCAGTATGTTCAACTTTTTTACTTCTTCCTGTTTCAGTTTTTGTAGGTTATGTGTTCCTAGGGATTTATCCACTTGTTCTGTGTTCTCTAATTTGGTGGCATACAGTTTTTCATATTTTTTTTTTACAATTGTTTGTATTTCTGTGGTGTTGGTTGTTATTTTTCCTCTTTCAATTATAATTATTTGAGTCCTCTCTCTCTCTCTCTCTCTCCCTCTCTCTCTGATGAGTCTGGCTAAAGGTTTATCAATTTTGTTGATCTTTTCAAAGAACCAGCTCTGTTTCACTGATCTGTTCTATTGATTTTTTAATTAATGTATCATTTATTTCTACTCTCATCTTTGTTATTTCCTTCCTTCTCTTGGTTTTGGATTTTGTTTGTTGTTTCTTGTCTAGTGATAAAGGAAATGTTCAACTTTTAATGTTTGTGGACCCTGCTCCTGGGCTCCCATGGAAGCTATACTTTTATCAGAATCAGAACGACTTCAACAAACTTCAAAGTATGGGCTCTTTATCTTGCCTGAGTACACATTGTACATCTGTTTTGTAGCAAATAACCAAAAAAGAAACATTTCAAACTAAAGAGTAAAAATCTCCCTAACTTCCATTCCCATAGCTCTGAAGCCTACAACCTTGCATATACTAAAAGCATAAGATAAAGTTTGTAATTTTCTGAAATGTCCTTCATCATGATGATTTGTGACTCTTGATGAAACAAAAAACATATATAACCCTGATTAAACATTCCTTTTCCAGAGCACTTTCTTCCATGTTAAGACTGTGTATCTTGGGTGGCTGTCCTCACTTGGGTTTGAATAAAACTCTCTTCCCTTTTTTTTTTTAAAGAAATTCTAAAAGTTTTTTTTCCTTCCAAGTTTTTATTTAAATTCCAGTCAGTTAACATACAGTGTAATATTCACTTCATGAATAGGATTTAGTGATTCATCACTTACATACAACACCCAGTGCTCATCACAAGTGCCTCCTTAATACCATATAACCCATCCCGTCGCCCACCATTCCTCCAGCAACCCTCAGTTTGTCCTCTATAGTTGAGTCAGTTTTACGGTTTGACTCTTTTCTTCCCTATGTTTATCTGTTTTGTTTCTTAAATTACACATGAATGAAATCATATGGTATTTGCCTTCCTCTGGTTTATTTCACATAGAATAATACTCTCTAGCTCCATCCATGTCATTGCAAATGAAAACATTATATATATAATGTATACACACACACACACACACACATATGTATATATACTTCTTTATCCATTCATCACTCAATGGATATTTGGACTCTCCATAATTTGGCTAGCAGTAATAATGCTGCTATAAACATCAGGTGCATGTACCCATCTGAATTAGTATTAATGTAAACTGTGGGTAAATACTTGGTAGTGCAACTGCTGGATCCTGGGGTAGTTCTATCGTGAACTTTTTGAGGAACCTCCTTACTGTTTTCCAGAGTGGTTGCACCAATTTGCATTCCCACTGTCAGTGTAAGAAGGTTCCCCCTTTTTCCACACCCTTGCCAACATCTGTTGTTTCCTGTATTGTTTACTTTAGCTATTCTGGCAGGTGTGAGGTGATATCTCATTGTAGTTTTGATTTGTATACCCTGATGACAAATGATGATGAACATCTTTTCATGTATCTGCGAACCATCTGTATGTATTCTTTGGGGAAAAAAATGTCTATTCATGTCTTCTGCCCGTTTATAACTGGATTATTTGGTGTTGAGTTTGGTAAGTTCTTTATAGATTTTGGACACTAACCCTTTATCAGATATGTCATTTACAAATACCTTCTCTCATTCTGAAGGTTGCCTTTTAATTTGGTTGATTGTTTCTTTCACTGTGCAGAAGCTTTTTTATCTTGATAAGGTCCCAAGAGTTCACTTTTGCTTTTGCTACCCTTGCCTTCAGAGATGTGTATAGTAACAAGTTGCTACGGGCAATGCCAAAGAGGTTTCTGCCTGTGCTCTCCTCTAGGATTTTGATGGTTTCCTGTCTCACAATGAGGTCTTTCATCAATTTTGAATTAACTGTTGTGTATGGTGTAAGAAAGTGGTCCAGTTTTATTCTTCTGCATGTTGCTGTCCAGTTTTTAACAACACCATTTGTTAAAGAGACTGTCTTTTTTCCATTGGATATTCTTTCCTGCTGTGTTGAAGACTAGATTGATCATACACTTGTGGGTCCATTTCTGTGTTTTCTATTCTGTTCAACTGATCTGTGTCTGTTTTTGTGCCATACTATACTGTCTTGATGATTACAGCTTTGTAATACAGCTTGAAGACCAGAGTCGTGTTGCTTCCAGTTTTGCTTTTCTTTTCCAGTACTGCTTTGGCTATTCTGGGTCTTTTGTGGCTCCATACAAATTTTAGGATTGTTTGTTCTAGCTCCATGAAAAATGTTGGTGGTATTTTGATAGGGATTGCATTAAATGTATAGATTGCTTTGGGTAGTATAGACATTAACAGTGTTTTTCTTCCAATCCATTGAGCATGGGATGTCTTTCCATTTGCATTTCTGTGGTGTTGGTTGTTTCTTCTCTCTCATGTATGATTTTATTTATTTATTTAGGTCCTTCCCTTTTCTTTTTGATGCATCTGGTAGTGGTTTATCAATTTGACTAATTTTTTCAAAGAACCAGCTTCTGCTTTCATTGATCTGTTATATCTTTTTGTTGTTGTTTCTATATCATTTATTTCTGCTCTCATCTTTTTTGTTTCTTTTCTTCTGCTGGCTTTGTGCTTCCTTTGTTGTTTTTCTAGCTTCTTTAAGTGTAAGGTTAGGTTGCATATTTGAGATTTTACTTGCTTCATTCTTTTTTTTTTATTATTATGTTCAGTTAGCTACTGTATATCATTAGTTTTTGATTTGGTGTTCAATGATTCATTAGTTGCATATAACACTCAGTGCTCATCACAACACATGTCCTCCTTAATACCCATCACCCAGCTACCCACCTCCCCTCTGGAACCCTCAGTTTGTTTTCCCCAGTCCAGAGTCTCTCATGGTTCATCTCCCTCTCTGATTTCACCCCCTTCAGTTTTCCCTCCCTTCTCCTATGGTCCTCCATGCTATTCCTTATCTTCCACATATGAGTGACACCACATGATAATTGTCTTTCTCTAATTGACTTATTTGACTTAGCATAATACTCATAATACCCTCCAGTCCCATCCATGTCAATGCAAATGGTGGGTATTCATCTTTTCTGATGGCTGAGTAATATTCCATTGTATATATGTACCACATCTTCTTTATCCATTCATCTGTTGAAGGGCATCTTAACCCCTTCCACTCTTTGGCTATGGTGGATATTGCTGCTATGAACATTGGGGTGCACATGCCCCTTCTTTTCACTACATCTGTATCTTTGGGGTAAATACCTAGTAGTGTAATTGTTGGGTCGTAGGGTAGCTCTATTTTTAACATCTTGAGGAACCTCCATACTGTTTTTCAGAGTGGCTATTCCAGCTTGCATTCCCACCAACAGTGTAAGAGGGCTCCCCTTCCTCCACATCCTCGCCAACATTTGTTGTTTCCTGTTTTGTTAATTTTGTCCATTCTAACTGGTGTGAGGTGGTATCTCATTGTGGTTTTGATTTGTATTTCCCTGATGGCTAGTGATATTGAACATTTTTTCATGTGTCTGTTAGCCATTTGTATTTCTTCTTTGGTCTCCAAAGAAGACCAAAGAAGTGTCTGTTCATGTCTTCTGCCCATTTCTTGACTGGATTATTTGGTTTTGGGGTGTTGAGTTTGAGAAGTTCTTTATAGATCTTGGATACCAGCCCTTTAACTGATAGGTCATTTGCAAATATCTTCTCCTATTCCGTGGGTTGCCTCTTAGTTTTCTTGACTGTTTCCTTTGCTGGGCAGAAGCTTTTTAACTTGATGAAGTCCCAAAAGTTCATTTTTACTTTTGTTTCCCTTGTCTTTGGAGGTGTATCTTGAAAGAAGTTGCTGTGGCCAATGTCGAAGAGGTTACTGCCTATGTTCTCCTCTAGGATTTTGATGGATTCCTGTCTCACATTGAGGTCTTTCATCCATTTTGAGTATCTTTGTGTACGGTGTAAGAGAATGGTCCAGTTTTTTTTTTTTTTTAAGATTTCATTTATTTATTTATTTGACAGAGAAAGAGGGAACACAAGCATAGGGAGTGGGAGAGGGAGAAGCAGGCTTCCCATTGAGCAGGGAGCCTGATGCAGGGCTTGATTCCAGAACCCTGGGATCATGACCTGAGCTGAAGGCAGATGCTTAACAACTGAGTCACCCACGTGCCCCAAGAATGGTCCAGTTTCATTCTTCTGTATGTAGCTGTCCAATTTTCCCAGCACCACTTATTGAAGAGACTTTTTCTTGCTTCTTAAGGAAGGCCTGTATTGCTATATACTTCCCTTTTATGACCACTTTGGCTGCATCCCAGAGGTTTTGGAGTGTCCTGTTTCATTTTCATTTGTGTCCATGTATTTTTTTTAAATTTCTTCTTAATTTCCTGGTTAACCCATTCATTCTTTAGTAAGATGTTCTTTAACCTCCATGTATTTCTGGTCTTTCCAATTTTTTTTCTTGTGGTTGACTTCAATTTTCATAGTGTTGTGGTCTGAAAAGGTGCATCATATGATCTCAATCTTTCTGTATTTGTTGAGTCCTGATTTGTGAACCAGTGTGTGATCTATTCTGGTGAATGTCCAATGTGCACATGAAAAGAATGTGTATTCTGTTGTTTTAGGATGGAATGTTCTGAATATATCTGTTAAATTCATCTGTTCCAGTGTGTCATTCAAAGCCACTGTTTTCTTGTTGATTTTCTGTGTGGATCACTGTAAGTGGGGTGTTAATATCCCAAACTACTATTGTATTACTATCAATTTGTTCCTTTATGTTAATTATTAACTGCTTTATATATTTGGATGCTCCATGTTGGGTGCATATATATTTACAGTTCTTATATCTTCTTGTTGGATTGTCCCCTTTATTATTATATACTATCTTTCTTATCCTCTTTTATAGACTTTATTTTGAATTCTGTTTTGTATGATTTAAGTATTGCTATCTGGCTTTCTTTTGACATCCACTTGCATAATAAATATTTCTCTATCCCCTCACTTTCAATGTGCAGGTGTATTTAGGTCTGAAATGAGTATTTTGTAGGCAGCATATAGTTGCGTCTTTTTTTTTTTAATCCACTCTGTCACCCTATCTTTTGATTGAACATTTAGTCCCTTATATTCAAAGCAATTATTTATAGATATGTATTTATTGCCATTTTGTTATCTGCTTTGTAGTTGCTTTTGTAGTTTTTCTCTTATCTTTTATTCTCTCTTCCATGGTTTCTGTTTTTCTTTAGTGATATACTTGGATTCCTTACTCTATTATTTGCATATCTTTTACTGTTTTTGATTTGTGGTTACCATTCAGTTTATATGTAACATCTGCGTATAGCTGTGTATATTAAGCAGTGGGTCGCTTAATTTTGAACTCATTCTTTACTCCTCTGCCCTCCACATTCCAGATATTTGGTATCATATATCCTTTTATTTTGTGTTTGTCTTGACTGATTTTTACAGCTATAATTAATTATTTTTTTGCTTTTGTTTTTCCTGTTTTTCATACTCTTACTAATGGTATTTGGTTTCCACTTACAGAATGCTCCTTAACATTTTTTGTAGGTCTGACTTAGTGGTCATGAATTCTCTTAACTTTTGTTTGTCTGGGAAACTCTATCTCTCCTTATATTCTGAATGATAGCCTTGCTGGATAAGGTATTCTTGGTGGCAGATTTTTTTTCTTTCAGCACTTTGAATATTTAGACTACTTCCTTCTGGTATATAAAATTTCTGCTAAAAAATCCTCTGACAGGCTTATGGGTTTTTCTTTGTATGCAGCCTTCTTTTTTCTTGCAACATTTAAAATTCTTTCTTTATTACTATTTTTTGCCAATTTAATTACTATGTGTCTTGGTGATGATGTCCTTGGGTTGAATTTGGAGGGGGGACTCTCTGTACCTCCTGATTCTGGATCTCTCTTTCCTTCCCCAGATTTGGGAATTTTCCAGCTATTACTTCCTCAAATATATTTTCTGACCCCCTGTCACTTCTCTTTCTTCTTCTGAGATCCCTTTAATGCAAATTTTATTACACTTGATGGAGTCACTGAATTCTCTAAAGCCTATTGTCATTATGCAGTGTTTGTCTCTCACCTTTTTAGGACAAACAACCAAATTTTTTTAAAAAGCAAAATAGTATATTAAAAGCATGATACACCATGATTAAGTGCGATTTATCCCAATCCAATTCACTATATTAAAATAATAAAATGAAAAATCATATGATCATTTCAGTAGATACATGAGTATGTGAAAAAAACATATATATAATAAAAAACCACCAGGAAACTAGGATTAGAGAGAAATGCCCCCAATATGATAAAGGCCAACCATGAAAAACCTAAAGCTAAAATCATTCTCAATGGTGAAATATTGAATGCTTGTCCCTAAGATCAAGTACAGAACAAAAGATGCCTGCTTTTACCATTTCACCAGTGCAATAACATAAGAAAAGGAAAGAGAAGGCATATAGATTGGATATGAGGAAATAAAAAGTAATGTAGCATTGCGTGTCAACTATTTGTAAAAATTTAAAAAAAAAAAACAAAAATAAAATGAAGAAATAAACTGTCTTTGTTCAGAAATGAAACGATATAATTGTAAGTGTATAAAATCCTAAGGAATCGATATAAAATATTATAACCAATTATTAAATTCAGTATTATGTCAGGATTCAATATCAATACACAAAAATCAGTTGTATTTATCTTGTGTTTATCAATTGTATTTATCTATCATAGCAACAAACTATAGGAAATTGAAATAAAAATACTCTTACAGTAGCAGCAAAAAAAAAAAAAAACACCTAGAAATCAATTTTTAAAAATAAGGTCAAGATTTATACCATGAAAGCTAGCAACAATGCTAGAAGAAATTATAGAAACATAGATAGATAGATATTTGTTCATAGTGCTGAAAGTCTACAAATTTTCCCAAAATTGATATACAGATTTAATTCTATCCTAATCAAAACGCTTGCAGTGTTTTTTTGCTTGTTTGTTTTTTGGTAGAACTTTAGCAAGCTGATTTTCCCCCAGTTTTACTGAGAAAAAATGGACATACATCACTGTATAAATTTAAGGTGTACAGCGTGATAGTTTGAATATATATGTTGTGAAATGATTATGTAATAGGATAACATCTATCATCTCATATATCCATCTCTCGTTACAATAAAGAGAAGAGAAAGGGGCGACTGGGTGGCTCAGTCGGTTAAGAGTCTGACTCTTGATGTAGCTCAGGTCTTGATCTCAGGCTCATGTGTTCAAGCCCCACATCAGGCTCCACGATGTGGAGCCTACTTAAAAAAAAAAAAAAAAGAAGAGAAAAAATTACTCCTTGTAATGAGATAAATTTCTATAGGATACAAATCACCTATAATAGCCAAAATTGCTTTGAAGAAGAATTAATTTGGAGCACTTATGCCACCTGCTTTCAAGACTGGCTATGAAGCTACATTAAGCAAGATGGTGTGAGAATATTTTTAACCTATGAATGGTGATAGATCTTAGCTAGACTTATTGTGATCATTTTGTGATCATTTTGCAATATATAAAAATATCAAATTATTATGTCATACACCTAAAACTAATACATTATATGTCAATTATATCTCAATTAAAAATAGCAATAAGAAATAACAGTATGGTATTTGTATATGAATACTCACATAGGTCACTGGAATATAATAATTTCCCTAGAAATAAACCCCCATATATATGATTGATTTTTGACCAATGTGTCCAAGTAATTTAATGTAGGAGTTAAGATTTTCAATAAGCCATGCTGGAACAAAACTAGATATCCATTTGGAAACAAATTAACTGTGACCCTTATTTTGCACCGTATATAAAAATAACCTGAAAAAAGATCATAGACCTATATATAATAAACAAAACTACACAACTTCTAATAAGAAAACAGGAGAAAATCTTTGTGACCTTGGGTTAGGCAAAGTTTTCCTAAATAAGACCCAAAAAACATGAATCATTAAAGAAAACAGTGATACACTGAATTTCAACAAAATTAAAATTTTATGCTTTTCAAAGATACTGTTAAGAAAATGAAAGGCTAAGCCACAAACTCGGAGAAAATCTTTCTGATTCACATATCTGACCAACAACTTATGAACAATAAATTAAAAATCTCTCAAAACTGAACAATAAGAAAACAACCTACTTAGAAGTGTGGAAAAGACATGAACAGACCTTTCACCAAAGATTTTATACAGATAGCCAATAAGTACATGAAAAAATGCTTAACATCATTAGCCATTAGGGAAATGCAAATTAAAATCACAAGGAAATGCTACTACATATCTATTAGAATGGTTAAAAAACAAACAAACAAAAATAAACACATAACATGAAACCTAGTAATCCCTCAGATGGAAGCAACCTAGTAAACAACCCAGATATCCTGGAATGCACTAGTGTATGAATGGGTGGTATATTCATACAATGGAATATTACTAATAAAAAAGAACCAACTACTGATACATAGAACAACAGGATGACATCAAAGACATTCTGTTAAGTAAAAGAAGCTAAACACAAAGACTACCCCTGTATGATTCCATTTATATGACACTGTAGAAAAAGTAAAATTATGGTGACAGAAAGCAGATCACAGTTTAGCAAGGGCCAGGAGTGGGAACAGGGATTGGCTACCAAGGGAGAATAAGAAAACTTAATGAAGTGGTAGAAATGTTCTATATCTTGATTATATGGTAGTTATACAACTATATACATTTGTTAAAATTCATCAAATTATACACTAAAAATTGGTGAATCTTAGTGTATGTAAATTACGTCTAAACAAAGCTGATAAAAATGACATTATAGAACTGAATAATAAAAGCATAAACAATCCAATATTTTTTAAAAAGGCAAACTAACATGTAAAATAAATGATAATATACCATGATTAGGTAGGCTTTATTCCAGCAATACAATGTTCGTTTAACATATAAAAATTACTCAATCCAAATTCACTACTTTAATAGATTAAAGGGTAAAAGCATGTGATCATTTCAATAGATCAGTGGTAATTTTTGTCCCCCAGGGGACACTTGACAATGTCTGGAGACATTTTTGGTTGTCACAACTCAGTGGTGTTGGGGTACTACTGGCATTCAGTGGGTAGAGAACAGGAATGCTGTTAAACACACTACAATGCACAGGGCAGGCTCCAACAAAGAACCACTATTCTATATTCTACTTTCCCAATCAAAACTGTGTTTATGATATCTATACATATTGCTATAAGTTACATACATCTAGTCTGTTGTTTGTTACTATAACTACATACATCTAGTCTATTGCTCCTTGCAACACAATACCCCACAGTAAGCATCTTCTATATGTTTGTTATTCATCCCCTGGTGGTAAATACCTAAGTTGCTTCTAATTGCACTCCACCACACACAACACCACCATGCAATTAACAGCCTTGCAAATGCTCCCTCATGAACCTCTGTAAGAATTTCCCTGGGATAAATATGGAAACACTATGTCATATACATGTTGTCATACACTATGTCAACACTATGTCATACCCATGTAAATACTGCCCAGGTGCTTTCTGAAATGGCTGAACCATTTTAAATACTGTGCAGAAAAAGTTAACTTATCAGGCCTGAGACTGCTATTCTTAGAAAGACCTGCTTGGAAGGTTGGTTTTTGGCTGGTATCTTGGAACTTGGATCTCCAGAGGGTTCTCATCATTCCCTGACATGAGCGGCTCACTGTGCCTACACAGTTTGTATACACAATGTGGCTTATGCTGAATACCTGCTTCCCATCTGGGAGTCTGGAACGTTGGTACATTCTAGGCAGAGCATGCCTACATGACCAGTTCCCCATAAAAATCTTGGGTACTGATTCCCTAATGAGTTTCTCTGGTAGAAAACATTTCACATGTGTTGTCACAACTTATTGCAAGGGGAATTGAGAATGTATCCTATGTGACTCCACTGGCAGAGGTGTCTTGGAAGCTTGTCCCTAGTTTCCTCCAGACTTTGTGCCATGTGCCTTTTCCTTCTGCCGATTTTGCTTTGAATCCTTCAGCTATAACAAATCATAACCACAAGTATGACTATATGCTGATTCATGTGAGTCCTTCTAGGAAATCACTGAATATAAGAGCAGTATTAGGGATAGTCCCCAAACAAACATATGGGGAATTTGCAAAAAGATTTACTTCTAGTTGCACACTTTTCTGTGTCATTTGAATTTCGTATCATGTGCACATATTACGTCTTTAAAAATAAATACTTTATACAAAGGAGAAGAATTGGCAGAAAAACTAAGTCACCTGTGAATGAAACCAAAAAAAATATTAGAGAACCACAAAAGTGTGCAATGAAACCTTCTTATATTCCAGATGAGGAAGCCCAAAGAAGGTAAGGGACTTACCCAAAGTTACCTAGACAGTCATTACAGACACAGGACTCAAATCCTTGCTTTCCTGTTTCCTAGTCCTCCTTCCTCTAAGTCACATGGCCCCTTTTCCTATATTTGTCACTTCTTCTACCTTGTTGCTCTCCTCTATATGTCTTGAAGGGGCCTACTTTCATGCTGACTACATTTCTCAGATTCCTGGATTTTCCATGCAGTGAATATGTGCAGAGTTTCTTCCAAAACAGTTAGTCCCATAGAAACTGAACCCAACAGGTACAGAAAAAAGAAAATGAAGAAAATCCTACTGGTAGCTTTCTTGAAGGAGCAAAAAAAGGGAAGGGAATGGTAAAGAAAAAGTCCTAGGCCAAATCACAGTACCCTTCCTAAATCCTCATACCCTGGCAAGGGGGTTACATCAGGGTTATAGGAATCTATACCCCACCACAGGACAAGGAAGCTGAGCAGGACCAGACAGTTCAGACACTCCTTCCATTTCTTCCTATCCCCTCTCAAAACCCTTACAAAGGAGGAAGATGCTTACGTGCTCCAGGAAGCAGGGTCCTATCTCACTGAGGTGGGGGTCATCATTGTTGTACTGTTTCTCCAGGTCTCTCACGAAGCCCATCTGAAACCTGTAGATGTCTTCAATGTTCCCAAAAATTATCTTCAGTTGCTCATCACTGAACATGTCCCTTCTCTTCCGGCATTGCTTCAGGTAGCCCTGCACACAAAGGAAAAGTCCAGGATGAGGATGTTCCTGACTCCATCAGGGCTTTACCATTTATTAAGCACTAAGAAGGTTCATTCCTACTTTATGAAATAGACAGGCAATAATCATTTCTATTTTTCATATGAGGAAATTGAGTTTGAAAGAAGGAAGTCACTCTACCAGTGAGTTATTAGGAAAGCTGGATCACAAGCAAAGTTCTTCAGAGTACAGAATCCAGAGTATAGAACTTTCCCCTCCATTCTCTATGACAAGGATCCCAAAAGTCATAGGGCCTTTTCTCAGAAGCTGTTAAGCACATTTTTACTCGTTTTAGTAGTCATTGATTTAGCTAGATCCATTAACATCTCAAAAGTCCCCATTTCTTATAGGACCCATCCAAAATGTATTAATAACATTGACAACAATTTGGAAACAGAGGCCAAGTCAGGAAAACTTTGAATTAACAAAGCAAAACCATTCCTTAAAGAGAATGTCTTAGCCAACTAAGATAGCTGACTAGCAGATATCATTTGGATGAGCTTGGACAACAAGTCCACAAGTGCCCAAGCATGGTGTTTTTAAAAGAGTAAGTGCTCAGGATACATTCATGAATAAACAGATGAATTAATACAGCTAGCCATTGATGAAAGGGTAGATTCAATGAAAGAGATTCTTGATCTGATAAGAGAGTACTAAGGTAATACAACCAGACTTAGGGCACACTGTAAGTTAGGGTAAAAAAGAAATAAAAAAGAAAAAAAAACACCATCTTCCATTCTGAACCAATTGGTATAAACTTTTTTTTTTAATTTATTCATTCGAGATAGAGAGATACAGAGAGAGAGAGAGAATATGAGCAGGGGGAGAAGCAGAGGGAAGGGGAGAAGCAGGCCCCCCACTGAGCAGGGAGCCCGATGTGGGGCTCGATCCCAGGACCCTGGGATCATGACCTGAGCCGAAGGCAGACGCTTAACCATCTGAGCCACCCAGGTGCCCCTGGTGTAAACTTTTAATGGCCACTGTGCTCATTAGAAATCATTAGCACATGAAAATGTTCTTGGTGAGACTAAATTATGATCACTTACTTTCATCTAAAAGCTAAATGTGATTTTTGTAACACTTTAAGTGTTGAGGCCCTAATGAGGAACATTGTACTGACTGACTAACAACTGTCTACACCTCCACTTTGTCTCCTTTTAACACAGCTTCCAATGTAATCATCCATCTCGGCATACCCCAGGAAAATCCTCATTCCTGGCTTCAATGCCCTTTACAAAATCTCACTTCTGTGATCACTTCTCACCCTCCAATTCAGCCATTAAATACTAAGTGTCTTTCAACAATTTGCAAATTAATAGTCTGTGCCTGTGTTGACATATATATAACTAATGGCTACTGTTCTCTTTGGCTGACATGCTCAAGATGTCCTGTATTCATTCATATTCAATTTCTGACCAGGAAAAAGATGCCCTCTATTTCCAGAATACCCTAGGTGCTACTTCTTTTATTGAAGTAGCTCCCAAAATTCTGCCTCCCTAGAAAGCATTCCTTGACTAAGGGATAGAAGAATAAACTACCTGCCAGAATGTAACTCCCAGGGTTTGCTTGCTTCTGTCTCCCTCCTCCATCTCTTACCCCATCACCTTTGGAAGTGTATTAACTATAGTGGAGAAAGGAAAGAAGTGAGCATATCATCCGGCAGGAACTTTTCCATCTCGACATTAGGGGAAGGGGCAGAGATTTCCTCACCCCACTCCCAATGTTCCTCCCTAAGATAGGCCTGTGAGCACAGCTGGAAAAAAATGGTAATGTCAAATCAGCGTGTCATTTCTGCTTAAGTAGTAGGTACTGGTAAGTAACCACACTGGAAGACATAAGAAACCAGCCTGGATAGCTCATTCAACCCCTGAAAAGCCAGTTCAGAAAATACTTAATAGCTTTGTTCACTGCTCCTATTTGAAAGGTCTCAGGAAAATAACAAATTAGCAACACATCCCCAAAGTATAGCAGGGATGCTAGAGCTCAACACCACTATAGAATATAACAGAAATGAAAAAGAAGGAAAAAAGTGAGTTCTAGTAAAGAAAGAATTGGTAGAGATGTCAGTGTAGCTTCTTAATTCCCTAAATATGCTATTTATTGCCATTATCAGGAACATCATTTTCTGTCTGTTAGATTATATGTGTTGTAGCAAGGGAATATTACCTATATACGAGGAGAAATGTAACTGCCCATAGGATGGAGGAACTCTAGAGTGTTGTGTCAACTATTTTTCTTAAAAGCTAATGCTAGTAATAATTATATTTTGGTGCATTTAGCTTGATGGAATATCATACAGCTATTAAATATGATGATTAGAAAGACTGTCTAAGTCTCTTCAACAAATGGTGTTGGGAAAATTGGACAACCACATGCAGAAGAATGAAACTGGACCATTTTCTTATACTATACATAAAAATAAACTCAAAATGGATGAAAGACCTAAATGTGAGACAGGAATCCATCAAAATCCTAGAGGAGAACAGAGGCAGCAACTTCTTTAACCTTGGCTGCAACAAACTTTTGTTAGACATGTCTTCAAAGGAAAGGGAAACAAAAGCAAAAATGAATTATTGGGACTTGATCAAGATAAAAACCTTCTGTACAGCAAAGGAAATGGTCAATAAAACTAAAAAGCAACATAAGAGATGGGAGAAGATATTTGCAAATATCTTATCAGATAAAGGGCTAGTATCCAAAATCTATAAAGAACTTATCAAACTCAACACACACAAAAAACCCCCAAAAATCCAGTCAAGAAATGGGCAGAAGACACGAATAGTGAGGTCTCCAAAAAAGACATCCAAATGGCCAACAGACACATGAAAAAAAAAATCAAAAGAACAATGAGATACCACATCACACCAGTCAGAATGCTTAAAATTAACAACTCAAGAAACAACAGATGTTGGTGAGGATGCAGAGAAAGGGGAACCCTCTTACACTGCTGGTGGGAATGCAAGCTGGTACAGCCACTCCAGAAAACAGGATGGAGGTTCTTCAAAAAGTTGAAAATAGAGCTACCCTATGATCCAGCAATTGCACTACTAGGTATTTATCCAAAGGATATGGACATAGTGATTCCAAGGGGCACATGAATCCCAATGTTCATAGCAACAATGTTCACAATAGCCAAAATATGGAAAGAACTCAGATGTCCATAGACAGACGAATGGCAAAGAAGATGTGGTAGATATATACAGTGGAATATTACTCAGCCATCAAAAAGAATGAAATCCTGCCCTTTGCAACGCTGTGGATGGAACTAGATGGTATTATGCTAAGTGAAATAAGTCAAGAGAAAGACAAATACCATATGATTTTACTCATATGTGGAATTTAAGAAATATAACAGGTGAACATAGGAGAAGGGAAGGAAATATAAAATAAGATGAAAAAAGAGGAGATAGAGGAGGGCGGAAAGATGGCGGAGGAGTAGGGGACCCTATTTCAACTGGTCCCTGGAATTGAGCTGGATATCTACCAGACCACTCTGAGCACCCACAAAACCAGCCTGAGATGTAAGAAGATCTGGATCTCTACAAACAGAACATCGCAGGTAGTTGGTTTTGAGGTACGAAGTGGAGAGCCGTGATTCTGCGGGCAGATATTGGAGGATAAACAGCAGCGGGAGGGTGCCTGGATGTGGGGATCCTACACCGCCGGTGAGTGACAGCCTCGAGCGCTGCGGACGGGACACAGACTCGCAGACCTGTAGCGTCGGGAAAGGACTTTAGGGCAGCCCCCAGGGTGGAAAACCAGACCGGCGAAGTTGCGTGCATGTGAACCACAGCCCCCCGGACAGAAACCCAGAGCGATGGTCACGCGCACGCAAACTTGCAGCCTCCGAGACGGAAACCCGGAGCGCCGGGGTTGCGCCAGTGAACTGCAACCCCCGGGGTGGAAACCCCGAGTGGCAGAGTCGTGTGCGCACAAACTGGGAGCGGCTGGTGGTTTTAGAAGCACAAAGGGCAGAGACATGCCCCCACCTGGAGGCAGGACTGGAAGCACTGCCGAGGGGCGCACAACCCAGGACGCTGCAGTTTATAGCAGCATGGACAGAAACGGAGACAGTGTGGCCTGGAGAGCTCAGCGAAGAACAGACTGAGGTCTCTCTGCTCTGAGGCAGAGGGTTGGAAATGGTCTCTTCTGCTCTGACTCATGGAAGAGATCCAGAAAGCCGCCAGGGAAAGGCTCCAGAGAACAAAAGCCCCAAAGACTGATTCCCACTGAGCCCATCCCCCACCACAGGGGCATAGGGCAACTCCGCCCAAACAGGGTTGCCTGAGTAACAGTGCAGCAGGCTCCTCCCACAGAAGACAGGCTGGGAAAACAAGAGGCCAGCAACCCTAAGGTCCCAAGAAAACAGGTGCATCTTGCTTGGGTTCTGGTCAATAATTTGGACTCTATACATTCCCTCAAACACCCATCAACAGAATGACTAGGAGGAGGACCCCCAAAACAGAAAAGACTCAGAGATTATGACTTATGCTGCAGATTTACAAATAGATGCAGATATAACCAAGATGTCGGAGATGGAATTCAGGCTAGCAATTGTGAAGACAATGGCCAGAATGGAGAAATCAATTAATGGCAACATAGAGTCTCTAAGGGCAGAAATAAAAGCTGAATTGGCAGAACTTAAAAATCCTATCAATGAGATCCAATCCAATCTAGATAATCTAACAGACAGGGTAACTGAGACAGAAGAGAGAATAAGCGACATGGAAGAAAATATAATAGATAAAAAGGGAAAAGAGGAGGCCAGGGAAAAACAACTCAGAATCCATGAAAATAGAATCAGATAAATAAGTGACACCATGAGGCATTCCAATGTCAGAATAATTGGAATCCCGGAGGGAGTGGAGAGAGAGAGAGGGCTAGAAGATGTATTAGAGCAAATCGTATCTGAGAACTTCCCTAATCTGGGGAATGAAACAGACATTCGAGTCCTAGAGGCAGAGAGGACCCCTCCTAAGATCAAGGAAAACAGGCCAACACCTCGGCATGTAATAGTAAAACTTGCAAATCTTAGAACCAAGGAAACCATCCTCAGGGCAGTTAGGGGGAAGAGATTCCTTATGTACAGAAGGAGGAACATCAGAATAACGTCAGACCTATCCACAGAGACGTGGCAAGCCAGAAAGGCCGGGCAAGACATATTCAGGGTACTAAATGAGAAGAACATGCAGCCATGAATACTTTATCTGGCAAGGCTGTCATTTAGAATGGATGGAGAGATGCAGAGCTTCCACGACCGGCAGAAGTTGAAAGAATGTATGACCACTAAGGCAGCCCTGCAAGAAATATTAAGGGGGGTTCTATAAAAGAAGAAAGACCCCAAGAGTGATCTACAACAGAAATTTACAGGGACAATCTATAAAAACAACGTCTTCACAGGCAACATGATGACAATTAATTCATATCTTTCAATAATCACTCTCAACGTGAATGGCATAAACACTCCCATAAAACGGCACAGGGTTGCAGATTGGATAAAAAGACAGGACCCATCCATATGCTGCCTATAAGAGACTCATTTTGAACCTAAAGATACATCCAGGCTGAAAGTGAAGGGATGGAGATCTATCTTCCATTCCAGCGGACCTCCAAAGAAAGGTGGGGTGCAATTCTTATATCAGACAAATTAGATTTTAAACTAAAGTCTGTAGTTAGAGACACAGAAGGACACTGTATCATTCTTAAAGGGTCTATCCAACAAGAAGATCTACCAATTGTAAATATCTATGCCCCCAACATGGGAGCAGCCATCTACATAAGCCAACTGTTAACCAAAAAAAAGGGTCATATTGATAACAATACGTTAATTGTAGGAGACCT
This sequence comes from Neomonachus schauinslandi, assembly GCF_002201575.2. NCBI lineage: Eukaryota > Metazoa > Chordata > Mammalia > Carnivora > Phocidae > Neomonachus > Neomonachus schauinslandi. The sequence goes on along the minus strand of NC_058419.1, from coordinate 76,922,657 downwards.
CAATACTCCACTCTTAGCAATGGACAGATCATCTAAGCAGAAAATCAACAAGGAAACAAGAGCTTTGAATGATACATTGGACCAAGTGGACCTCATAGATATTTACAGAACATTCCAACATAAAACAACAAAACACTCATTCTTCTCGAGCGCACATGGAACTTTCTCCAGAATAGATGATATACTGGGTCACAAATCAGGTCTCAACCGATACCAAAAGATTGAGATTATTCCCTGCATATTCTCAGACCACAATGCTCTAAAACTGGAACTCAACCACAAGAAAAAATTTGGCAGAAATTCAAACACTTGGAAGCTAAAGACCACTCTGCTCAAGAATGTTTGGGTCAACCAAGAAATCAAAGAAGAACTTAAACAATTCATGAAATCAATGAGAACGAAATCACATTGGTCCAAAACCAATAGGATACTGCAAAGGCGGTCCTAAGGGGGAAATACATAGCCATCCAAGCCTCGTTCAAAAAAATATAAAAATCCCGAATTCACCAACTAACTTTACACCTTAAAGAACTACAGAAAAAGCGACAAACGACGCCTAAGCCACATATTAGAAGATAAATAATTAAAATTAGAGCAGAAATCAATGAATTAGAAACCAGAAACACAGTAGATCAGAACAATGAAACTAGAAGCTGGTTCTTTGAAAGAATTAGTAAGATTGATAAACCACTGGCCAGACTTATCCAAAAGAAAAGAGAAAGGACCCAAATTAATAAAATTATGAATGAAAGGGGAGAGATCACGACTAACACCAAAGAAATAGAAACAATTATTAGAAATTATTATCAACAACTATATGCCAATAAACCGAGCAATCTGGATGAAATGGAGGCCTTCCTAGAAACCTAGAAGCTGCCAACACTGAAACAGGAAGAAATTGACAACCTGAATAGGCCAATAACCAGTAACAAGATTGAAGCAGTGATCTAAAACCTCCCAAAAAACAAGAGTCCAGGGCCTGATGGATTCCCTGGGGAATTCTACCAAACATTCAAAGAAGAAATAATACCTATTCTACTGAAGGTGTTTCAAAAAATAGAAACAGAAGGAAAACTTCCAAACTCCTTCTATGAGGCCAGCATTACCTTAATCCCCAAACCAGGCAAAGACCCCATCAAAAAGGAGAATTTCAGACCGATATCCCTGATGAATATCGACTCAAAAATCCTCAACAAAATCCTAGCTAATAGGATCCAACAATACATTAGAAGGATCATCCACCACAACCACATGGGATTTATCCCTGCGATGCAAGTTTCGTTCAACATTCGCAAATCAATCAATGTGAAAGAACACATTAATAAAAGGAGGGAGAAGAACCATATGGTCCTCTCAATTGATGCAGAAAAAGCATTTGACAAAATACAACATCCTTTCCTGATTAAAACCCTCCAGCGTATAGGGATAGAGGGAACATTCCTCAAGCTCATAAAATCCATATATGAAAAACCCACAGTGAATATCATCCTCAATGGGGAAAAGCTGAGAGCCTTTCCCTTAAGATCAGGAACACGTCAAGGGTGCCCACTCTCACCACTGTTGTTCAACATAGTACTAGAAGTCCTCGCAACAGCAATCAGACAACAAAAAGAAATAAAAGGTATTCAAATTGGCAAAGAAGAAGTCAAACTCTCTCTCTTCATATATGACATGATACTTTATGTGGAAAACCCAAAAGACTCCACCCCCAAATTCCTAGAACTCATCCAGCAATTCAGTAATGCGTCAGGATACGAAATCAATGCACAGAAATCAGTTGCTTTCTTATACACTAACAATGCAACTGTAGAAAGAGAAATTAGAGAAATGATTCCATTTACAAAGCACCAAAAACCATAAGATACCTCAGAATAAAACTAACCAAAGAGGTAAAGGATCTCTACTCTAGGAACTACAAAACACTCATGAAAGAAATTGAAGAAGACACAAAAAGATGGAAAAATATTCCATGCTCATGGATTGGAAGAATAAACATTGTTAAAATGTCTATGCTACCCAGAGCAATCTATTCCTTCAATGCCATCCCAATCAAAATTCCAATGACATTTTTCAAAGTGCTGGAACAAACAATCCTAAAATTTGTATGGAATCAGAAAAGACCCCGAATCACCAAGGAGATGTTGAAAAAGAAAAACAAAGCTGGGGGCATCACGTTGCCTGATTTCAAGCTATATTACAAAGCTGTGATCATCAAGACAGCATGGTACTGGCACAAAAACAGACATACAGACCAATGGAACAGAATAGAGAACCCAGATATGGACCTTCAACTCTATGGTCAAATAATCTTTGAGAAAGCAGGAAAAAACATGCAATGGAAAAAAGACAGTCTCTTCAATAAATGGTGCTGGGAAAATTGGACAGCCACATGCAGAAGAATGAAACTCGACCATTCTTTAACACCATTCACAAAGATAAACTCAAAGTGGATGAAAGACCTCAATGTGAGACAGGAATCCTTCAAAATCCTAGAGGAGAACATAGGCAGTAACCTCTTTGACATTGGCCACAGCAACTTCTTTCAAGATACATCTCCAACAGCTAGTGAAACAAAAGCAAAAATGAACTTTTGGGACTTCATCAAGATAAAAATCTTCTGCACAGCAAAGGAAACAGTCAACAAAACAAAGAGGCAACCCACAGAATGGGAGAAGATATTTGCAAATGACACTACAGACAAAGGGCTGGTATCCAAGATCTATAAAGAACTTCTCAAACTCAACACCCAAAAAACAAATAATCAAGTCAAAAAGTGGACAGAAGAGATGAACAGACACTTCTCTGAAGAAGACATAGAAATGGCTAACAGACACATGGAAAAAATGTTCATCATCATTAGCCATCAGGGAAATCCAAATCAAAACCACATTGAGATACCACCTTACACCACTTAGAATGGCAAAAATGGACAGGGAAAGAAACAACAAACGTTGGAGATGTTGTGGAGAAAGGGGAACCCTCTTACACTGTTGGAGGGAATGCAAGTTGGTACAGCCACTTTGGAAAACAGTGTGGAGGTGCCTCAAAAAATTAAAAATAGAGCTACCCTATGACCCAGCAATTGCACTACTGGGTATTGACCCCAAAGACACAGATGTAGTGAAAAGAAGGGCCATATGCACCCCAATGTTCATAGCAGCAATGTCTGCAATAGCCGAACTGTTGCTAGAGCCGAGATGCCCTTCAACAGATGAATGGATAAAGAAGATGTGGTCCATATATACAATGGGATATTACTCAGCCATCAGAAAAGATGAATACCCAACTTTTACATCAACATGGATGGGACTGGAGGAGATTATGCTAAGTGAAATAAGTCAAGCAGAGAAAGCCAATTATCATATGGTTTCACTTATTTGTGGAACATAAGGAATATCATGGAGGACATTAGGAGAAGGAAGGGAAAAATGGGCGAGGGGAATTGGAGGGAGAGATGAACCATGAGAGACTATGGACCTGAGAAACAAACAGGGTTTTAGAGGGGAGGGGGGAGGGGTGATTGGTTAGCCCAGTGATGGGTATTAAGGAGGGCAGGTACTGCATTGAGCACTGGGCGTTATACGAAAACAATGGATCGTGGATCACTACATCAAAAACTAATAATGTATTGTATGGTGACTAACATAACATAATAAAATTTAAAAAAGAAAAAGAAAAAAAGAAAAAAGAGGAGATAAACCATAAGAGACTCTTTTTTTTTTTTAAGATTTTTTTATTTATTTGACAGAGAGAGACACAGCGAGAGAGGGGAACACAAGCAGGGGGAGTGGGAGAGGGAGAAGCAGGCTCCCGGCCGAGCAGGGAGCCCAATGCGGGGCTCGATCCCAGGACCCTGGAACCATGACCTGAGCCGAAGGCAGATGCTTAACGACTGAGCCACCCAGGCGCCCCAAGAGACTCTTAACTATAGAAAACAAACAGGGTTGCTAGAAGCAAGGTGGGTGGGGGAATGTGGTAACTGGGTGATGGGCATTAAGGAGGGCACTTGATGGAATGAGCACTGGGTGTTATACGCAACTGATGAGTCACTGAATTCTACCTCTGAAATTAATAATATACTATATGTTAATTAAATTTAATTTAAATAAAATTTTTTTTAAAAAGGAAGACTGTCTAGAAAAGAGAGGGAAGATGGCAGCAGAGTAGGAGGACTATAGGCTCCTCTTGTCCCATGTACACTAAATAATTTTCAATTCTCCCTAAATACCCAGACATTGACCTGAAGACTGACAAATCAAACTCCACAACTAGGAAGATAAGAAGCCACATCAAAGAAGGTAGGAAGTGTGGAGGCATGGTTTAGGGAAAAAACAGACTTTGGGTGCTGTGGAGGGGAGGGAGCAGTGGTTTCAGAGAAGGGTGAGAAATAGTGAAACACACAGGGGAATGCAGAATGAGAAATTTTCCCAAAAGCCATTGGCTTGGAAAACAAAAGGGGCTGAATTTTGCCAGTTCTTGCAACCACTGGGACATAAAGCCTGGAGATTTAAAGGTCAGTGGGCTTGGCTAAGATAGAGCTTGGAGAGCACTGCCCTGTTCCTGGACAAAAGGCAGGAAAAAACCTAGGGCATAAGACATGGAAACAGTGATTTGAAGAATGCCTGGCGCACACAGTTGGGAGATTATTTGTTCTTCTTAGAGCTTCCTGAGAGGTAGCATTCACTGAGACACCTCTCCAGGAACAAAGGAGCTGGTTGGCACCATTTCCCTGCTCTGCCCCTGAGCATAAATACAGAGCCACCTACCAGAAGCAGCAAAGCACTGACAATGGCTGCCTAACTTGCTTACAGCAATCACACACCCCTGTGCTCTGGCGAGACTGCCCTTCTCAGTCAAACTTGCCTTAGTCCCAGTGCAGCAGGCCCCTCCCCCAGAAGACCAGCAGAAACCTTTGTCCACACTACATCTCTAAAGCCTGCCATTTAAAAGGCCAGTATACTTGGCTGGGATAGAGGCAGAAGAACACTGCACTGTTCCTGGGGAGAAGACAGGCAAAAAACCCAGAGGCAAAAGGCATGAAAAGAAATATCTGAAAAATACCTGAGGAACACAGGAAGGAGATTATTGTCTCTTCTCTGAGAGGCAGCATTCATGGAGACACCTCTCCGGGTACAAAGGAGATGGCTGGCAACATTTTCCTCCCCTCATCCTCAGCATAAACACAGAGCCACCTGGTAGAAGGAGCCCAATGCAGACACTGGTTGCCTAACTTGCTTATACCAAGTCCCACATCCCTGTGCTCTGGCAGAACGGCCATCTTCAGTCAAGTTTGCCTCAGTCCCAGTGTGGCAGGCCACTCCCCCAGAAGATCAATACAAATCCTTGCCTACACCATGTCTCCCAACCAGAGAGTTCTGCAAGGCCTCAACTCTCATGGAAGTAATATCAGGTCTCATTTCACAAGGAGACCAGAGCACGCCTAGTTAAAACTAGCCATGCAGAGGCCAAGGACCAAACACTGCCCACTGCAGGCAAGGAGAGCCATTGCAAATGACTGGCCTGAAGGACAGTGCAGCCAAAACACAACAGGACAGGACACTAAGCACACATCAGAAACACTCACTGAAGCACCAGGCCCTGAACACTATATGACCTGTTCTTCAAAAAGCCATTACTTTCAAGAGCAGGAAACATAACGGGCTTTTCTAACACAGAAAAGAAGGCAGAGAATTAGACAAAATGCCAAGATGGAGGAATTTATCCCAAATGAAAGAACAGGAGAAGGCCATGGCCAGAGATCTAAGTGAAACAGATGTAAAAAACAAACAAACAAACAAAAACATGCCTGATGGAGAATTAAAAGCACCGATCATAAGGATACTCGCTGGGCTTGAGAAAAGAATGGAAGACTTCAGGGAGGCACTTCCTACACAGAAAAAAGATTTAGAAAACAGTCAGAAATGAAGAATGCAATAACTGAAATTGGACATAAGCTTAATGCAATAAACACCAGGCTGGAAAAGCAGAGGAATAATTATTGATACAGAAAACAAAATAATGGAAAATAATCTGAACATGAGAAAGAAGAATTATGCTACATGAGAATACAGAGGGAACACAGTGACACCATCAAATATTATAGCATTCATATTATAAGAGTTCCAGAAGAAAAGAGAAAGGGGGTAGAAAATTTGAGAAATAAGAGCTAAAAACGTACCTAATCTGGGGAAGGAAATAAACATCCAGATCGAAGAGGCATAGAGAACTCCCATCAAAATCAACAAAAGCAGGCCAACACCAAGACATATTGTAATTAATTTGGCAAAATATAGTGATAAAGAAAAACTTTAAAAAGCAGCAAAACAAAAGAACTCCTTAACTTACAAGGGAATATCCATAACGCTATCTGGAGATTTTTCAACAGTAACATGGCAAGCCAGAAAGGGGTGGCATGATATATTCTACATGAGGAATAGGAAAAAACTGCAGCCAAGAATACTCTATCCAGTAAGGTTATCATTCAGAATAGGAGAGATAAAGAGTTTCCAAGACAAACAAAAACTAAAGGACTTTGTGAACACTAAATCAGCATTGCAAGAAATATTAAAGGGGATTCACTGAGCGGAGAGAAAGCCAAAAGTAAAAAAGACCAGAAGGAAACAGACAATCTACAGGAACAGTGACTTAAGAGGTAAGGAAAAATAAAATAAAATGAAAACAGAGGGGGAGACAAACCATTGCATACAGTGACACTAAATTCATATATTTCAATAATTACTCTGAATGTAAATGGACTAAACATCCCAATCAAAAGACATAGGATGTCAGAATGGATAAAAAAAAAAAGAACCATTGATATGCTGCTTACAGGAGACTCATTATAGAGCCAAAGGCACGTCCAGATTGAAAATGAGGGGATGGTGATAGGTATTAAGGAGGGCACATGTTGTGATGAGTGTTATGTGTAACTGGGTGTTATGTGTAACTGATGAATCATTGAACACTACATCAAAAACTGATGATGTACTATACAATGGCTAACTGAACATAATAAAAAAAAAAGAAAGAAAATGAGGGGATGGAGAAAAATTTATCATGCCAATGGACACCAAAAGAAAGATGGAGTATCTACTCTTATATCAGACAAACTAGATTTTAAACCAAAGACTGTAATAAGAGATGAAGAAGGGCACTATATCATAATAAAAGAGTTTATCTAACAAGAAGATCTACAATTAAAAATATATATGCTCCCGGGGCGCCTGGGTGGCTCAGTCGTTAAGCATCTGCCTTTGGCTCAGGTCATGATCCCAGGGTCCTGGGATCGAGCCCCACATCGGGCTCCCTGCTCGGTGGGAGGCCTGCCTCTCCCTCTCCCACTCCCCCTGCTTGTGTTCCTGCTCTCGCTATGTCTCTCTCTGTCAAATAAATAAATAAAATCTTAAAAATATCTATCTATCTATCTATCTATCTATCTATCTATCTATGCTCCCAACATGGGAGTAGCCAAATATATAAACCAATTAAAAACAAAGTGAAAGAAACTCATTGGTAATAATACAATAACAGTAGGGGACATTAACACCCCACTCACAGAAATGGACAGAACATCTAAGCAGAAGATCAACAAGGAAACAAGGGCTTTGAATGACAACCTGGAGCAGATGGACTTCACAGATATATTCAGAGCATTTCATTCTAAATCAGCAGAATACATACCCTTCTTGAGTGCACATGGAACATTCTCCAGAATAGATCATATACTGGGTCACAAATAAGGTCTCAACAGGTACCAAAAGACTGAGATCATACCATGCATATTTTCAGACCACAATACTTTAAAACTTAAAGTCAACCACAGGAAAAAAAAAAAATTGGAAGGACCACAAACATGGAAGTTAAAGAATATCCTACTAAAGAATGAATGGCTCAACTAGGAAATTAAAGAATAATTCAAAAAAATACATGGAAGCAAGTGAAAATGAAAACACAACAGTTCAGAACCTTTGGGATTTAGCAAAGGCAGTCCTAAGAGGGAAGTATATGGCAATACAGGCCTTTCTCAAGAAACTAGAAAGTCTCAAATGCACAACCTAACCTTACACCTAAAGAAGCTGGAAAAAGAACAACAAATAAAGTCTAAATCCAGCAGGAGAAGAGAAATAATAAAGATTAGAGCAGAAATCAATGATATAGAAATCAAAAACACAGTACAACAGATAAATGAAACTAGGAGCTGGTTTGTTGAAAGAATTAATAAGACTGATAAGCCCCTAGCTAGATTTATCAAAAAGAAAAAAGAAAGGACCCAAATAAATAAAATCATAAATGAAAGAGGAGAGAACATATCCAACACCACAGAAATACAAAAACATTAGAAGAATATTATAAGCAATTATATGCTAACAAATTAGGCAACTGGAAGAAATAGATACATTCCTACAAACATATAAACAACGAAAACTGAAACAGGAAGAAATAGAAAATTTGAACAAACCCATAACCAGCAAAGAAATTGAAGCAGTAATCAAAAATTTCCCAAGAAACAAGAGTACAGGGCCAGATGGCCTCCCAGGAGAATTCTACAAAATCTTTAAAGAATAATTAATACATACACTTCTGAAACTGTTTCAAAAAATTGAAATGGAAGGAAAACTTGCAAACTCATTATACAAGGCCAGCATTACCTTGATCCCTAAACCAAAGACTCCATCAAAAAGGAGAATTACAGACCAATATCCCTGATGAACATGGATGCCAAAATTCTCACCAAGATACTAGCTAATAGAATCCGACTTTACATTAAAAGGATTATTCACCATGACCAAGTGAGATTTATTCCTGGGCTGTAAATTTGGTTCAACATCCACCAATCAATGAATGTGATACATGAAAGTAATAAAAGAAAGGATAAGAATCTAAGAATCATATGATCCTCTAAGTAGATGCAGAAAAAGCATCCTTTCTTGATAAAAACTCTCCACTGTCTAGGGAGAGAGGGAACATACCTAAATATCATAAAAACCATATAGGAAAAATAAAGTGAATATCATCCTGGACAGGGAAAAATTAAGAGCTTTTCCCCTAAGGTCAGGAACAAAAAAGGGATGTCCATTCTCACCAATGTTGTTCAGCACAGTACTGGAAGTCCTAGCCTACACAATCAGACAACAAAAATAAATCAAAGGCATCCAAATCAGCAAAGAAGTCAAACTCTCACTCCTTGCAGATGACATAATACTCTATGTAGAAAACCCAAAAGGCTCCACCAAAAACTCCTACAACTGATACAGGAATTCAGAAAAGTTGCAGTATATAAAATCAATGCACAGGGGCGCCTGGGTGGCTCAGATGGTTAAGCGTCTGCCTTCGGCTCAGGTCATGATCCCAGCGTCCTGGGATCGAGTCCCGCATCAGACTCCCTGCTCCTTGGGAGCCTGCTTCTCCCTCTGCCTCTCTCTCTCTCTCTCTCATGAATAAATAAATAAAATCTTTAAAAAAAATCAATGCACAGAGGTCAGTTGCATTTCTATACACTAAAAATGAAGCAGAAGAAAGAGAAATCAAGGAATCAATCCTATTTACAATTGCACCAAAAACCATGAGATACCTAGGAATCCTAATGAAAGAGATAAAGGATCTGTACTCTGAGAACTATACAACACTTATGAAAGAAATAGAAGAAGACACAAAGAAATGGAAAAACATTCCATACTCATGGACTGGAAGAACAAACATTGTTAAAATGTCTATGCTACCCAAAGCAGTCTACACATTCAATGCAATCCCTATCAAAATACCATCAGCAGTTTTCACAGAGCTGGAACACACAATCCTAAAATTTGTATAGAACCAGAAAAGACCCCAAATAGCCAAAGGAATGTTGAAAAAGAAAATTGAAGCTGGTGGCATCACAATTCTGGATTTCAAGCTGTATTACAAAGCTGTAAACATCAAGACAGTACGGAACTGGCACAAAAACAGACACATAGGTCAATGAAACAGAATAGAAAATGCAGAAATGAACCCTTAACTCTATGGTCAACTAATCTTTGACAAAGCAGGAAAAAAGAGTCTCTTCAACAAATTGAGTTGGGAAAATTGGATAGCCACATGCAGAAGAATGAAACTGGATGACTTTCTTACACCATACACAAAAGTAAACTTAAAATGGGTGAAAGACCTCAATGTGAATCCATCAAAATCCTAGAGGAGAGGGACACCTGGATGGCTCAGTTGTTAAGCAGCTGCCTTTGGCTTAGGTCATGATCCCAGGGTCCTGGGATCGAGCCCCACATCAGGCTCCCTGCTCACTGGGAAGCCTGTTTCTACCTCTCCCACTCCCCCTGTTTGTGTTCCTACGCTCACTATCTCTCTGTCAAATAAATAAATAAAATCTTAAAAATCTTTTAAAAAGTCTGGGGGTGGGGCGGAGAAAGATGGTGGTGGAGTAGGAGACTTGGATTTTGTCTGGTTCCAGGAATTCAGCTAGAGAAGGATCAAACCATTCTGAACACCTACAAATTCAACAGGAGATTGAAGAAAAGAATAGCAACAACTCTCTGAACAGAAAAGCGACCACATTCTGGAAGGTAGGATGTGCGGAGAAATGAATCTGAGGCAATATTCAGGAAGATAGATAGCAGGGGAGGGGGCCTCCGTCCGCCACTTCTGGCAAGTGATAGAGCAGCGGAGCACAAAATCGGAACTTTTAGAAGTCGGCTCCAATGAGGGACGTCACTCCAGTGGCTAAGTGGGGGGTGGAACCCTCGCTGGGAGAGTGTGGTCCCAGGACCCTTGGGGTCACAGAAAGGTGGGGGGGTGCCTGAGTGTGGCAGAGCTCCCAGGTATCGGAGCAGGGAAGCTGGCTGCAGAGACGGGGAGCTGAGGCATGGGCTCTCAGCTCAGGGTTGCCATAAACCGTGATCCGTGGCACAGTCGGGCCACTGCTCTTCCAGCAGGGACCCAACAAGTGGCAGATCTGGGGAGACTCCCCTTCCTCCCCCGGGAGAAGCGGCACCGGGGTGCACTGCAGGGATCTGCTGGGTTTGGAGACTCCACAAGGGGTCGTGCGCCAGAGATAGAAATGCTAGGTCACAGGCCAGGTGAGCACGGAGTAAGGCTGGAGACCAGGGAGACGGGAGTGATTGACTGCTTTTCTCTGGGAGTGCACTGAGGAGTGGGGCCTGGAGTTCTCGGCTCCTCCAGGGCGGAGATTGGGAGGCCACCATTTTCACTCTCCTCCTCCAAAGCTGTACCGAAAGCTTGCAGGGAACAAAAGCTCCTGAAAGCAAACCTGGGCAGATTACTTAGCCCAGACCAGCAAGGGCGGGGCAATTCCGCCTCCAGCAAAGACATTTGGGAACAACGGCAACAGGCTCCTCCCCCAGAAGATCACCAAGAACAGACAGCCAAGACCAAGTTTACCAATCAATGAGGACGGCAGAACTCCAGCACTAGGGGAATACTGCAAATAGAATTCATGGCTTTTTTACTATGATTCTTTAGTCTTTCAAAGTTAATTTTTTAACTTTTTTAAATTTTTCTTTTTCCCTTTTTCAACCAACATCTTATCAATCTTTTTATTTTATTTAATTTTTAATAGTCTTATTATAGTCTTTTTTTAAAATTTTATTGTGTTAGTCACCATACAATACATCATTAGGTTTTGATGTGGTGACCCACGATCAATTGTTTCCATATAACACCCAGTGCTCCATGCAGTATGTGCCCTCCTTAATAACCATCACCAGGCTAACAAATCCCCCCTCCCCACTCGCGTCTAAAACCCTGTTTGTTTCTCAGAGTCCATAGTCTCTCATGTTTCATCAATTTCTTTTTAAAAAAAATCTTTTTTATTTTTCATTTTTAGAGTCATATTCTATCCCTTCATCATGGTTACCCTTATTTTTGGCATATATATATATAAGTTGTCCTCTCTTTAAAATTTTGAGATACACTTTCTTCTAACAGATCAAAATATACCCTAAATCTCTAGTGTATGGCTTTGTTCTAGTCTCCTGCCTGATCACATTCTCTCCCTTTTTTTTTCTTTTCTTTTAAAATCCTCTTCTTTCTTTTTTCAAACAACTTCTTATCTTATCAATTCCTCTTATAAAATCTTATAATTTTCATCTTTAGAGTCACATTGCATCCCTTCGTCGTATTAACCCTTATTTTTATACATATATAAGTTTTTCTTTCTTTAAAATTTTGGGAGGCACTTTCTTCTAACAGACCAAAATACACCCAAAATCTAGTGTGTGGCACTGGTCTATGCACCAGCCTGATCATATTTGATCATATTCTGGTTTTTTTGTTGTTTGTTTTTATCTTTTCCTTTTTCTTTTTTTTTTCTTTTTCTTTTTTCTTTCTTTCCCTTTGTTTTCCCCTGGTTTCAGGTCTTTTCTGATTTGTTTAGAGTATATTTTCTGGAGACGGTGTTACCCTGTTAGCATTTTGTTCTCTCATTCACCTATTCTCCTCTGGACAAAATGACAAGATGGAAAAAATCCCCTCAAAAAAAAGAACAAGAGGCAGTATGGACTGCCAGGGACCTACTCAATATGGACATTAGTACAATGTCAGAACTAGAGTTCAGAAGGATGATTTTAAAGATACCAGCTGGGATTGAAAAAAGAATGGAGGTTAATAGAAAAACCCTTTCTGGAGAAATAAAAGAACTAAAATCTAACCAAGTCGAAATCAAAAAGGCTATTAATGAGGTACAATAAAAAATGGGGGCTCTAACTGCTAGGATAAATAAGGCAGAAGAGAAAATTAGTGATAAAGAAGGACAAATGATGGGAAAAAAAGCTGAGAAAAAGTGAGATAAACAAGTACTGGATCACAAGGGCCGAATTCGAGAGATAAATGATATCATAAGATGAAACAACATTAAAATAATTGGGATCCCAGAAGAAGAAGAAAGAGAGAGGGGGACAGAAGGTATATTGGAACAAATTATCAAGAGAACTTCCCTAATTTGGGGAAGGAAATGGGCATCAAAATCCAGGAGGCACAGAGAACCCCCCGTAAAATCAGTAAAAATAGGGCAACACCCCGACATCTAATAGTAAAAATTACGAGTCTCAGAGACAAAGTGAAAATCCTGAAAGCAGCTCAGGAGAAGAGATCTGTAACCTACAATGGTAGAAATATTAGATCGGAAACAGACCTATCCACAGAGACCTGGCAGGCCAGAAAGGACTAACATGATATATTCAGAGCACTAAATGAGAAAAATATGCAGCCAAGAATACTATATCCAGCTAGGCTGTCATTGAAAATAGAAGGAGATATAAAAAGTTTCCAAGACAAATGGAAACTAAAGGAATTTGCAAACACCAAACCAGCCCTAAAAGAAATATTGAAAGGGGTCCTCTAAACAAAGAGAGAGCCTAAAAGTAACATAGACCAGAAAGGAACACAGACAATGTACACTAACAGTCACCTTACGGGCAATAGAGTGGCACTAAGTTCATATCTTTCAATTATTACCCTGAATGTAAATGGGCTAAATGCCCCAATCAAAAGATACAGGGTATCAGATTGGACAAAAAAACAAGACCCATCGAGATGCTGTCTGCAAGAGACTCATTTTAGACCCAAAGACACCCCAGATTGAAAGTGAGGGAGTGGAAAACCATTTACCATGCTAATGGACACCAAAAGAAAGCTGGAGTGGCAATCCTTATATCAGACAAAGTAGATTTTAAACCAAAGACTGTAATAAGAGTTGAGGAAGGACACTATATCCTACTTAAAGGGTCTATCCAACAAGAAGATCTAATAATTGCAAGTATCTATGCCCCTAACATGGGAGAAGCCAATTATATAAGCCAATTAATAACAAAAGCAAAGAAACACACTGACAACAATACTAGAATAGTGGGGGACTTTAACACCCCCCTCACTGAAATGGACAGATCATCTAAGCAAAAGATCAACAAGGAAATAAAGACTTTAAAGGACACACTGGACCAAATGGACTTCACAGACATATTCAGAACATTCCATCCCAAAGTAACAGAATACACATTCTTCTGTAGTGCGCATGGAACATTCTCCAGAATAGATCACATCCTAGGTCACAAATCAGATCTCAAATGGTACCAAAAGACTGGGATCATTCCCTGCATATTTTCAGGCCACAATGCTTTGAAACTAGAACTCAATCACAAGAGGAAAGTCGGAAAGAACTCAAATACATGGAGGCTAAAGAGTATCCAACTAAGGAATGAATGGGTCAACCAGGAAATTAAAGAAGAATTTTAAAAATTCATGGAAATAAATGAAAATGAAAACACAACTGTTCAAAATCTTTGGGATGCAGCAAAGGCGGTCCTAAGAGGAAAGTATATAGCAATACAAGCCTTTCTCAAGAAACAAGAGAGGTCTCAAATACACAACCTAACCCTACACCTAAAGGAGCTAGAGAAAGAACAGCAAATAAAGCCTAAACCCAGCAGGAGAAGAGAAATAATAAAGATCAGAGCAGAAATCAATGAAATAGAAACCAAAAGAACAGTAGAACAGATCAACGAAACTAAGAGTTGGTTCTTTGAAAGAATTAACAAGATTGATAAACCCCTGGCCAGACTTATCAAAAAGAAAAGAGATATGACCCAAATCAACAAAATCATGAATGAAAGAGGAGAGATCACAACCAACACCAAATAAATACAAACAATTATAAGAACATGTTATAGGCAACTATATGCCAGCAAATTAGATAATCTGGAAGAAATGGATGCATTCCTAGAGATGTATCAACTACCAAAACTGAACCAGGAAGAAATAGAAAACCTGAACAGATCTATAACCACTAAGAAAATTGAAGCAGTCATCAAAAATCTCCCAATAAACAAAAGCCCAGGGCCAGATGGCTTCCCAGGGGAATTCTACCAAACATTTAAAGAAGAATTAATACCTATTCTTCTGAAACTGTTCCAAAAAATAGAAATGGAAGGAAAACTTCCAAACTCGTTTTATGAGGCCACCATGACCTTGATCCCCAAACCAAAGACCCCATCAAATAGGAGAATTACAGACCAATATCCCTGATGAACATGGATGCAAAAATTCTCACCAAAATACTAGCCAATAGGATCGAACAGTACATTAAAAGAATTATTTACCACGACCAAGTGGGATTTATCCCTGGGTCGCAAGGTTGGTTCGACATCTGCAAATCAATCAATGTGATACAATACATTAATAAAAGAAAGAACAAGAAACATGGTCCTCTCAATAGATGCAGAAAAAGCATTTGACAAAGCACAGCATCCTTTCTTGATCAAAACTCTTCAGAGTATAGGCATAGAGGGTACATACCTCAATATCATAAAAGCCATCTATGAAAAACCTACAGCAAATATCATTCTCAATGAGGAAAAACTGAGAGCTTTCCCCCTAAAGTCAGGAACATGGCAGGGATGTCCACTATCACCACTGCAATTCAACATAGTATTAGAAGTTCTAGCCACAGCAATCTGACAGCAAAAAGAAATAAAGGGCATCCAAATCGGCAAAGAAGAAGTCAAACTCTCACTCTTTGCAGATGATATGATACTTTATGTGGAAAACGCAAAAGACTCCACCCCCAAACTGCTAGAACTCATACAGGAATTCAGTCAAGTGGCAGGATACAAAATCAATGCACAGAAGTCAGTGCCATTCCTATACACCAACAACAAGACAGAAGAAAGAGAAATTAGGGAGTCAATCCCATTTACAATTGCACCCAAAACCATAAGATACCTAGGAATAAATCTAACCAAAGAGGCAGAGAATCTGTACTCAGAAAACTATAAAATACTCATGAAAGAAATTGAGGAAGACACAAAGAAATAGAAAAACGTTCCATGCTCATGGAGTGGAAGAAAAAATATTGTGAAGATGTCAACACTACCTAGAGCAATCTACACATTCAATGCAATCCCCATCAAAATAACATCCACTTTTTTCAAAGAAATGGAACAAATAATCCTAAAATTTGTATGGAACCAGAAAAGATCCCGAATAGCCAGAGGAATGTTGAAAAAGAAAAGCAAAGCCGGCGGCATTACAATTCCGGGCTTCAAGCTCTATTACAAAGCTGTCATCATCAAGACAGTATGGTACTGGCACAAAAACAGACACATAGATCAATGGAACAGAATAGAGAGCCCAGAAATGGATCCTTAACTCTATGGTCAACTAATCTTCAACAAAGCAGGAAAGAGTGTCCAATGGAAAAAAGACAGTCTCTTCAACAAATGGTGTTGGGAAAATTGGACAGCCACATGCAGAAGAATGAAACTGGACCATTTCCTTATACCAGACACAAAAATAGACTCCAAATGGTTGAAAGACCTCAATGTAAGACAGGAGTCCATCAAAATCCTAATGGAGAACACAGGCAGCGACCTCTTCGACCTCAGCCACAGCAACTTCTTCCTAGAAACATCACCAAAGGCAAGGAAAGCAAGGGCAAACTATTGGGACCTCATCAAGATAAAAAGCTTTTGCACTCAATAAAACCAAAAGATAACTGACAGAATGGTAAAAGATATTTGCAAATGACATATCAGATAAAGGGCTAGTATCCAAAATCTATAAAGAACTTCTTAAACTCTGGGGCACCTGGGTGGCTCAGTCGTTAAGCGGCTGCCTTCGGCTCAGGTCATGATCCCAGTGCCCTGGGACTGAGCCCCGCATCGGGCTCCCTGCTCCATGGGAAGCCTGTTTCTCCCTCTCCCACTCCCACTGCTTGTGTTCCCTCTCTCGTGTCTCTCTCTGTCAAATAAATAAATAAAATCTTAAAAAAAAAAAAGAACTTCTTAAACTCAACACCCAAAGAACAAATGATCCAATCAAGAAATGGGCAGAAGACATGAACAGACATTTTTCCAAAGAAGACATCCAAACGGCCAACAAACACATGAAAAACTGCTCAACATCTCTCGGCATCAGGGAAATCCAAATCAACACTTCAGTGAGATTTCACCTCACACCAATCAGAATGGCTAAAATTAACAAGTCAGGAAACAACAGATGTTGGCGGGGATGCCGAGAAAGGGGAACCCTCCTACACTGCTGGTGGGAATGCAAGCTGGTGCAGCCACTCTGGAAAACAGTATGGAGGTTTCTCAAAAAGTTGAAAATAGAGCTACCAGATGATCCAGCCATTGCACTACTGGGTATTTACCCCAAAGATACAAATGTAGGGATCTGAAAGGGTACGTGCACCCCGATGTTTATAGCAGCAATGTCCACAATAGCCAAACTGTGGAAAGAGCCAAGATGTCCATTGGCAGATGAATGGATAAAGAAGATGTGGTATATATATACCATGGAATATTATTCAGCCATCAAAAATAATGAAATCTTGTCATTTGCAACGATGTGGATGGAACTGGAGGGTGTTATGCTGAACGAAATAAGTCAATCAGAGAAAGACATGTACCATATGACCTCATTGATATGAGGAATTCTTAATCTCAGGAAACAAACTGAGGGTTGCTGGAGTGGTGGGGTGGGAGGGATGGGGTGGCTGGGTGATAGACATTGGGGAGGGTATGTGCTATGGTGAGCGCTGTGAATTGTGCAAGACTGTTGAATCACAGATCTGTACCTCTGTAACAAATAATACTTTATATGTTAAAAAGAAAAAGAAGAAAAAGTTAGCAAGAGGGGAAGAATGAAGGGGGGGAATCGGAGGAGGAGACGATCCATGACAGACAATGGACTCTGAAAAACAAACTGAGGGTTCTAGAGGGGAGGGGGGTGGGAGGATGGGTTAGCCTGGTGATGGGTATTAAAGAGGGCTGAATGGAGCACTGGGTATTATACGCAAACAATGAATCATGGAAACACTACATCAAAAACTAATGATGTAATGTATGGTGATTAACATAACATAATAAAAAAAAGAAAAAAAATCTTAAAAAAAATCCTAGAGGAGAACACAGGCAGCAAACTCTTTGAACTCGGCCACAGCAACTTCTTGCTAGACAAATCTCCAAAGGCAAGGGAAAGAAAAGAAGAAATGAACTGCTGGGATTTCATCAAGATAAAAAGCTTCTGCATGGCAAACGAAACAGTCAACAAAACTAAAAGGCAACCTATGGAATGGGAAAAGGTATTTGCAAATGACCTAACAGATAAAGGGCTGGCATCCAAGATCTATAAAGAACTTCTCAAACTCAACACACAAAAAACAAATAATCCAGTCAAGAAATGGGCAGAAGACATGAACAGACCCTTCTCCAAAGAAGACATATAAATGACCAACAGACACATGAAAAATTGCTCCACATCACTTGTCATCAGAGAAGTACAAATCAAAACCACGGTGAGATACCACCTTACACCACTTAGAATGGCTAAAATCAATAAGACAGGAAATAACAAATGTTGGTTTGGATGTGGAGAAAGGGGAACCCTCTTACCTGTTAGTGGGAATGCAAGTTACGGCAGCCACTCTGGAAAACAGTATGGAGGTTCCTCAAGAAGTTAAAAATAGAGCTACCTTATGACCCAGCAATTGCACTACTGGGATTTACCCCAGAGAAACAGATGTAGTGAAAAGAAGGGCCACCAGCACCCCAAAGTTCATAGCAGCAATTTCCACAATAGCCAAACTGTGGAAAGAGCCAAAATGTCCCTCAACAGATGAATGGATAAAGAAGATGTGGTTCACATATACAATGGAATATATTACTCAGCTATCAGAATGGATGAATACCCACAATTCGCACTGACATGGATGGAACTGGAGGGATTACACTAAGTGAAATAAGTCAGTCAGAGAAAGACAATTATCATATGATTTCACTCATACATGGAACATAAGAAATAGCACACAGGATCTTAGGGGAAGGGAAGGAAAACTGAATGGGAAGCAATCAGAAAGGGAGACAAACCATGAGAGAGTCTGGACTCCAGGAAACAAACTGAGGGTTACAGAAGGGAGGGGGGTGGGAGGATGGGATAACTGGGTGATGGGTATTAAGGAGGACATATGTTGTGATGAGCACTGGGTATTAAACGCAACTAATGAATCATTGAACACTACATCAAAAACTAATGATGTATCAGATAAAGGGCTAGTATCCAAAATATGTTGGCTAAATGAACATCATAATAAAGAAAAAAGACTAATGCCAGTTTATGTTGGAGAGAAAAAAAATAAACAGACTGAGATGATAGAATGACAAATTAATAGGAAGATGTTACACCACTGCAGGAGAGCAGCTTTCAATTGTGAGCCCTGTTTTCAGAAGAAAATGAAGAAAATAGTACAGTCAGAGGGGAGTAAGAAGGGTAGACAGGGGCCTTAAAAACAACACAGGGCAGAAGGAGCAAAACAGGTCTGTAGCTGTTACTGTCAAGCATGCTTCAAAATCCTGTCAGATGCTACCCCATTGAATGGTAAGAGAGAATAGGGTGATATGACAGTAGTGTGAAATGACTGAACAGAGGCAGTATCTGAGAGCCTCACTTCTGCCTCCTAGGAGTAAAGTAAGGCATGAATGAGAAGACAGACCACACAGTAGTTAAGAGTACTATGGGAGTTTATCAAATCAATCATAATTGGTATAAATTAGCCCTGGCATTGCCATGGTAATGGTTAAGGAAGGTTGCCTATCTATTTCACTCTGTTCTTAAACTGACAAGAGTTGATCTAAAAGGCTAGATCTAATGGGTTGAGCTAAAATTAGTGCCTTGATATGGGATACAAACCATAGCCATTATCTCCAGGGAAGATCCCAAAGAATATAGGGAAGTAAAATAGACCAAAGAACCTCTGGATTACCTAGGGTTTGGGAATTCCTTTAGGGAAAGGCCTGCACAAGTCTGGGTCTCAGTGTCTCCATCTCTAAAATGCATATATCAGAAAAAAGTACCAGGGCCCCTTTCAGCTCTGACTTCCAGAGATTTCATATATTGTTTTGTGTGGAAGCCTGAGGCCTGACAGGGGACTTAATAAACATCTTGGAAATTATTTTAAGAAAATTAGGGGATTATGATCATGGTTGTCCTATTCATAGCTGTATCCCAGAGTTTAACAGTACCTGGAATATAGTTGCTGCTCAATAAATATATGTTGAATAACTGCAAAATGACTAGCTCTTTTCATGCTAATGATGATAAAAGCAAAATTAAAAGCAGAATGTTTATACTGGTGGGTTTTTTCTTTTCTTTTTTTTTTCCCTTTTTGGGCCAGGGAATCCTTTCTTCAAATGTTGTAAGCAAAACAATTAAAAAAACAAGAGGAAAACAGGAAGAAGATATTGCAACATGGAAAACTGACAAGGGATTAATACCTGGAATATACAAGGAAATACTGTAAATCAGCAAGAAAGCAAAATATATAAGAAACTATAGGACAATGGGTAAAGGATAGGAACAGGGCCTGGGGTGTCCAGGTAATACCAGGTGAATAGATAGGGCATGGGCAGCCAGAAACCCCTGGGATGGTCACTTCAAGCTGCTGAACTGCCTTATCCTTATACAAATATTACCATTTTACAATGTGTTATTTGCTATATGCACACAGAGATGAAAAGACAACTGGGAAACATCAGGATAGGTAATTTACAGAAAGGAAAACCCAAACAGGTAATAAGTTTGGAAACCCCAGGCTCAAGCATATCAAATGGAAATCACTACTCAATCAGACCTAAGGAAGAATTTCTTAATGTTAACAGGTATGAGACACTAATACAAATGACTGAGGAAAGGCAGTCCAGCTTCTCTGGAGGAATGTGAGAACAGAATGTATTTCACAGGTATGGGATGACTGAGATTATGTTCCTTAAGAGAGGCATACTAGGCAACTTTATAAAGCATCTTTAGCTTTGCTTACCCTGTTGTCTCAGTTTCCCTGATTATACAGTGAGTTCTAAGGTTACAAGAGGTAATACCACCAATCACTGTTCAAGGTGACCTAGAAGTGAAACAAGGCTATTTTATCCCACTGTCTGGATTTAGAAAGAAAAAATGTCATCTTTTGCAAAGAACTCATTAAAAAAGCTCTTTTATCTTACTGGCCTCACAGAATGACTTTGATAAAAAATACTTTATTTCCTATTTTCTCATTTGTAAAATGAAGGTATTGTAACTTAAATGTTTGTAAAGCATTTTCTGTTCCCAGGAGTAAATATATATGTAATATATATGATATATACAATCTATAATATTATAATTATAAAATTATAACATGATGTATATCCTATTTAATCATATATGCCACATATATTATAGATATATAGATTAAATAGAGTAAATATATAAAAATACATATCTATGAATATGTATAGTTTTTAATAGATAGTGACTTTTTTTATACTGAATGCAGTGTCTCCCATTTCCTTTTCAAAAGCACAAGATTAGGAAGTATTTAGAGGTCTCCCTTAATTTTCAGAAAGAGTAGATATACCATATGAACACATTCATGCCTGATGTTAACACAATCATGCCTGAGTAAAACATGCCTTCATGGGTACCAAGAAGAAAACAGCAGAAAATGCAAAAGTAACCTGGATCACTACCACAGCTTTCTTTAGTAAGAATATATTTAGATTGTATAGAATCACAGAAAATAAGATCCAGGGGTACCTGGGTGGCTGAGTCGGTTAAGCATCTGCCTTCGGCTCAGGTCATGACTCCAGGGTCCTGGGGTTGAGCCCGGCATCAGGCTCCCTGCTCAGTGGGAACCCTGCTTCTCCCTCTCCTTTCCGCTCATGCTCTATCTCTGTCGCTATCTCTTTTTCTCTCTCTCAAATAAATAATAAAAAAATCTTAAAAAAAAAAAAAAAGAACATAAGATCCAGACAGCACTTAAAGAGCAAACCCTCTGACCCACTCATTTTAGAGTTGGGGAACAAGGCCCATGATGGAAAACATTCACCTGAGATTCCTCAGCCAATCAGTGACCAAGGTGGGTCCTGAACCTGGGACTCCCAATTCTGAGTCTGGTATTCTCTATGATAAACCATATTGTTACTTACAGCTTTGGTTTAGAGATGACACAATCCTGGACTAAAATACTGTCTTCTGGTC
Organism: Neomonachus schauinslandi; assembly: GCF_002201575.2. NCBI lineage: Eukaryota > Metazoa > Chordata > Mammalia > Carnivora > Phocidae > Neomonachus > Neomonachus schauinslandi. The sequence goes on along the minus strand of NC_058419.1, from coordinate 76,900,646 downwards.
CAGCTAGACACAGATTTCTCCATCCTTCTTTTGTTCTAGCTAAACTTTATGACACTGTGGTTGCAAGGTGGGACAAAGAGATTCTTCCCATTTAAACCCTTAACTTCAGCACCAAGAATAATTGAGAAATATGGAATGAGCAGATCACCAACAAAAGCTTTACTTGGTTTGGCTGGATTGGGAAAGTTCTCAAAGCAGGGACATAGCACTCCCTCTTCTGGAAAGATGAATACTTCTATTGCTGTCCTGAGCTTGTGCCCTGTAAGAAGAGGCCAAGATGTTTGGGAGTTGAGAACAGAAGATCCTTCTAAGACTAAAGGACTCTCACTGGGCCAGTGCCTGAGAGAACTCTGAGAAGGTAATTTTGTCTCTTAGAGACTCAAGTCTGTTAATCTAGAAAATAGGAATAACACTAATAACCTCTGCCCTGTCTGAAAATCACATGGCATAAGATGTGAATATACATTGCCAAAGTTAATACATGCATGTGAGCACTTGTATTTAATTCTAACTTTCAACAATATTTACTGAACTTGTCCCATGTGCCAGGAACTGTGCTAGGTATTGGGGATATATCAGTAAATTAACAGGTAAAATCCCCTACCCCCATGGAATTTACATTCTGTAGGAGAGAAGAACAATAAAGAAAACATATAAGCAAAACATATAATATGTCAGATAGCAATAAGTACAATAGAGGAAAATAAAGCAGGAAAGAGGAAGAGACAGTGCAATTACAATTTTAAGTAGAAAATTCAGGGAAGATCTCAAGGAGAAGGTGATATCTGAGTAAAGATTTGAAGGAGGTGAAGGTGGGAGCCATGAGTGGTCTAGGCAGAGAGAAAAGTCAGTCCAAAGTCTGTGGAAGGGGGTATGCCAGATATTTTTCTAGGAAGACCAAGAGACCAGAGTGTCTGGAGTAGGGACAGAATATGGGAAAGGTGAAGGAGATGAAGTAAGAATAGGCTGATAGAGGTAAGAATAGGTTGATCACACAGGACTTTGTAAATAATAGTAAGAGCTTGGCTTTTACTCAAGGAGAGATTGTCAGCCATCAGATGGAGCAGAGGAGTGATATGACCCAACTTAGATCTTGATAGCATCCCTCAGCTGTCAGGTAAAGAATGGACTGTACTTATATTATAGGCTCTATGACATTATAAGACAGCTACCATTTTACAGCAGTTCTCCTCAAACTTTAATATATAATGTAAGTCAAATAGGAACCTTGTTAAAATGCAGAATTGTACTTGGTAGGTCTGGAGTGGAGCTAAAGATTCTGCATTTCTTTTTTTTTAAGATTTTATTTATTTATTTGACACACAGAGAGACAGAGAGAGAGAGAGAGAGATCACAAGCAGGGGGAGTGGCAGAGGGAGAGGGAGAAGCAGGCTTCCGGCTGAGCAGGGAGCCCAATGTGGGGCTCGATCCCAGGACCCTGGGATCATGACCTGAGCCGAAGGCAGATGCTTAACCGACTGAGACACCCAGGTGCCCCAAGATTCTGCATTTCTAACAAGCTCCCAGGTGATTCAGATGCCAGTCTAGGGCAGAGCACTTTGAGGGTAAGAGCTATGTCCAAAGCTAGCATGGAGCAGAACTCTATTATATATTTGCTGAATGAATGACATGTCAGTGGTCTGATGCCCAATGCCACATAGCACATTTCAGAGGGTAATTTTCAGCTATTTGTTTGGAGGTAAGGAAGAGGAAAAGAGAAACGAGAGACATGGATGGTTGGGTGAATAGATGAAAAGGAAAGGAAAACTACATTTTTACAAATAATTATAATATTATGTTTAGTTAGTTTTATCAACAAAACTAAGAGTTTGGTATAATCAAGCCCACTGGACAAATCAGAAAAATCAAAAGTCAGAGGAGTTAAGGTGCAACTTCAAGGCTACGGGATTCCTAAGTGACTAAGTCAGGATGTGAAAGCCAGCATTCCATGTCCCCACAGCCCTTGTTCTTTCTACTCTACCTTTAACCTTCCTGGAAGAGATGAAAAAATGAGTTGAGGTGAAAAAAGTTAAGGCCCATAGTCCTTGGCCTTGATCTTTCTAGGTCTGCACTGTCCAATGTGGGTGCCATTTAGTCACGTGTCTATTTAAATTAAAATTAAATAAAATTTAAAATCCCATTTCTCAATCATACTAGCCACATCTCAACCACTCAATAGCCACAGATGGCTAGCTAATGGGTACCGTGTTGGAGAATGCAGATATATTTTATCACTGCAGGAAGTTCTATTGGGTAACAATACTCTAAAGAAGCAAGAACTTTAAAAAGTGTTAAAACTGTATTATTGATTCCAAAGTGGGCCCTGACCTCACTCAATAGCACTTAGGGGACAGAAAGTAGGACCTGACCCCTCATCTGGAAAGAAGGGGATAAACATATTCAAAGTAGAGTTTTCCCTGGGTCAAGCAGGATGCCATTTGAGTGTGTGTGTGTGTGTGTGTGTATGTGTGTTTGAGAGAGAGAAAGAGAGAGAAAGAGAAATCTTTTTAAAAACATTCTTTCCTCCATTTCCCACTGGTATTCCCAAACTGTTTAGTAAAATGCCCTTTGAAAATGTCAACTTGTCTCATGAGCTCAAGAGAGTATGAAAAAAAGGGCTCTCATTCTTACTCAGGTTAGCGAGATGAAGGGATAGAGTTAGGGAATGTGGAGCCACAGCTCCTGGGGAGCAAACTGGCGTGCTGAAGGAGCTGAGACTTATCCACTCAGTCTTTATCTCCTATACATTCCTCCCCCTAAGCTCTTTTCTGTTCAAACCCAAAACCAGTGTTCTTCAAGTGAAGGAAGAGGACCAACAGCATCAGTTTCACCAGGAATGCCTGTTAAATGTAGAGATGCCTTGGTTTACCCCAGACTGAGATTTCACAACTTTGGGGAGGCAGAGGGGGCTGGAATCTGCATGTTCAACAAGCCACTCCAGGGACTCTGGTGCACATTCAAGTTTGTGAACCACTGAGTTGGAGGAAGATATGTTTGTGCTTTAACAAATGAAGTCAGGCCTTTACATGGTGTGGCAACAACCAAATCAGAAGCCAAAAGGATAGGAGCAGAGATTCAGGGAAGGGAAGATGGGGGAGGGAAGCAGGGAGAGATAGAGAGAGAAGGAATATGAGGATGAAAGACAAAAGTTAGACAGAGAAAGAGAAACTGATATAGGGACTGAGAAGCTCCTGTTTTACCCACTGAGCAGAATATAGGAGGCCAATCCAGCTGCTCTTTCCAATATCTTGGGACTGTCACAGGTACAGCTCAGGAAAGTTGTTGATTCTTCATGAAAAGGCCCTCTACCCCACCCTGGGTGCCCCCACATATACTATCATAGCTGGGCCTACCTCACAAATGTCCTTGAGGTGCTTGATGTAATGACGTTCGGTGCTCATGATCTCATTGATGACATTGGCTCGCATCTGGTCCCGGTTCTGTAGTGGCCGGCCCAGACAGAGGCAGTCTGAGTTGGGGTCCAGGTGCCCATTCTGCACATCACTGGGCCCTTCCTCCACCCCATCTTCCTGGTTCACCCAGAGCTGTGGAAGCAGGCAAAAGAATAATAATAGAGTAGTTTCCTTCTTTGAAAAGTTTCTAGCCAAGTACAAAAAGGATAAACTAAATTCTTCAAGTATTCAAAGAACATTCAACCAGAAGTCCCTGTAATTGAATGCCAGGTGTGGCTCTAGGGTGGCTTGCTGGCTTTATGCATGATTTTAATCCTCTCTAGGCCTCTGATGACCTATCTGTAAAATGGAGGATGCAGAAGGATACAACTAAATCATCCCTGAGAGGCTTCTTGTGTAAGATTTCAGAGAAGAAAAGAGTTATGGCAAACAGAAATCATTTGTTTTGTTTTGTTTTGAATTTGAGAGAGAGAGAGAGAGAGAGAGAGAGAGAATGCACAGAGGGAGAGGGAAAAGCAGCTTCCCCACCGAGCAGAGAGCTGATGTGGGGCTCGACCCCAGGACCCTGAGATCACAACCTGAGCCGAAGGCAGACACTTAACTGACTGAGCCACCCAGGTACCCCAAACAGTACTTATTTGTGCTTGAGCATATCTAGGTAGCACAGCTGGATTAAAAAAAAAAACAGACTAAGCTATATATCTTGGGCATATGCCACAGCTGGATCAAACACAACACCTATGAGCCTGGAGACCAAAGTTGGATATTGGAGTGGGCATCTTGAAAACAGGACCTTCAGTGTTAATTTACATCAAAAGATGTACAAATAATAATTAAAATTTGACCATAAAACGCCTTGGGTATGTAAAGATCTCTACATCTTCAATGTTGGAGTGGAGATGACAGAATGTCATCACATAAACAGCAACACCACATAACAGCAACAGCTGATTGAGCACTTACTATACAGCAATCACTATGCTAAGAGCTTTCAATGAACTGTATTACCCAGTCCTGCCAGGCATGTACCATTATTGCCTCTATTTCTCAGAAGAGGAGACTGGGGCTCAAAAAAGTTAAGGAATTTGTCCTAAGTCACACAGTTAAGAAAGCAGAAAAGCTGGGATAGGGAACAAGGTGGTCTGACTTCAAAGCCTGTGCTCTTAACCACTGTACTAGCAACTTTGCACCTCTGGTTCTAAGGAAAACAGGAAAAGAGTAGGAAAGGGCTTGGGCCAAGGTGAGCTGAGAATTATCAGAATCATCAGAAATGGATACATACAGTTGGTAAGTGTTGAAACTATACACATGAAGGCAAAGGGATGCAGGAAAACCTCCTTTGGGGAGGCTGAGTGAGATGTTTCTGGATCTGGGATGACAGCTTAAATCAGGGAGATGGCTCATTTCACCCTAGTCCTTGGAAGGAGGAAGACCAGAGGGTTAGGGAAAAAGGGAAGGGTGGAACCTTAGGAAGAATGGTAAAATCTGCCAGGGGAATTAGCCCAAAGAGCTTGTCAGTTGTCTCAACAGCTTTAATCAATGATCTATCTTTCCTTTCCATACCACCCCCCCATGCCAGCTTTCTCCACTTTCCTGCCTCCCAAAGCTGAGATCAAGCAATTTAGATGCATCACTATTTCTGCCATCAGAAAGGCCTGTTGGTAAGTGGCCTTGGGAGGATAGAGGCTTTGGGATGAAGCTAGAGGAACAGTAGTTATTTCTCCACTCTGTGTATTCTCCTCTCTCTTTTTGCCTCACAGAGGATGGGGGGGTATGTTTACCACCCAGCAAACCTAAAAATGTCACCAGCATATAGTCAATTTATTTGCCACAGGCCAAAGCAAGTAAGACTCACTTCATTTCAATGCACTTTGCATACACAGCCAAATGTGCAAAAATGTATCTCCATTCAGAACCTTTCATCCTCTACAAATGTTCTATTGGAAATTTCTTTCCATCTTTCAAAGGTCAACTTTGTGTCTTCAATATGCTAACAGCTGCCCTTTAATACAATCAGTAGGCAATGAGGAGGAATGATTAGTCAAGGAACAGATCTGTTCAAAAAGGTGATTCTAAGGCATTGACGCAAGGGCATCATATACATATAGGTGACTATGTGAAACAATAAAAGCCTCATCCTATAATAATTCATTAGCTTTATCAGCTTTTCACAAAGTAAGCTAAGCTCTGCTATAAAAATTGTACCATAGGCAGGCCTTTAAGAGATTTAAAACGAAACAAACCTTTCTTTTCTTCTCAGGAGTTTAAGACAAGTCAACTCAAAATATGGGCTTTTGGGTGGCTGGAATGAGATGACTCTCTGAAACAGTTCCAGTGGGAAGGAGCACAGGATATCTGTGGGAGTGAGGTTCAGACAGGCAATGTCTAGAGACTGGCAAGTTGGAAGACTTTCCTGGAAGTCCTCTCAGAGTACTTGAAGACTATTTTCTTCAGCCTTTATTGAACTCTAAGCAAAGCTGGGTCAGTGCAATGCAATTTAACAAAAATCTATTTTGGATCTATTCTTTGCCTCACCACTAACTATGAGAGACACAAGGATGAGCAAGACTACTAACTGCTCCCCCCCTCCCTCCTGCCTCAGCAGTTCCAGGGAGTGCTTTCCAAATCAGAGAATACTCTGGTCCTCATATCTTCCTATTCCATTCCCACTGTCATGGCCCTGACTCTATAGGTGATTTCTTTGGGTTATCTCCCAGCTCTAATCCCTCCCATATATCATTATCAGAACAATGTCCTTGACTATCACTTTGATTGGCTAGTCTCAGGCTCCAAAATCCACAATAGTTCCTCATTAGCAAGTCCAAATCTTTTACCCTAAAATTCAAACAATACCATAATTTGGCTTCAATTTGCATTTCCATCCTTAGCTTCTACTATGTCCTTCAGGAATACTGGGCTTCTCCCAAACTGGTCTACTTTCTGTCCACAAATATTCCCAACCATGGTCTTTAATCCCACACTTGATCATGTAAATAATAGAGCTAGAGGCTTTCAACCACTTCAGCAAAAATGAACCAACATATCAACTTCCTGATGAAGAAACCTAGGCCCATAGAGGAGAAATAATGCCAGGGAATTACCAATTTACCCAGATCCCCATTTTGATATGCTTTTCTATTTTGTATGTATTTTCTTTTTTTTTTTTAATTACACAATAGACACAGGGATACATTTGCTTTGTAAAAAGTTAAAATAGAGAAAAAGGAGAAGACTCAAATTATTAAAATCAGCAATAAAAGAGTAAATATTACTGCCAATCTAACAGAAATTTTAAAAAAATGATTAAAGGGAACACTATGAAAAACAGTATGCCAAAAATTAGATAACCTGATGAAATAAATCCCTAGAATGATAAAAACTACAGAAAATGACTGAAGAAGAAATAGAAAATCTGAATAGACCTATGACAAGTAAAGAGTAATTAAAAACTTCTTGGGGCACATGGGTGGCTCAGTTGGTTAAGAGTCTGCCTTCAGATCAGGTCATGATCAAGCCCTGCATCAGGCTCCCTGCTCAGCGGGGAGCCTGCTTCTCCCTCCCCCTCTGCCACTCCCCCTGCTTGTGCACTCTCTCTTTCTCTCTCACTGTTAAATAAATAAATGAAATCTTAAAAAAAAAACTTACATGGGAAAAAGAAAAAAAAAAAACAGAACCAGATGGCATCACTAGTGAAGTCTACTGAAAATGTAAAGAATAATTAACATCAATATTTCATAAACTTTCAAAAAATAGAAATGCAGAAATTCCCAACAAAATACTTGCAAACCAAATCCAGTAACATATATATTAAAAAAAAAAAAATCCACCTTACCAGATGGAATTCATACCAGGAACGCAAGACTGAGTCAACATATGAAAATCAGTCAATGTAATACACCATATTAATGGAATAAAGGTTTGAAAAAATACATAATCATCTCAATAGACACAGAAAAAACACTTGGCAAAATCCAACGCCTTTTCATTATAAAAAAGAAAACATTTAACAAATATGGAATAAGAAGGAACTTTCTCAAACAACTGACAGAAATTTATGGAACACCCATAATTAATGTACTTAATGGTGAAAGACTGAATGCTTTCATCCTACAATTAAGAACAAACATCACTTCCATGCAACATGTATACTGAGGGCTAGAGCAATTAGAGAAAAAATAAGCATTCAGATTAGAAAGAAAAATTAAAACTAGTCACAAATGACAAGATTTTATATATATATAAGGAATCCACACAAAAAACTTATTATAACTAGTAAATGAGTTCAACAATGTTGCAGGATACAAGATCAATATACAAAGTCAACTGTTTTTCTGAAAATAAGAAAACAATCCCATTTAAGTAGCATCAGAAAGAACAAAATCCTCAGGAAAACATTTTACAAAAGAAGTTCAAGACTTGTACACTGCAAACTGCAAAATATTGTTGAAAGAAAGTAAAAACCTAACTAAATAAAAAGATATCTCATGTTCGTGGATCAGAAAATTTAATATTGTTAAGATAATAATATTATGCAAATTGATTCAGAGTCAACACAATTCTTATCAAAACTCTCAGCTTGTTTCTTGGCAGAAACTGATAAGCTGATCCTAAATTTCATGCAGAAATTCAAAAGGCCCAGAATAACCAAAATGGTTTTGCAAAAGAACAAAGTTGGAGGACTCACACGTCCCGAATCTAAAACTTACTATAAGCCTTTAGTAACCAAATGAGTGTAGTACTGGCACAAGAACAGATATAGAGATCAATGAAATAGATGAGAGTACAGAAATATACCCAACATTTATACTAAATTGATATTTTTCAAAGGTGTCAAGACAATTCAAAGGGGTCGCATATAGTCTTTTCAACAAATGGTGAGGGGGCAACTGGATATCCACATGGAAAAGAATAAACTTGGCCCCATACTTCACACTATATATGAAAATTAACTTAAAATGGATTAAAGACCTAAATGTAAAAGCTAAAATGACAAAATATGTCAAAGAAAACACAGAAGCGAATTTTTGTGACCTTGGACTAGGCAACAGTTTCTTGCATATGACACCTAAAACACAAGCAACCAAAGGAAAAAAAAATAGACTTCATTAAAATTAAAAACTTTTGCTTTGCAAATGATAACATCAAGAAAGTGAAACAATGCACAGAATGGAAGAAAATATTTGCATATACTATATCTGATAAGGATCTAGTATCCAGAATATATAGAACTCAACAATAAAAAGGAAAATAATCCACTTAGGGAGAGGAGGAAAGATGGCGGTGGAGTAGGGGACCCTATTTCAACTGGTCCCCGGAACTGAGCTGGATATCTACCAGACGACTCTGAGCACCCACGAAATCAGCCTGAGATGTAAGATCTGGATTTCTACAAACAGAATATCGCAGGTGGTTAATTTCGAGGTACAAAGTGGGGAGCCGTGATTCTGCAGGCAGATATCAGAGGATAAATGGTGGCACTGGAAGGGTGCCTGCCTGTGGGGATCCTACACCGCCGGTGAACGACAGCCTTGCGAGCTGGGGACAGGGCACAGATTCGCAGACTGGTAGCGGTGGGGAAAGGACTTTAGGGCAGCCCCAGGGGTGGAAACACGGAGCTGCGGGGTCGCCCATGCAAACTGGGAGCAGCTGAAGGTTTTAGAACCACAAAGGGCAGAGATGTGCCCCGAATGGGAGGCAGGACTGGGACATCTGCAGAGGGGCGCACAACCAAGGACACTGCAGTTTATAGCAGCACAGACAGAAACGGAGACAGTGTGGCCTGGAGAGCTCACTGAAGAACAGACTGCAATCTCTCTGCTCTAAGGCAGAGGGTTGGAAACAGGCTCTTCTGCTCTGACTCACGGAAGAGACGTGGAAAGCCACCAGGGAAAGCCGCCAGAGAACAAAAGCCCCCAAAACTGATTCCCACTGAGACCATCCCCCACCACTGGGGGGCAGGGCAACTCTGGCCAAACAGGGTTGCCTGAGTAACAGTGCAGCAGGCCCCTCCCCTAGAAGACAGGCTGAGAAAACAAGAGGCCAGCAACCCTAAGGTCCCTAGAAAACAGGTGCATCTTGCTTGGGTTCTGGTCAATAATTTGGACTCTATACATTCTCTCAAATACCCATCAACAGAATGATTAAGAGGAGGAACCCCCAAAATAGAAGAGACTCAGAGATTATGACTTATGCTGCAGATTTACAAATGGATGCAGATATAACCAAAATGTCAGAGAAGGAATTCAGGTGAGCAATTGTGAAGACAATAGCTAGAATGGAGAAATCAATTAATGGCAACATAGAGTCTCAAAGGGCAGAAATGAAAGATGAATTTGCAGAACTTAAAAATGCTATCAGTGAGATCCAATACAATCGAGATAATCTAACAGCTAGGGTAAGTGAGGCAGAAGATCGAATAAGCGACCTGGAAGACAATATAATAGATAAAAAGGGAAAAGAGGAGGCCAGGAAAACAAACTCAAAATCCATGAAAATAGAATCATAGAAATAAATGACACCATGAAGCATTCCAGTGTCAGAATAATTGGAACCTCGGAGGGAGTGGAGAGAGAGAGAGGACTAGAAGATGTATTTGAGCAAATCATAGCTGAGAACTTCCCTAATCTGGGGAATGAAACAAACATTTGCGTCCTACAGGCAGAGAGGACCCCTCCCAAGATCAAGGAAAACAGGCCAACACCCCAGTATGTAATAGGAAAACTTGCAAATCTTAGAACCAAGGAAACCATCTTAAGGGCAGTTAGGGGGAAGAGATTCCTTATGTACAGAGGGAGGAACATCAGAATAACGTCAGACCTATCCACAGAGACCTAGCAAGCCAGAAGGGCCTGGCAAGACATATTCAGGGTACTAAAGGAGAAGAACATGCAGCCAAGAACACTTTAACCAGCAAGGCTGTCATTTAGAATGGATGGAAAGATGCAGAGCTTCCACGACTGGCAGAGACTGAAAGAATATGTGACCACTAAGACAGCCCTGCAAGAAATAATAAGGGGGGTTCTATAAAAGGAGAAAGACCCCAAGAGTGATCTACAACAGAAATTTACAGGGACAATCAATAAAAACAACGTCTTCACAGGCAACATGATGACAATTAATTCATATCTTTCAATAATCACTCTCAAAGTGAATGGCCTAAACGCTCCCATAAAACGGCACAGGGTTGCAGATTGGATAAAAAGACAGGACCCATCCATACGCTGCCTACAAGAGACTCATTTTGAACCTAAAGATACATCCAGACTGAAAGTGAAGGGATGGATATCCATCTTCCATGCCAGCCGACCTCAAAAGAAAGCTGGGGTAGCAATTCTTATATCAGACAAATTAGATTTTTTAAACTAAAGTCTGTAATTAGAGACACAGAAGGACACTATATCATTCTTAAAGGGTCTATCCAAGAAGATCTAACAATTGTAAATATCTCTGCCCCCAATATGGGAGCAGTCATCTACAAAAGCCAACTGTTCACGAAAATACAGAGTCATATTGATAACAATATGTTAATGGTAGGAGACCTCAATACTCCACTCTCAGCAATGGACAGATCATCTAAGCAGAAAATCAACAAGGAAACAAGAGCTTTGAATGGAACACTGGACCAGATGGACCTCATACATATATACAGAACATTCCACCCTAAACCACAGAATACTCATTCTTCTCGAGTGCACATAGAACTTTCTCCAGAATAGACCACATACTGGGTCACGAATCAGGTCTCAACTGATACCAAAAGATTGAGATTATTCCCACATATTCTCAGACCACAGTGCTTTAAAACTGGAACTAAATCACAAGGAAAAATTTGGCAGAAATTCAAACACTTGGAAGTTAAAGACCACTCTGCTCAAGAATGTTTGGGTCAACCAGGAAATCAAAGAAGAGCTTAAACAATTCATGGAAATCAATGAGAACAAAAACACATCAGTCAAAAACCTATGGGATACTGCAAAGGCAGTCCTAAGGGGAAATTCATAGCCATCCAAGCCTCACTCAAAAAAATAGAAAAATTCTGAATTCACTGACTAACTCTACACCTTAAAAAACTAGAGAAAAGCAACAAATGCATTAGAAGAGAAATAATTAAGATTAGAGCAGAGATCAATGAATTAGAAACCAGAAACAGAGTAGATCAGATCAACGAAACTAGAGGTTGGTTCTTTGAAAGAATTAATAAGATCGATAAACCACTGGCCAGACTTATCCAGAAGAAAACAGAAAGGACCCAAATTAATAAAATTATGAATAAGAGAGGAGAGATCACGACTAACACCAAGGAAATAGAAACAATTATTAGAAATTATTTTCAACAACTATATGCCAAGAAACTGAGCAATCTGGATGAAATGGAGGCCTTCCTAGAAACCTAGAAGCTGCCAACACTGAAACAGGAAGAAATTGACAACCCGAATAGGCCAATAACCAGTAACGAGATTGAATCAGTAATCAAAAACCTCCCAAAAAACAAGAGTCCAGGGCCTGATGGATTCCCTGGGCGATTCTACCAAACATTCAAGGAAGAAATAATACCTATTCTACTGAAGGTGTTTCAAAAAATAGAAACAGAAGGAAAACATCCAAACTCATTCTATGAGGCCAGCATTACCTTAATCCCCAAACCAGGCAAAGACCCCATCAAAAAGGAGAATTTCAGACCGATATCCCTGATGAATATCGATTCAAAAATCCTCAACAAAATCCTAGCTAATAGGATCCAACAATACATTAAAAGGATCATCCACCACAACCAAGTGGGATTTATCCCCGGATGCAAGGGTGGTTCAACATTCGCAAATCAATCAATGTGTTAGAACACATTAATAAAAGGAGGGAGAAGAACCATATAGCCTCTCAACTGATGCAGAAAAAGCATTTGACAAAATACAACGTTCTTTCCTGATACAAATTGTTGAGAGTATAGGGATAGAGGGAACATTCCTCAAGTTCATAAAATCCATCTATGAAAAACCCACAGTGAATATCATCCTCAATGGGGAAAAGCTGAGAGCCCTTCCCTTAAGATCAGGAACATGTCAAGGATGCCCACTCTCGCCACTATTGTTCAACAGAGTACTAGAAGTCGTAGCAACAGCAATCAGACAACAAAAAGAAATAAAGGTATTCAAATTGGCAAAGAAGAAGTCAAACTCTCTCTTTTCACAGACAAGATACTCTATGTGGGAAACCCAAAAGACTCCACCCCCAAATTACTAGAACTCATCCAGCAATTCAGTAATGTGGCAGGATACAAAATCAATGCACAGAAATCAGTTGCTTTCTTATACACTAACAACGCAACTGTAGAAAGAGAAATTAGAGAAACGATTGCATTTACAATAGCACCAAAAACCATAAGATACCTCGGAATAAACCTAAGCAAAGAGGTAAAGGATCTCTACTCTAGGAGCTACAGAACACTCATGAAAGAAATTGAAGAAGACACAAAAAGTTGGAAAAATATTCCATGCTCATGGAATAGCAGCATTATTCATAATAGCCAAAATGTGAAAACAATCCAAATGTTCAACTGATAAATTGATTAAATCAAAATGTGGTATGTATGTGAACACACACACAAACACAATATAGAATACTATTTAGCAATCAAAGGAATAAAATAAAATATTGATGAACCTCAGAAACAACATGCTAAGTAAATGAAGCCAGACACACAAATAACAACATATTATACACCATTCATATGAAATGTCCCAAATATATAAATTAATAAAGACAGAAAACAGATTAGTTGTTTCCAAGGGCTAGGAGGAAGGAGAAATGGTTGCAGGGTTACTTTGGGGACTGAAGAAAATGTTCTGGAATAGATAGTGGTGATTGTTGCACAATGAATATACAGTTGACCCTTGAACAACACAGATGTTAGGGGTGCCAACTCCCCACACAGTCAAAAATTTGTGTATAACTTCTGACTCCAAAAATTTAACTATTAATAGCCTACTGTTGACCAGAATCTTTACCAGTAACATAAACAGTTGATTAACACATATTTTGTATATGTATTATATACTGTATTCTTACAATTAAGTAAGTCAGGGAAAAATGTTATTAAGAAAATCATAAGGAAAATACACTTACAGTACTGTACTGTATCTTTAAAAAAAAAACATGTATAAGTGGAACCATACTATTTAAACCCATGTTGTTCAAGGGTCAACTGTACTAAAACCCACTTTAAAATGGTAAGTTTTGGCATATGTAATATACCTCTGTAAAAAAATAAAAAGTTAAACTAATCTAGATAAGGTGAAAGTTCCCCTTTGACTACTCCTCATTCTAGTTATTTCCACCTTTCATAAGGAATTCATGGTTATAAATTGATTTGTATAATCCTTGCTGACTTTTCCCCATGCATTTATATACCTATACACATATTCCAGTGAATTCATTGTTCCACATGTTAAACTCATGCTTATTCATTCCCTGCTACACACTCTTCAACATCTTTAGTATCCTCTCCCTGCAAATGGTTTAGTAGTTCTTAAAGGAGAAGTGCCATAACAACCAGTTCTCTCAGGTCCCGGCATGATGCCTTAGCACCTGTGAAAAGTTCAACAGGGGCTTAAGCAGTGTCACAGAAAGCCAGCCTACCCCTGGCTCTAGAAGTGTGATGTTTCTGAGAAGAGAATGGGTAAGCAATATTGTCTAAATGGCACCTCAATATTTTCAAAGGTCAAATCTAGTCAGCCAGAGAATAAAAACTGAGCCATCCTCTGAGAAAGTAAAGGGTTACTGCCAGTTACATTAAATGATAGAATCTCAGAGTTGTCAAATCCGAGTTATAAAGGAAATGGTAGTTCACCAAGTCCATACCCCCCATCCCCCTAATCAGCACATAAACTCCCTTGACAACATCTGCTGCCAGCAATTGCCCAGCCCTTCTGCTTGAACAAAACCAGTGATGAGATTGTTATCTCCCAATGCAGCCCTTTCCTTTTTCAGGTAACTAATTATGAGCAGGGCCCTCTAATGTGCCTCTGTTTTATGAAGGCACCAGCCAAAAAACTCAGCAAAAGGGCAAAACACAGACAAGAGAATGGGACTGGAGGAAATGAACTCTTCCTATAACACAGGTCACTGAAACACCCTTCTCTGCCACAACAGTTAGTCATTGGCAAAGTGGCTGCAAGGTGGATGTGGGGAACTGAAAGAAACCTGGTGTGCTGTAGGCACAGCTCCCACTTCTTGCACACATATCCCCACCTCTGTTTTGGAGCCTCAGTCCCAGCTTCCAGGAGAATCAGGTATGCTTAGAGATTCCTGAGCATGCATACCAGGAAGCATTTTACATTCCTATCTGGCACAAAGCCAAAGAGCATGGCATGTATAATCAGGCACAGAAACCATTCTTTGCCCCTCAAGGGAAAGAGATTTAATAACTGTCACTAATTACATGAAAGATCATTATAATAAGGCTGCTAACAAATTGTTTTCCTTTTCCAGCATAGATACAATGAGCAATGAGCTTCAACCATATCAATGAAAATTTTGGTTATACAACAGACCCCCCCCCCAAAAAAAAAAAAAAAAAAAAGACAAGACAGGAAAGGAAAGGAAAAGATAAAATAAAATACAAGACAAGACCTGTGTGGATGTCCTGTCTCAGCATTCTTGGTTACCTATTAACATGTTAGAGTGGGCCTAGCCCACTGAATTCCACTCCTCCCTAACAAAGATCAGTAACAACAGTCAGGCCACTCTTGCTGGTCATTCTAACACGCCCTACTTATTCCTACCTCTACCCTTGTATCCTTCTAATGGCTGCCCTCCACCCTCTGGACAAGACCTTTCCTCCTACTGTTTTCTATCATTCTTCTATTGTTCCTGGCTTCTCTGAAAACCTAGTTCAAGAACAGTGCCTTCCCATTTCAAAACAGCCCTGCAAGGCAGACAAATATACCTTTATTAATCCTACATTCTAGATGAGAAATCCAAAGCCAGACAGGGGGATAGATGCCTCATGGTGAACAAGAAGCAGTCAGGATTCAAGGAAAGTCTTGAGACTCAGGCTAAAATTAAGAGAGACAATCTATGACAGTGTTGAAGGATATGGACTTCAGAACCTGGGTTCAAATCCTGGCTCTATAATTGCCTTGCTGAGTAATGTAGAATAAGTTACTTAATATGTCTGATCCTGTTTCCACAGCTATAAAATATAGAGAATAATATTGATCTAATTCATGGGGTTGTTGTGAAGATGAAAAAAGGTAATACATATGAAACCCTCAGAATAGTCCCTGGCACAGAGTTAAATATTAGCTGTTTTATTATTATTATTATTATTATTATTATTATTATTATTATTATTATTAATTATTATCCTCTAAGTTGACACCATCTGCCCTAGAACTACAAGGAAACATGGCATCTGGGAAAAATTGTTCTCTCTAGCCAGGAAAGGTACTTAGGAGGTACTTTTGTAATTGCCTTCATAATTTTAACAAATCTCTCACATTCCAAATGCCATTCCTTGACAGGCAGATTCTATTTTTTAAAGATTTTATCTATTCATTTGAGAGAGAGAGAGAGCACAAGCAGGGTGAGAGGTGGAGGGAGAGGGAGAAGCAGACTCCCTACTGAGCTGGGAGCCCAACATTGGGCTTGATCCCAGGACCTGGAGATCATGGCCTGAGCTGAAGGCAGACACTTAACCATCTGAGCCACCCAGGTGCCCTGACAAGCAGATTCTAAACAGCTCCCACTAAAGGAGACTTAGTCTGGGTTGGAGATGTTGACATCCTTTGCCTGTGACAAGGCTCACTCTAAAGTGAGAGCTCAAGCTGGAATGGGGGTGGGTACAGTGAAGCACTTCATAGATGACATAATTCTTTCTAGTCAACAAAACTAGATGCCTTTGGCAAAGTTGGAAGATGCCAAATCAAAGTATAAAAGTCAACAGGGTTTCTTTAAATTAGCAGATATCATCTAGGGAAAAATATGATTTTACAAAGATATTTATAATTATAAAACAATATATAACTCCTAAAAAGTAAGCCTAAGAAAGTATGCATAAGCCTTTTGTGAAGAAAATAAATAAGCTTTTTTGAGAGACATTAAAATTGAAATGGAGATTGAAACCATGCTTTTAGCTAGCCTCAATACTGTAAAAATATCAATTCTCCTTAACTTGATCTAGTGACTAAATTTACCAAAATCTCAGTAGGGATTTTGGAACACTTAGTAAGTTAATTATAAAATGTACACAAATAAGTTAAAAAACAAAGCAAAACAAAAAACAAGAATAGCCAAGACACGCCTGAAGAAAAAATTAAGGTGGACTGACTTACACAGATATAATAAAACTATAGTAATGAAGATAAGCCAATAGAACCAACTAGAAAGTACCAGAAATTCAAATATATATGAGAAAATGATTCACAAAAGATTATTGCAAATTACTGAGAAAATAAGAATATGTTTAATAAATGGAAGAAAATAAAATCAGGTCCCTTTCTCACACCATACATAATAAATTCCTGAGGGATTAAATTCTTAAATATAAAAGCAGAGCTATAAAAACCTTCAAAAAAAACAACTTAGAAGAATGACTTTATGGCCTCAGAAAATTTCTTAAACAAGAAATAAAAAATATCACAAACAATGAAATAATTTTGACCACTTTAAGTGGGAAAGTCTCTCTAAAAAGGTAGCATAAATAAAGTGAAAGACAAGCCAGCCATTAGCTGGGAGGAGATGTTTGCACAAATGATTAGTCTTCAAAATGTATAAAGAAGGTCTATAAAATGTATAAAGGAGGTCTTTAAAGATGAAAGAATGACCAACAACACACTAGGAAAAAAATGGGAAAAATTTGAGACACACTTAAGGAATTATGAATGAGTAATAATCATATGAAAATATGCTCAATCTGTTCAGAAATATTAAAATTATAAAGTAATACCACAACAAGATGATATTTACAGCCACCAGTTTGGCATGCATTAAAGGCTTGACAACAATGGGGAGCCTGTGGGGCTCAGTCAGTTGAGCATCTGACTCTTGATTTTGGCTCAGGTCATGATCTCAGGGTCATGAGGTAGAGCCCCATGTAGGGCTCTGTGCTCAGCAGGGAGTCTGTTTGAGATTTTCTCCCTCTCCTTCTGCCTCCCCCCTTCTCTCTCTCAAATAAATACATCTTAAAAAAAAATTGACAACAAAAGTGTTCAAAATTTATTGCATAGAGCACCAGGTGTTATATGCAAACAATGAATCATGGAACCTACATCAAAAACTAATGATGTACTGTATGGTGACTAACATAAAATAATAATAATAATAATAAAACAAAATGTGTAGGGTAGGAGGAACTAAATGCCTCTCCTGGAAAGCTTATTTAAAGAAAAAATGGGGGGCGGAGCAAGATGGCGGAGGAGTAGGAGACCTGGATTTCGTCTGGTCTCAGGAATTCAGCTGGATAGGGATCAAACCATTCTGAATACCTACAAACTCAACAGGAGATCGAAGAAAAGAATAGCAACAACTCTCTGAACAGAAAAGCGACCACTTTCTGGAAGGTAGGACATGCGGAGAAGTGAATCTGAGGCGATATTCGGGAGGATAGACAGAGGGGGAGCGGGCCTCCGTCGACCACTACTGGCAAGTGATAGAGCAGCAGAGCACAAAATCGGAACTTTTAGAAGTCTGCTCTGCTGAGGGATGTCGATCCAGTGGCTAAGCAGGGGGTGGAACTCTCATGGTACAGTGTGGTCTCAGGACCCTCGGGGTCACAGAAAGACCGGGGGTGCCTGAGTGCAGCAGAGCTCCCAGGTATCAGAGCGGGGAAGCTGGCTGCAGAGACAGAGCCGAGGTGTGGGCTCTCAGCTCGGGGTTGCCGTAAACCGTGATCCACGGCAGTCAGGCCACTGCTCCTCCAGCAGGGACCCAACAAGTGGCAGATCCGGGGAGACTCCACTTCCTCCCCCGGAAGGAGCAGCACGGGAGTGCACTGCAGGGATCTGTGGGGTTTGGAGACTCCACACGGGGTCGTGTGCCAGACATAGAAACGCTTGGTCACAGGCCGGGTGAGCACGGAGTGCGGCTGGAGACCAGGGAGATGGGAGTAATTGACTGCTTTTCTCTGGGAGCTCACTGAGGAGTGGGGCCCTGAGTTCTCGTCTCCTCCAGGGCGGAGATTGGGAAGCTGCCATTTTCACTCTTGTCCTCCAAAGCCGTATGGAAAGCTTGCAGGGAACAAAAGCTCCCAAGAGCAAACCTGAGCAGATTACTTAGCCCAGACCGGCAAGGGTGGGGCAATTCTGCCTCCAGCAAAGACATTTGGGAACCACGGCAACAGGCCCCTCCACCAGAAGATCAGCAAGAACAGCCTGCCAAGACCAAGTTTACCAATCAATGAGAACAGCAGAACTCCAGCGCTAAGGGAATACTGCACATAGAATCCATGGCTTTTTTACCATAATTCTTTAGTCTTTCAAAGTTAATTTTTTTTAACTGTCTTTTTTTTTTTTTTGAATTTTTCTTTTCCCTTTTTCAACAAACATCTTATCAATCCCTTTTTTAAAAAACATTTTTAGGGGCGCCTGGGTGGCTCAGTCGGTTAAGTGGCTGCCTTCGGCTCAGGTCATGATCCCAGGGCCTGGGATCGAGCCCTGCATTGGGCTCCCTGCTCAGCGGAGAACCTGCTTCTCTCTCTCCCTCTCCCTCTGTCTGCCGCTCTGCCTGCTTGTGCTCTCTCTCTGTTAAATAAATAAAAATCTTAAAAAAAAAATAGAAATAAAACATTTTCAGTTTTCATTTTTAGAGTCATAGTAGTTACCCTTTTTTGCATATATATAAGTTGTTCTCTCTTTAAAATTTTGAAATACAGTTTCTTCTAACAGATCAAAATATAGCCTAAATCTCTAGTGTATGGCTTTGTTCTAGTCTCCTGCCTGATCACATTCTCTCCCATTTTTTTCTTTTTTTTTTTAAATCCTCTTTCTTTTTTCAAACAACTTACCAATTCCTTTTATAACATTTTTTATAATTTTCATGTTTACACTCATATTCCATCCCTTCATCATATCAACACTTATTTTTGTATATATATAAGTTTTTCTTTCTTTAAAATTTTGGGAGGCACTTTCTTCTAACAGACCAAAATACACCCAAAATCTAGTGTGTGGCACTGATCTATGCACCAGCCTGATCATATTTGATCATATTCTGTTTTTTGTTTTGTTTTGTTCTGTTTTTGTTTGTTTTTATCTTTTCTTTTTTTTTTTTTCTTCTTCTTTCTTTCCTTTCTTTTCCCCAGGTTTCAGGTCTTTTCTGATTTGTTTAGAGTATATTTTCTGGAGACGTTGTTACCCTGTTAGCATTTTGTTCTCTCATTCACCCATTCTCCTCTGGACAAAATGACAAGACGGAAAAAATCACCTCAACAAAAAGAACAAGAGGTAGTACCGACTGCCAGGGACCTACTCCATAGAGACATTAGTACGATGTCGGATCTAGAGTTCAGAACCATGACTTTAAAGATACTAGCTGGGATTGAAAAAAACATGGAAGTTCTTAGAGAAACCCTTTCTGAAGAAATAAAAGAACTAAAATCTGACCAAGTCGAAATCAAAAAGGCTATAAATGAGGTGCAATAAAAAATGGGGGTGCTAACTGCTAGGATAAATGAGGCAGAAGAGAGAATCAGTGATATAGAAAACCAAATGATGGAAAATAAAGAAGCTGAGAAAAAGAGAGATAAACAACTCCTGGATCACGAGGGCAGAATTTGAGAGATAAGTGATACCATAAGACGAAACAACATTAGAATAACTGGGATCCCAGAAGAAGAAGAAAGAGAGAGAGGGGCAGAAGGCATATTGGAGCAAATTATAGAAAAGAACTTCCCTAATTTGGGGACGGAAACAGGCATCAAGATCCAGGAGGCACAGAGAACCCCTCTCAAAATCAATAAAAATAGGTCAACACCCCAACATCTAATAGTAAAACTTATGAGTCTCAGAGACAAAGAGAAAATCCTGAAAGCAGCTCAGGAGAAGAGATATGTACCTACAATGGTAGAAACATTAGATTGGCAACAGACCTATCCACAGAGACCTGGCAGGCCAGAAAGGACTGGCATGATACATTCAGAGCACTAAATGAGAAAAATATGCAGCCAAGAATACTATATCCAGCTAGGCTGTCATTGAAAATAGAAGGAGACATAAAAAGCTTCCAGGACAAACAAAAACTAAAGGAATTTGAAAACACGAAACCAGCCTTACAAGAAATATTGAAAGGGGTCCTCTAAGCAAAGAGAGAGCCTAAAAGCGACATACACCAGAAAAGAACACAGACAATATACAGGAACAGTCACCTTACAGGCAATACAATGGCACTAAATTCGTATCTTTCAATAGTTACCCTGAATGTAAATGGGCTAAATGCCTCAATCAAAAGACACAAGGTACCAAATTGGATAAAAAAACAAGACCCATCGATATGCTGTCTACAAGAGACTCATTATAGACCCAAAGAACACCGAGATTGAAAGTGAGCGGGTGCAAAACAATTTACCATGCTAATGGACACCAAAAGAAAGCTGGGGTGGCAATCCTTATATCAGACAATTTAGATTTTAAACCAAAGACTGTAATAAGAGATGAGGAAGGACACTATATTCTACTTAAAGGGTCTATCCAACAAGAAGATCTAACAATTGTAAATATCCATGCCCCTAACATGGGAGTGGCCAATTATATAAGGCAATTAATAACAAAAGCAAAGAAACACATTGACAACAATACAATAATAGTGGGGGACTTTAACACCCCCCTCACTGAAATGGACAGATCATCTACGCAAAAGATCAACAAGGAAATAAAGACTTTAAAGGACACACTGGACCAAATGGACTTCACAGACATATTCAGAGCATTCCAACCCAAAGCAACAGAATACACATTCTTCTCTAGTGCCCATGGAACATTCTCCAGAATAGATCACATCCTAGGTCACAAATCAGGTCTCAAACGGTACCAAAAGATTGGGATCATTCCCTGCATATTTTCAGGCCACAATGCTTTGAAACTAGAACTCAATCACAAGCAGAAAGTCAGAAAGAACTCAAATACATGGAGGCTAAAGAGCATCCAAGTAAAGAATGAATGGGTCAACCAGGAAATTAAAGAAGAACTAAAAAAAATTCATGGAAACCAATGAAAATGAAACACAACTGTTCAAAATCTTTGGGATGCAGCAAAGGCAGTCCTAAGAGGAAAGTATATAGCAATACAAGCCTTTCTCAAGAAACAAGGGAGGTCTCAAATACACACCCTAACCCTACACCTAAAGGAGCTGGAGAAAGAACAGCAAATAAAGCCTAAACCCAGCAGGAGAAGAGAAATAATAAAGATCAGAGAAGAAATCAATGAAATAGAAACCAAAAGAACACTAGAACAGATCAACAAAACTAGGACCTGGTCTTTGAAAGAATTAACAAGATTGATAAACCCCTGGCCAGACTTATCAAAAAGAAAAGAGAAATGACCCAAATCAACAAAATCATGAATGAAAGAGGAGAGATCACAACTAACACCAAAGAAATACAATTATAAGAACATGTTATGAGCAACTATATGCCAGCAAATTAGATAACCTGGAAGAAATGGATGCATTCCTAGAGATGTATCAACTACCAAAACTGAACCAGGAAGAAATAGAAAACCTGAATAGACCTATAAATGGCTATAGATGCCTTCCGAGGGGAATTCTACCAAAAATTTAAAGAAGAATTACTACCTATTCTTCTGAAACTGTTCCAAAAAGAGAAATGGAAGGAAAACTTCCAAACTCGTTTTATGAGGCCACCATTACCTTGATCCCCAAACCAGACAAAGACCCCATCAAAAAGGAGAATTACAGACCAATATCCCTGATGAACATGGATGCAAAAATTCTCATCAAAATACTAGCCAGTAGGATCCAACAGTACATTAAAAGGATTATTCACCATGACCAAGTGGGATTTATCCCTGGGTCGCAAGGTTGGTTCAACATCCACAAATCAATCAACATGATACAATACATTAACAAAAGAAAGAACAAGAATCATATGATCCTCTCAATAGATGCAGAAAAAGCATTTGACAAAGCACAGCATCCTTTCTTGATCAAAACTCTTCAGAGTATAGGCATAGAGGGTACATACCTCAATATCATAAAAGCCATCTATGAAAAACCTACAGTCAATGGGGAAAAACTGAGAGCTTTCCCCCTAAGGTCAGGAACGTGGCAGGGATGTCCACTATCACCACTGCGATTCAACATAGTATTAGAAGTCCTAGCCACAGCAATCAGACAACAAAAAGAAATAAAAGGCATCCATATCAGCAAGGAAGAAGTCAAACTCTCACTTTTTGCAGATTATATGATACTTTATGTGGAAAACCCAAAAGACTCCACCCCAAATCTGCTAGAACACATACAGGAATTCAGTCAAGTGGCAGGATATAAAATCAATGCACAGAAATCAGTGGCATTCCTATATGCCAACAACAAGACAGAAGAAAGAGAAATTAAGGAGTCGATCCCATTTACAATTGCACCCAAAACCATAAGATACCTAGGAATAAATCTAACCAAAGAGGCAAAGGATCTGTACTCAGAAAACTATAAAATACTCATGAAAGAAATTGAAGACACAAAGAAATGGAAAAACCTTCCATGTTCATGGATTGGAAGAACAAATATTGTGAAGATGTCAATGCTACCTAGAGCAATCTACACATTCAATGCAATCCCTATCAAAATACCATCCACCAGGGGCGCCTGAGTGGCTCAGTCGGTTAAGCAGCTGCCTTCAGCTCAGGTCATGATCCCACGGTCCTGGGATCGAGCCCCGCATCAGGCTCCCTGCTCGGCGGAGAGTCTGCTTCTCCCTCTCCCTCTGTCTGCTGCTCTGCCTACTTGTGCTCTCTCTCTATCTCTGTTAAATAAATAAACAAAATCTTTAAAAAAAAAATACCATCCACTTTTTTCAAAGAAATGGAACAAATAATCCTAAAATTTGTATGGAACCAGAAAAGACCCCACATAGCCAGAGGAATGTTGAAAAAGAAAAGCAAAGCTGGCGGCATCACAATTCCGAACTTCCAGCTCTATTACAAAGCTGCCATCATCAAGACAGTATGGTACTGGCACAAAAACAGACACATAGATCAATGGAACAGAATAGAGAGCCCAGAAATGGACCCTCAACTCTATGGTCAACTACTCTTTGACAAAGCAGGGAAGAAGGTCCAATGGAAAAAAGACAGTCTCTTCAACAAATGGTGCTGGGAAAATTGGACAGCCACATGCAGCAGAATGAAATTGGACCATTTCCTTACACCACACACAAAAATAGGCTCCAAATGGTTGAAAGACCTCAATGTGAGACAGGAGTCCATCAAAATCCTAAAGGAGAACACAGGCAGCAACCTCTTCAACCTCAGCCGCAGCAACTTCTTCCAAGAAACATCGCCAAAGGCAAGGGAAGCAAGGGCAAAAATGAACTATTAGGACTTCATCAAGATAAAAAGCTTTTGCACAGCAAAAGAAACAGTCGACAAAACCAAAAGACAACCAACAGAATGGGAGAAGATATTTGCAAATGGCATATCAGATAAACGGCTAGTATCCAAAATCTATAAAGAACTTATCAAACTCAGGGAACCTGGGTGGCTCAGTCATTAAGCATCTGCCTTTAGCTCAGGTCATGATCCCAGGGTCCTGGGATCGAGCCCCGCATCAGGCTCCCTGCTCCGCAGGAAGCCTGCTTCTCCCTCTCCCATTCCCCCTGCTTGTATTCCCTCTCTCGCTGTGTCTCTCTCTGTCAAATAAGTAAATAAAATCTTTAAAAAAAAAAAAGAACTTATCAAACTCAACACCCAAAGAACAAATGATCCAATCAAGAAATGGGCAGAAGACATGAACAAACAGTTTTACAAAGAAGACATCCAAATGGCCAACAGACACATGAAAAAGTGCTCAACATCTCCTGGCATCAGGGAAATCCAAATCAAAACCTTAGTGAGATATTACCTCACACCAGTCAGAGTGGGTAAAATTAACAAGTCAGGAAATGACAGATGTTGGCAGGGATGCGGAGAAAGGGGAACCCTCCTACACTGTTTGTGGGAATGCAAGCTGGTGTTGCCACTCTGGAAAACAGTATGGAGGTTCCTCAAAAAGTTGAAAATAGAGCTACCAGATGATCCAGCCATTGCACTACTGGGTATTTACCCCAAAGATACAAATACAGGGATCTGAAGGGGTACATGCACCCCGATGTTTATAGCAGCAATGTCCACAATAGCCAAAATGTGGAAAGAGCCAAGATGTCCATCAACAGATGAATGGATAAAGAAGATGTGGTATATATAGACATGGAATATTATGCAGCCATCAAAAGGAATGAGATCTTGCCATTTGCAACGACGTGATTGGAACCGGAGGGTGTTATGCTGAGCGAAATATGTCAATCAGAGAAAGACATGTATCATATGACCTCACTGATATGAGGAATTCTTAATCTCAGGAAACAAACAGGGTTGCTGGAGTGGGGGGGGGGGTCGGAGGAATGGGGTGGCTGGGTGATAGACATTGGGGAGGGTATGTGCTATGGTGAGTGCTGTGAATTGTGGAAGACTGTTGAATCACAGATCTGTACCTCTGAAACAAATAATACATTATATGTTTAAAAAAAAGAAGAAGGTATCAGGAAGGGAAAAATTAAGTGGGGGGAATCGGAGGGGGAGACGAACCATGAGAGACGATGGACTCTGAGAAACAAACTGAGGGTTCTAGAGAGGAGGGGGTGGGGGGGATGGGTTAGCCTGGTGATGGGTATTAAAGAGGGCAAGTACTGAATGGAGCACTGGGTATTATACGTAAACAATGAATCATGGAACACTACATAAAAACTAATGATGTATGGTGATTAACATAACATAATAAAAATAAATAAATAAATAAATAAATAATTTTAAAAAAAGAAGAATCCAATCCAAGCCTTTTGTTTGGATCCAATTCAAGTCCAGTCAAACACAAACTTCAGCCAGAATTTCTTTCCCTAAGCAGGGCCCATGGGCATTCACAGGGAATGACTCCTAGAGAATGAATACAAACAACATACTGATAACGTATCAATGTTGAAGGCTAAATAAAGGGTCCACAAGATATATTATTAGCACAAGTGAGATTATAGTGATATTCATCCTATTTTTTTTAAAGGCCTATTTCTAAGCATCTTCAAACAGCAAAAACTCCTAGTAGGCAACCTAGTAGGAGTCAGAGAAACAACACTGAGCTAAACAATCAGAAGGGCTAAATTAGAGATTTGGTTCTGCTCTGCAATTCTAACCTGCTATATAACCCTAGGTAAGTTATGTCCCATTTTGAGGTCTCATTTCCCTCATCCCCTATCTGCAATGGGGATGAGAAATACCAGTGATGAGAGGCTTTCATGAGATTGTACATGTTAAGTGATCCATAAAAGTTTAAAGAAAGCCCCTAGATAATGAAAGGAACTATCATAACAAAACAGGTTTCTCCATTATGACATCTGTTTAGCTAGTAAAAGTAATGAGAGGATGGGATTCCCAGGCTGAGGAAATACTGCTTTTAATTGAGCATGCTAAAGCCATGGAGGGTACACTGGTAAGGAGGGGCTCCCTAAACACTTGTAGTGATGGTAATAATGGTGAGAGTGATGAAAGTCCTTCCAGGGGAGAGAACTCCCCTCCTCTTCCCATTCATTCCCTCCTTTTTCCCTTGGGCTCTGCTCTCCCATTACCCACCCCTGTCCCTGTTATCTGTTTAGTTTCTATCTTGTATTTAGCAAGGCCAAGAAAGCTGATGCAGTTATTTTGTTTATTTATCTATTATCTGTTTAGGGGCAGTTTCACCTTCTAGGTCTTCTGCTGCTGGGTAGAGGGCAGTGGATGGGTGGTGAGGTGGGTGGTTGTGAAGTGCTGGTGGTAGAAGGGAAGGAGAGGCAGAAAAGTTAGATCCCCCAAATGTTAATTTCAACTACTTTTTAACAAAGAACTCTGAGCCCCAACTAGCCCAAATATATTTCTCCTTGTATAGCTGCATATTTTCTCAGCAAAAATAAGAAAATCAAAGTGAAACAGGGAAGTGGCCTTTTATGATGTAGGAAAGGCCTTCCTTCTACCTTTCAGGAAATCATCTGCACTTGCAGGAGGCCTTTGCTTTGCCTTCTCTAGCACCATTCCTATAGAAGGATCAAGAGGGAAGCACTGAGCCTAGTGCCACTTTAGATATTCTGTTATAGAAAACCCCACTCCCAGCCTCCCTCTCAATGTCTTCATACCTCATCCAAAAACAGCCATGTCAGTCTAATGTTTTATGTGAGGAAACAGAAATTAAGCTGAATGGATCTACCTATGATCTCTAGTTATTTCTGTTCCAGAGCTGAAGGGTTGTATTTGGAAATGAAGCTAGGAGACAGGCAGGGAATAGTCTCCAATATGCCTCCAATCAAGAAAGAGAAGGGACGCCTGGGTGGCTCAGTTGGTTAAGCATCTGACTCTTGATTTTGGCTCAGGTCCTAATCCCAGGGTCATGAGATCAAGCCCCACATCAGGCTCCATGCTCAGCATGGTGTCTGCTTGAGATTCTCTCTCTCTCTCAAATAAAAAATTAAACACAACGAGAGAGAGAAATGGAGCAAGTATAGTCTAGAAGTAAAGCTTTTGGAAAAGTAATAAAGACCAAAGGGAAGAAGATGGTTTGCTGAGGTGTCTCTTCATGATATAGCTCCTTGGAATGGCATCATATGACTTGAGTGTTCTGGGGTCAGTTAGGAAATTCAAGGACTTTAAGGAGACACCCCAACTTAAACCAGTAAGTGCTGTCCAGGGATTAGAATTCTAGATCTTTGAGATTGGCAGAGACTTGGTGCTGACCCTTTGTTCTGATACATTGTTGTCCCAACTCAGCCCACACCCAAGTTTGATACCCACATAGGAAAGTAGATCACCTGACCAGATGCACTGCCCTGGGAAACAAGTTATCTCAATGACTGGGGAGTGGTAAGACCAAGGATGGGAAGGGAAGATAAGAAGTAGATATAAAGCCAAACTTGGTAGACTTGGAGATTTCATAGCCGGGGGCTATCTAAGGTGTGTCCTGATCTCTCTGAGGGATCAAGAAAGGTAGAGGCTGGCCCTTGCAAAGTTATAAAGAGGCCTGGAGACTAGCAGCCTAGGCAATGTTATTGACAAGCCTGGCTTTTGTATGGCTTAGCCAGGGATACTTTTGGCCTCAGGCAAGGCAGAAATACGCCATCATGAGAGAGTTAATAACCCTGCCATCTTGGAACTAGAACCGCAGGACAAGAAGGAGCCAAAAGAGGACTGCCAGGGCCAAACTATCATGATCTGGTGGCCCTGACAGTACCAGTGACACTCCTTTGCTGGGTGTCTGTCCTCTACACTGACCTGATCCTTTGCCTTACTTGCAGTCTCTCCCCCTTAAGAAAGCCAACCCAACTTTCAAGCTTCTCTTTCAAGGGAACAGCGAGCCTAATCTCTCATGGGGACATAGACTTCAGAATTGCTAACCGCATTTCACACCAAGTAGGTCTTTTGAGCCCCACAATGGTCATGGGGAATGGGGAAAGCATTGGATTTTGAGCCCCAAGAAGCTCGGGTTTCAGGTACTACTCTAAGTAACCTGGATCTCTGGAGAAGTTGGTCTCTGTGCTCTGGTATTCATCTATAACCAGAGTTTGCACCTCTCTGCCCTGTTCTGCTAATCTTAGAATTCTGTATAAGAGAGGGTAAATCATGGCCATGTCTGGAAAGACTATATCAAACTGTGACATATTTTTCAAATGTCAGGGTCTGATATTTGAGAAAAAGCACAGCTCACTGTCCCCATTTTACAGGTGAGAAAAATTAAAGGTTCAAAGATATGAAGAAGTATGTTAAAGATCACACCACTCACAAGCACTGATATAAGATGTCAAGTCAGTACTATTTGACTCTCAGGCCAGTCTTCTAGAATTTGAAGTATTTCCTATGGGGCATGGAGCCTTAAGAGACAGTCCATGTGGAAAGTGAGCTGGCCCCATGGAAATGGAGGTGGTAGGAAAGTGTGTATGCTTATAGACCTCTCTTCCCATGGTATCTCTGTGAATCTTTTTATTTCCATCCACCTTTTTTTTTCTTTGCTTACTTCCTTTCCTTGCTTCTCCCATGGTCCCTTCTCCCCTCCAAATCATTCTCAGGTAAAGGTTTGATATCAATCATTTATACTTCAGACTGAATAGGCTAAAGTTAATACTCACTTACTTTCTGTCAAAGGGTCTATAACCTAAAATGAAGTTGTAATTACAAAATGAAAGTCATGATTCCTAATAAAGAGCAACCTGGCTTCAGAGAGACAGTGGGAGAGGCATATATAAGGAGGTGAGCTTGGGGCCTGGATATTTACACCTATGGAAGCTTCCTACTCAATGGATATGGGTAACTTTGGCAGAGATCAAGAGAAATCTGTTTCTTAACTTAGAGACTGGCTGCTCAAAGGACAGGAAGGCAGTTTCTGAGCTGAATTGCTTCATCATGCCACCTTGTGTCATCTTCCCAGGTAGTATCAACTGGTTGGTGCCTCACAGAAACAGCCTCTTCACCTGGAGATAAGGTGTTACCTGTTAATGTGTCAATGGTCTCTTCACCCTCTACTCAACAACTGTAGTGTTGAGCCAAATCCTTCCTGCTCCACTGGGCAGCTCCATCAAATTAATTTGATGTACTGTTCTCAGTAGATGCAGACTAGTAAACACAGGTAATCCTGACTCTAGAATCATGAAAGAACCCCAAATTGGTGCAGATAGGGCCTTTAGAAACCACCTGGTCCAAGCCCTTGAATTGTCAGTTGAGACACTGAGGCCGAGAAAAGGAAAGGTCCCTGCCTGACATTCCCCAGAGAATCTGCAGCAGAGCTGGCCCTTCAAATCAGGTCTCTTAACTTCCCAGCCCAGTGTCCCTACTACTTTCACTGTGCTCTTCCTGCACAATAATCTGTCAATGTTTTATCTCTCCATCCCCAGGAGCTCCACCATTCTCTATTCCTCCACAGAGAATGTCCCCTGCTCAACACACACAAACTGATCTTTGTTATGCCCACATGGCACATTTCCAATAGAGAATAACCATTCAACCTCAAAAAGCTAGCATAGTTTCTGCCTAAAGCTCCCTATTCATTTGCCTCTCCTGTCTTCTTAGCATCATCTGCCTGCCTTCTTGGCTTTTCTAAGGCAAAAGACTTAGGAAAAGTCAGCCTGTGACTCAGGTATCCCTGGATCTGAGTTCCAATCCTAGTCAAGGAAAGGGGAGTATAGTTAGGTCCCTTAAGGACTCACACATTCAATTGATCAGTTCAGCCCACCATGCTCAGGGAGTACCATCCTTAATGGTGGTATCTGGCTTCTTGCTTAAGGCTCTAGTCTACTTTGGGGGCGCCTGGGTGGCTCAGTCATTAAGCTTCTGCCTTCGGCTCAGGTCATGGTCCCAGAGTCCTGGGATCGAGCCCCACATCAGGCTCCCTGCTCCACGGGAAGCCTGCCTCTCCTCTCCCACTTCCCCTCTTGTGTTCCCTCTCTCGCTGTGTCTCTCTCTGTCAAATAAATAAATAAAATCTTAAAAAAAAAGGCTCTAGTCTACTTTGCTTTATCCATATATTCTGAATGGCAATGGTACCTCTATGTCCCTGAAAGGAAATGGTACCTATATGTATTTAGACCAGGAGGTGTCAGACTCCCTCATGGCTGGATCTCTAACAGGAATAGTCTATATGAGGACTGAGCCCCCAAGCCCTCTGCCCTAAGCCTCATATCCTAGAGAGTTGCAATTAGCCTTCATGTCCTCCAGAAATTAGTACCCTGTGTTAACTTGAGGAATCAAATCCATTCTGGGAACTAAACTAAAGTAGAAAATGTCAATTCTCTCATTCAACACTAAGGCATCCCAAATCAAGGTTCTTCAAAGAAGACTCACTTCTTAAAACCAGAAAAGAAACCCATGGGCTTCTGAGTATGGTTTCTCTGGTGAACCTCCAATAAGCAGGACAGAGTACCCAGAAAGAGGCCTTTTAAGATGTCAGATACCTTTAGCCCTTGTCTACCTGGCTCAAAAAGGCAGCTGTGCTAAGTGCTAGACAGTCACTTTTGTTCAGGGCTTAGTAAATACTGGCAAGGAGATATTAATAGTACTAGCAATGAGAAGCCATGAGGAGAAAAAGAGGTTTACCTTGACTTATAATGATATCTATATTGATGAAAAAGAAAACTATACATACAATTATTATTTTCCAAAATTTCATACTTCCCAAAGAGCACTCAATCAATCATGGTCTTCCTCTCCTCAGGTGATCAAGACCACCAAGGCAGTTTAGACACTGTACTAGGGCGGCCCATGGTAATCTTTAAATGAACCCAGGGACTGGCTACAAAGAAAAAAACAGGCCTCAGGGCCAGATCACAGCCTTCAACTCAGGTAGCCAATCAAATCACTGATTCATTTTATGGATCAACAACTGGGCCTCAGAAGGAAAGATCCACCACCAAAAGAACAATACAGACTGTCTTTGACTGGTGCCAGTTCTTAAATATAATTTGCCTACTGAAAAAAGCAACATGTTTCAAGAAATTAGTTTAGACTACAGCATAAGGGTTATCAGCGTTAAACAAGGAAGTAGAAAAGTAGTTCATGTTTTCCTGATAGATGCTGACCAGTTCTCAGAAGGTCAGGATGATTTGGTTATAAGTCCTGCCTGGAGGCTATGGGATATACTATATGACCTTCAAGGTTGCTCTAAATTGGGGGAATTCTAAGAGAGACTTGAATTTGGAAATCACCTAGGTCAGGCAACAGCCAGATTTAAGGTTTTCTCTGAGCTGAAGATGGCTCCATAAAAAAAAAAAAAAAAAAACTCCTTCCAATTAGCCAAAGGATACACTGGATGATCTCACCCAAAACATGTGCAGTGAGAAGCCAGTAAGATGGATTATGTGAATGCATATAAGGGCTAATAATGCCATTTGAAGTTCTACTAAGGAGGAGATAAATCTCTCTAATCTAGGGAGAAAGGCCCTTCCTACAAATGTCAGCCTCAACTCACAGATCCTGTAATGAGTCACCTCTAGGACCACAAACAAGACTGTCTACATAGATGGTTAAGGCTAAAGGCCTATATCCATTTGAAGCTTGAGTGGATAAAAAAGGGCTGGCATAAATGAACTCATCACAAGAAAGCAAACACTGTTGCCATTAGCCTGGAATGGGAGGTAGGTCCTCAATTGTTAACAGTCTTGTTAGCAGCCCAAGTATATCCATTCCTGATTGTTCTATAGCCCAGAAAGCACAGGATTAAGATTCAAGAGGGGCATAACATCACTAAAAATTGTAGATTAGGATGCACAAAAAATCAGTCCCTCTACTGGAACAATCCTTAGCTGGAAAGACTGACAGAACCAATGTTTTCAGAATTCTAGAATCTGATCCAAAACTTAATGGAACCAGGGTTTTTCTTGATGTAGAAAGAGAAAGCTAGAATGTGGTAAGAGAATGTAGAGGCAGTTTTGCTCATTTGTCTACTATCCCCATTTCCCCAGCAGCTGAAAGGAAGGTAGTCCACATTCCTCATGCAACTTGCTGGTGCCAGACTAATGGCCTTGCCTTGTTCTTAAAATAACTGTGGCTATGTGTTTTCACCTGTTGACCCTGAAGGACAGACACAGAGGCTAACCTTTGCTTTGTACCCCCACCCCCTTGGGCTGAAGTGGCTTTCTAGCCTGTGACTGCCTCTATTGAAAAATTTAAAGGTATACATTGCTCCTGATCACATAGAGTTGGGCATGGCAGAAGGGGAGAACAGAGAACAGACCAAACACAACACAGGAAGGAAGAGACTGAACAAGACATTTCTTGGGAGAATAAGGACTGGGAAGGGCCACTGTACATACTGAGGAAGATGGGGCACAAGATACATGCCTTGGACCAGATGCACGCTCAGAAAAAGCATGACAGGATTGTAGGCTTGTACTTTTGGAGGATCTGTGGGTTCCATGCAAGCAGCAAAGTAGGAAAAGAAAACTAAGGCAGAGCTATGGGCAGCCCGGAGTAGTACTGAAGAAGTGCCCCACCTCAGAGCCAGGACATTAGCTGTTTTTTGTTGTTTTTTCTTGGTTTAGTATTTAAAGAAATCTCTCTCAGTTCACAGGCTGACCAATAAGATAACAGAACAGAGACTTTAGTGACCACAGATGACAAGGAATACAGTCTGGGGCAAAAAAAAAAAGTTTGGAGAATTCACTAAACAAATAGACAACAACAGCCCTCAACAACCAACAATAGCAAACCCTGGGGAAGGTAAAGAATCTGATTTCTAGGGTTACCACACACTATAATGTTCAAAATGCCCAGTGTTAACACAAAAAAAAATTTCAGAAAGGCATACCAGGCATACAAAGGCATAAAAGAAACAGGAAATTATGGCCCATTCACAGGGAAAAAAAATGATAGAAATCATACCTGAGGAAGCCTAGACATTGTACTTACTAGACAAAGATTTTAACTGTCTTAAGATTCAGGAGGTCTAGGTTTAAGTGCTGCCTTTGTCATTAATTCTCTATATGAGTAAGCAAGTCACTTCCATCCTCTGGATTTATGTCTCCTCAGAATCTATACAATGAGGTCTGGCTGATCAGTGTTCACAAGCTAGGACCTGGAGAGACAACTTAGCCCACAGATATATTCCATTTGTCCTTCACAGTGTTTCTTTTAAAAAAAGTCAATCACTGGTCAACATTTTAAAAATACAGAGATTTTTACATATAATCCAATTTCTGGATTTTCTTGAAAAAACTGGAAGATCTCAGCCCACTGGACTTTCCTCCTTCCTACACCCTACCTCACCAGTGAGAACAATCCAAATCACTTTTGTTCACTTTAGATGGCATAGATTTTCCAACTGGATGTAGACCCATGCATACTCTAGTCTCAGATTGCTTTACTCATGTAAGTTACTGGCGTAGACCCTACAAACATCTAAGTTGGCCACTATTGACCAAGATGAGTCCATCTCTAAATCTACTATGAGTGTAGGATTTCATACAAGTGAAAATCTTTCCCAAAATGCAGTTAAAGAGATTCTACATAATTAAAAGCCAAGTAACACTCTGAAACAGTAAGCTTCCCTATAAACAGGAGAAGTTTTAGTTCTATGACATCTGATCTATACAACTGCAAGGAATGACAATAATGAACCAATTATCTCATCCTTTCATCCCCTGCCTCAAGCCAGGCCAGAAACCAGAGAAATCTAGAATTTGAAGAAACAAGGAAAATACATGCTGATGACATCTGAACGGGCTCTTTACTTTCTGACCAAAACCATGTTTTATCACACGGACTTCACATACCACCACCAATAACAGGTTGTCATGTGTCCTGTACTCATCCTGTCCTCAAGTGGGGAGTATATCCTCCCCTGGCCAAGGCCCAGAGTCAGAAACAAAGTCCTTTTTTACACAGCGACAAAGAAAAGAAGCCTGAATGATTTGAGGTTAGGGGTCAGCATGTAGGGGGTGGGATTTGCAATTTCTTGGTACAATCATATCCCAGCAGCTTACTTTCAGCTCCCAGGGAGTAAATTAGCCCAGGAAGCAGCTGAAGTTGTCAACAGCTAGATATGGGAACCAATGTTCAGCAAGCTGTAATTTACTTAACCTGACCAGCTGCTGGTAAGGTACATCAACTCCTGCAATACTCTTGTGAAGCCTTATCCCATGTTCAGAAGGGAGAAAATCCGAGAACACACACATACACAAAATAAAATTCTGAAAAACAGGAGAGGCAGATATTTGACTGCATAGAAGATACATATACCTAGCAATTTCTTGTAAAGCAGCCAAAATGGGATCAAACTTCCTAATTATAGGTAACCAACATACCACAGGTTACAAAGGATTTTCACAAGACTCAATTATCCCCAAATTACAAGGAGGAAAGCTGAGTTTCAAAGATGTACAGGAAACTGCTCAAGCTGCACATCTAGCAGCACAACTGAAGCAAGAATCTGGGTTTCTTACAAAAGTAAAAATAAACTATTGGGACCTCATCAAAATAAAAAGCTTTTGCATAGCAAAGGAAATAATCAACAAAACTAAAAGGCAACCTACAGAATGGGAAAAGATATTTTCAAGTGGCATATCTGAGAAAGGGTTAGTATCCAAAATATATAAAGAACTTATAAAACTCAACACCCAAAAAACAAATAATCCAGTTAAAAAATGAGCAGAAGACATGGATGGACATTTTTCCAAAGACATACAGATGGCCAACAGACACATGAAAAAGTGCTCAATATCACTGATTGTTGGAGAAATGCACATCAAAACTACAATGAGATAGCACCTCACACCTGTCAGAATGGCTAAAATTAATAACACAGGAAACCATAGGTTTTGGCAAGGATGTGGAAAAAGGGGAACCCCCTGGCATTGCTGGTAGGAATGCAAACTGGTACAGTCATTCTGGAAAACAGTATGGAGGTTCCTCAAAGAGTTCATAGTAGAACCACCCTATAATCCAGCAAATGCACTACTAGGTAGTCACACAAAGGATACAAAATTACTAATTGAAAGGGATACATGCATCCTGATGTTTATAACAGCATTATCAATAATAGACAAACTATGAAGAGAGCCCAAATGTTCATCAACTGATGAATGGATAAAGACGATGTGGGGAGGGTGCCTGCATGGCTCATTCGGTTAAGTGTCTGCCTTCGGCTCACATCATGATCCCAGGGTCCTGGGATTGAGCCCTCTGTCAGGCTCCCTGCTTGGTGGGGTGTCTGCTGCTCCCTCTCCCTCTGCCTGCCACTCCCCCTGCTCATGCGCTCTCTCTCTCTCTATAAAAAAAAAAAAAAAAGAGGATGTGGTGTGTGTGTATAATGGAATATTACCCATCCATGAAAAAGAATGAAATCCAGCCATTTGCAATGATGTGGATAGGGCTAGAGAGTATTATGCTACATGAAATAAATCAGTCAGAGAAAGACAAATAACATATGATTTCATTCATAAGTGGAATTTAAGAAATAAATGAACATGGGGTAAAAAAAGAGAGAGGCAAGCCAAGAAACAGACTCTTAACTATAGAGAACAAACTGATGGCTACAGGAGGGGAGGTGAGTGAGAGGATGGGTTAAATAGGTGATGGGTATTAAGGAGGGCACTTGTGATGATCACTGGGTGTTGTATATAAGTGATGAATCACTAAATTCTACATCTGAAACTAATATTGCACTGTATTTTAACTAGCTGGAATTTAAATAAAAACTTGGGGGAAAAAAGGATCTGGGTTTCTTAGATTCCACACTGAATTTTATCTGCTTAATAAAAGGTAGGCCTAGCTTGGACAGAACCACCGTAAGCACCCTTGATTATTCATCCTAGGACTGAGAAGCTCACACAACAATGGGACTTCCAGGTAGGGAATGGGTTGGTTCAATGATCTACAAAGGTGTCCAGTTGGTATGGAGTTCAGGAGAAACTGTTTTTCCACCTACTATACTTTCATGTTATATGCCAAATAACCTAGGGATGACATTCTTAAGGAGCTACTGAATCTCAGCTCCCAGTGAGTCTGGATAAAGCAGGCAATTGTCCCATAACATGAAGGTACAGTATCCCAGAAAACCACCCATCTACCTACCAACTACATCAACACTAATGAAGATTCAATAGTTCAGTGTGATTCCTCTCAATGTCGTACCTAGACATGTCAGAGCTTAAATAAATTCTAGAGAGTGCTTCAGAGATGGAGAAAATAAAAGCCCATGATCATATACCTAATGGTTGGGAGAGCTATGACTAGAACTCAGGTCTCTTATTTCTTAATATTGTTAGTACCATTTCCATAAGACCATTCTACCCTCAACAAAAATCAATGTAGAAGAATGGAGATAGTGATTTTATTTTAAAAATATCTACTAGGAAAGAGCCTACATAACCTCCATCATTCAAAACCTTGAGTATCAGAGAATTTTACCAGAAATGTAAACCTAAACATAAATACTCATTAAGGAGAGTTGAAAGGTCTACCTGTGAGACAATATTCATGTCATTCATGCAACAGCCTGACTCCATTTCCTTTTACTGGGGATACCACAATAGCTGGCCCCTAAGGTTCTATGGTACTCCCCTGTAGAGATGTGAAGATCATCCAACTATTATTAAACGAAGGTTCACAATGATCAAATGCTCATTCTGAATACAATTTCAGGCAACATGCAATGCTATCTTAGTTTCTCAAAGAATAAACATTGGTATAGGAGTCGGATTTGATCTCTAAGTTATGATTTGGGCCCTGTCATTAACGGTCCTGATCTATTATCACAGTCCTCAGTCTAGACTTGTGCTATCTAATACAGTAGCAACTAGCCACATGTGGCTAATCAACACATGAAGTGTGACTAATATGAATGAAGATGTGCTGTCAGTATAGAATACACTCCAGATTTCAAATACTTAGAAAAAATATATTATTAATAATGTTCATAGTGATAATATATGGTGTTATATGATAATATTTTAGATACATTGGGTTAAGAAAAATATATTAAAATTAATTTCACCTGTATTTTTTTTACTTTTTTTTTTTTTTACTGTGGCTATTAGAAAAATTTAAATTATATTTGTGGCTCACATTATATTTCTACTGGACTGTGCTGGTATAGACCAGTGGTTATTAACACCAAAGATTGTGATTTAACTAGCTTGGAGACTGAGTTTTGATGGATTGTTTTTAAGCTGCCCAAGTGATTTATTTCATCATGCAGCCAAGACTGAAAACCACTGGGCTAGACTCCATACCATGCATGCCTGAGTCAGCCAGTAGCCTTCTCAAAGGTCAGCTTCAGTCCATGCAAGTGGCTGCTGGGACCGTGTGCTTAGAGGAACACTTCTCCTGACCCTGCATGTAGAAGCATAAATGCCAGTTCATTAATAAGCTAAAGCCTGGCTTTGCTTTTTGCCTCCCTGAGTCATTCTGCCTTGCTCCATCATTTTGCCCCATCCCTTGATTTACTGTTTATTATAAAAATGATATTTTGGGGCACCTGGGTGGCTCAGTTGGTTAAGTGTCTACCTTTGACTCAGGTCATGATCCCAGGGTCCTGGGATCCCTGCTC
Organism: Neomonachus schauinslandi; assembly: GCF_002201575.2. NCBI lineage: Eukaryota > Metazoa > Chordata > Mammalia > Carnivora > Phocidae > Neomonachus > Neomonachus schauinslandi. Next base: position 76,862,988 of record NC_058419.1, on the reverse strand, counting down.
AGCGGGGAGCCTGCTTCTCCCCCACCCTCTGCTGCTTTCCCTGCTTGTATTCTCTCTCTGTCAAATAAATAAATAAAATATTTTTTAAAAATGACATTTCACAGAAAGTGAAATACCTTTGAATTGGGGTGACACTGGGTGCAGTTTAGTCCTTCCTTTAAAGAAGGATCTGTTAGCTGAAGATACACAAGCTATTTCTTTACAGGACCTCACACTCATCCCAAAAGGCCATGGTTCTGCTTCTGAGTACTGTCTTCACCTAAATCATTCCAACCAGATAACAGTGTTTCCTGGGTTTACAGCCCTCCAAGGAAGGAGGCCTCTTTTAACCATTAAGGCCAGCCTTGATACATACACATTTGGGGGCTAATAAGGTGGTGGTGGTGGTGGTGATAATGAGGATGATGATGATGATGATGATGATGATAAAGCAAGTTACCATTTGCCAAGTACCTACTGTGTGGCAAGCACTGCGCTAAACACTTTACTCCCTTATGTGATTTCATTTAATCATCATAAAACGTCTGTTATCCCTATTTTTCAAATGAGGAAATCAAGGTTCAGGGAATTAAGTCTTGCCAAAAGCCATGGAGTTGGGAGGTAGTAAAGCTGAAATTGCATTTCAGGTTGTCTGATTTCAAATAAACTGCTTCTTCACAATATTATCATTGTAGTCTTGAGGCCCTTCATCTTCCAAGAGCCCAAACCACTCTCATCTTTTGTTTGACATCAGGTATCTTACAGAAGGAACCGACAAAAGGTGATAGGCTATGGTAAGTATGATCATAAGATATCCTGATGTAGCCTGGGTACTTATACTGCTACAAAGTTGTTTCCATGTACATTATCAGATTCATTATGATATCCACTAGCATAAAAGAATTATCAACACCATTTTGTGGATGGGGAAAATCAGAGCTCACAAATACCAAAGAAGAGATTCTAGCTCATAATTCCCAAGAGCTGGGACTCCAGGCCAGAGCTCTTACCCCATAGCATCTTGCCAATTGGTAACCCTGAGGAAGCAGAAACTGCTAAGGAGCCCTTTCTCAAGAGGCCCTTTCATTAACGGCCAGGTTCTTCATGGCACAATGTCAAAAGGGCCAAGGTCTTACAAGCACTAACAAGCTGCCTGCTTCCCACCCTCAGCACATCTTAGATCCCAGCCACCTGACTCAATGTAAAATCTGCAATCAGTAAACTGTAGCCCCTGAGAGGGTAGGGAGCCCACACTCTTACATTAACAGCTGAAGACAACACACAGGGTTGTTCACACTTCCCTAAATAAGAGAAAGAAGGCAAAGGAGGCAGAGAGGAGTGAGGAAGGGAGGGGACGGGAAGAGAGGGATCTATAAAAAGAAAGAACAAAAGAGGGGAAACAAGGAAAATAATAAAAGCAGGAAAGAAGAGAGGTAAGAAACGTAAGTTCGCAGCAATATAGAGTTAAAAGAGTCTTCAAAAACCATCTAGACCAAAAGGGAAGTGATTTGTACAGTCACAACAGGTAGGAGGCAGGAGGCAGGAGGCAGACAGAATATGGGGATTGGTAAAATAAACAAGGGGAAAAATGAAAAGACTCAAAATTAGAAGGGGAAAGATTAAAGGAGGTCCATGTCCTGGGTAAAAGACCAAAAAGGGGGAGGGTATATGTGAGAGGAGCCACCAGGAGAGAAATGAGCAGAAGAACAAAGGCTGGTGAGGGGAAAGCCAGGGGCAGGTAGCCAAGGAGACAAGAGAGGAAAGTGAAGGCTGAGGAGAGGAGAGTGAAGGCTGACACTCACCCTCACAAAGCTGGCAGGAAACCATCCCTCCTCATCGTCGATCTGGCCCCACCACCAATCCTTGTTGGAAGCATCCAAGACTTTGATGACGTCGCCAGCCTTAAATGCCAACTCCCGGTTGGCCATGGTGACGTGATCCCATACTGCCTCAGCACTAACGATGGAATCTCCAGTGATCAGCTTAGGAGACAAAATGAGAATGTGTTCAGTCCACACAGCTGGCTACCTTACTTGCCCCTTACCCCACCCACAGAACTCTACTAGTTATGGAAAAACTGACATACTAGTGGTGAAGGGTTGGGAAGAGGGAGATGGCACTAGGAGCACAAGCTCCACTGGACCACAAGACAAACAATACTTGTCAACTCTCCATTAGCTAGTGGGTGGAATGGCCCAGAATGTGAATATGGACTACACAGGCCTCATGCTTTTATTCCTACTCATGAGCTTTTTCCCCAGAGAAGAAAGAAATTTCCAGTGCATCTTCCTTTGGTGCTTCAAGGCAGCCCTGGGTCTGGAATGGGTGAAGAGGTTGAAATCAAAGACTAAAATGAAGCTCAAACATATTTGCTCTAAATTTTCTGTGTTCCTCCCCTTTACTTACTCCTCCTTGGAACTGACCAATTGAGAGTTTGTGGTATATTATTTAACACCACTGTACCCCACCCCCATGGGTTATAGACCATGGCATTCCTCACACACAATGGACTCCAGTCCTGCAGCCTCCTGTTCTCACCCACACATGATGCTATCCAGAGAGGTCATGGGTATGAAAGAATATGGCTTTCTGTGATGGCTTGCTTCCATGAAACTCAGCCTTGGCACAGATTCACTCAGTGATTTGTTACCGCCACCCTGTGAGATACATAAGGAGTCTAGGTTGAATCCTCCATTTGATAGATGGCATAACTGAGCCACAGTGAAGTTAAGGGGTGAGCTCAGGATCATCCAGCAAGGCAGGGGCTGTGCAAAGACCTTAACCCTGGTCGTTAAACTTTGTGGCAAGTAGGACTACGCTACACACAACAACAGGATGATATCTATCCCAGTGCCACATCACACACACACACACACACACACACACACACACACACTCACACACTCACAACACTTGTCTAAGCACAGTGATGGAGATGAGGGTGGAGGAAGAGTCTGCCTCTCTTTCTGGTTGCCATCCTGACCCCTGTGTTGTTTGTTCTCCTTTTTCCCCAACTGGTTCCAGCCTATATGGGCCATCAATCTTCCTGGCATTGGGAGAAACAGATCCCAGAACAAAGAACATATGGCCTGTCAAGGCAAAAGATTCAAGAACACTTTCTCTAGCATTAAATTTCTGAACATGTTCTCTAGAAGTCAATTTTTCTATCAGTCTGCTTTGAGGAGGGACTGATTCCCCAAGGTAACTGTAGCTCCACAAGACCAAAGACAAAACAGTTCAAAGACAACAGAGACAGAATATGGAACATGCATCCTCTCACATAGGACTGCCTTTCAATATACCAACTGGAGAATAACATTATGGTCATGAAATTAACACATAACACATTACATACATATGAAAACACACCCACATACTGATCTTTTGACTTAGTTAAGTAATTCTGTTGGTCAGGTAAGGCATACTGGGAGCTCCTCAGCATGGATGCAAATGAGATTTCCAATAGGGCCTTTTATAACACCACCTTTCAAGTACCTCATGCTTTACTATTTATAAAGTATTTTCATATCTACTGCACCACTTGATCCTTACTGAATGACTAGGTCTCACTATTACCCATATTTTAAATATAAGGAATCTGAGGCTCAGATAGGTGACCTATCCTTTGTTCTACAAGTAATAAATTATGGAGCCTGGCATTCTGAGAGCATATGCTCTAATACCCATCATACCATACTAACAATGTCTATTTATTAGCTACACTGAACTCATAACTCCATCCATAATATCAGAAATCAGATGACTCCTATTCGTAAAGAACTACAAAGAAAGAGGTATGGACAGCCACCTTTAGTCACCAGTGGCCCTGCCTATGAAAAGTTGTTTTGTTTTATGTTGAGCCTGCTTTCTTCCAATTGCACTAAAAGTCCATTTCTTCTTGTTCTAGCCTCGGTGGAGAATTGCTGGTCACTGGCCTTAACAGAATAAATCTTCATAAAGAAAATCTCCCTCTCCTGCCAAGTATGGGTTCCAACTGGTGTTGTTAGAGCTCAATAAGCACATACAGCCCCAACTCAAAGCACTATGAAGGCTTGTGGCTTAAAGCTGTATCTTGGCTTTTTACCAAAGGTCAAGCATATCTTGGTATCAATTACTAGTCCTCTGCTCAGGATGCTATCTGTGATACTGTCTAAGGTATCCTAGGCCCAGGTCTGGCTGATTCCACTGCCTGTGCTCTTTCTACAGTGCAGTCATCTTTTTAGCAACTTCATGTTTGGCTTTTCCCAGCAGCAGTTGGCTCACTCTTGTCCCCATTTAGTCCAGTGGACCTGCCTGGGCCCTCAGATCATAGAGCCCAGCTATACCCTAGACAAGGCCAATCTAGGATCCAGTGGCCATAAACCAACTGGTAAGCCTGTTGTCAGGGCCTACTTGGAATCAGAAACAGTCATAACTAAACAGCATTTCAAAGATCATCACCCTTAAGCCTTCATTTTATAGATCAGGTATGATATAGCAGGAGTAACTTGCCTACAGTCATCAGATGGCCAGCCTCCTAGACCACTTTTTTCCCCAAAGTAATACCATAGATAGAGAAGGTAGAAAAGAACACCTGGATTTAAGACCTTCCTTTGTTACTTGCTAAAGTTGTAATGATGATGATGTTATTAGCTAATATTAACTAATAACGTCAGGCACTATTCCAAGCACTTTACACACATTAATTCATTAAAGCCTCACAACAGCCCTTTGAAGAAATAGTATTATTATTCCTATCTTATAGATGAGGATATTGAAGCACAGAGAGGTTAAATAATTTCCCCAAATTTACACAGACAATAAGTATTAAAGACATAATTCAAATGCAGCTACACTATGGCTCTAGAGTATCTGCTTATAAACTATGGTGCCACTGGGTCAGTTTCTTTACCTGTTAAACATGAATAATTCTGCATATCCACTTGCTTCATGAATTATAACATACTGAACCAAGAGTTGATGGATATGTGTGCAGACATGAGAGAAGAGCTAACCCAGAAGAGGCTGGTAGCTGTATGGGGCTCCTGTGTTCTCCAGTCACAAATATAAGCAGGAATAAGGGTATGCTACTCGCCCATCCTCTGAGTTGTTTTAAAAGTGAATTAAAACTGGAGGGTATTAGGTTCAGTGAAATAAGTCAGTCAGAGAAAAACAATTATCATATGGCTTCACTCATATGTGGAATATAAGAAATAGTGCAGAGGATCAGAGGGGAAGGGACGGAAAACTGAATGGGAAGAAATCAGAGAGGGAGACAAACCATGAGAGACTCTTGACTCCGGGAAACAAGCTGAGAGTTGTAGAAAGGGAGGTGAGTGGGGAGGATGGGGTAACTGGGTGATGGGCATTAAGGAGGGCACGTGATGTGATGAGCACTGGGTGTTACACACAACTGATGGATTATTGAACGCTGTATCTGAAACTAACAAGGTACTATATGTTGGCTAATTAAATTTAAATTAAATAAATAAATAAAAGTGAACTAAATTTGGGCTTGAAATTGGTTTCAAATCTCCCTTTTGTGTATAGAATTGACTTAACTTGCTACAATTTTTGATAAATATGCACTTTGCTCATCTATTTTCCATCCAACCCTCATTCAGTGAGCCACGACTGTATACAGGGATCTTCTTACTATGATTTAGGCACAGTCCTTACTTGAAGAGCAAAGGCACTTCAGGTACTAACAGTGAATGTCCTTCAAGCAGTACGAAAATATGGTTAAGGGCAAGCAAACCTAGCTTCAATTCTGGACTTTCCTAACTTAGAAAGTAGCAGTGACAATGGGAGGTGAGGAATAGAAGAGCCAGAGAAACAAACCAAAATGGAACTTTCAGCATGTAATTAGGATACCAAGAAGTGCAATATCACAAAAGCCAAGGACAGCAGTTTCAAGCTATACAAACTTGGGCCTCAGTTTCTTCATACATAAAATGGGGATAATAATACCTGCCTCACAGGCAGGGTTATAGATAGGGTAAACTGAGCACTAGATGTACAGTGCCTACTACAATGCTTGGTATATGTTGGCTTAGTATAAGACTTCAGAGGAAGGGAGTAATATATGTGGCTACTGGGCTCTATAATAACTTTGTGGGACACTGAAAGATAGGCCTTAAAGAATGGGTAGGATTGTAACAGATAAAGGAGGGAGAAGGAAAAGCATTTGAGGCAGAGGAATGAGGAATGAGATTAAATAAAATCTCAGAGGTAAAGACTATGGAGAATTTGATAGCAAACAGGTAGTAGAGTTTGGAAAAGGGTGGGAAGAGGGGTTTGGGGGAGCTGGGGAAGGACAGATGGAAAAGTAGCCTGGAGTCCTGTTTGAAGGCTCTTAAATCTAACTTGAGGAAAAGGAGGAAGTCAAAGTTGATTTGGGGGGTGGAGGTGGTATTTCAAGCCAAAGTGTGATGATTAAAGCATGAGGGTAAGTTACATGAAGAAATGCTTGTTTGCTGGGTCATAGGGTAGCTCTATTTTTAATTTTTTGAGGAACCTCCACACTGTTTTCCAAAGTGGTATATCAACTTGCATTCCCACCAACAGTGTAAGAGGGTTCCCCTTTCTCCACAACCTCTCCAACATTCGTTGTTTCTTTCCCTGTCTGCAATAGCCAAGCAATAGCCAAACTGTGGAAAGAGCCAAGATGCCCTTCAACAGATGAATGGATAAAGAAGATGTGGTCCATATATACAATGGAATATTACTCAGCCATCAGAAAGGATGAATACCCAACTTTTACATCAACATGGATGGGACTGCAGGAGACTATGCTAAGTGAAATAAGTCAAGCAGAGAAAGTCAATTATCATATGGTTTCACTTATTTGTGGAACATAAGGAATAGCATGGAGGACATTAGGAGAAGGAAGGGAAAAATGAAGGGGTGGAAATTGGAGGGAGAGATGAACCATGAGAGACTATGGACTCTGAGAAACAAACAGGGTTTTAGAGGGGAGGGAGTGAGGGGATGGGTTAGCCCCATGATGGGTATTAAGGAGGGCACGTACTGCATGGAGCACTGGGTGTTATATGAAAACAATGGATCGTAGATCACCACATCAAAAACTAATGATGTATTATATGGTGACTAACATAACATAATAAAATAAAATAATAAAAAATAAAACTTTAAAAAAAAGAAATACTTGTTTGGGAGGAGAAAAAAGAGATGACAAATTTTCTCTTCAATGTGTTGAATATATAGGGGGCCAGCAGCATATGCAGGTAGATTTGAAGTTTAAGAGATGTCAGGAGAGATAGTTGTATAGGTTTTGGAGTCAATGGCCCAGAAATTGTAGAAACCAAAGAAGTTTGCCCTGTAAGAAAGTGCTAAGAAAGAAGACCAGAAACCTAGGGAAATAGCAATAATGGGAGGTCAGGAAGAGAAGAGGAGCCAGAGAAACAAACCAAAATGAAGCTTTCAGTACATAATTAGGATACCAAGGAGTGTAATCTCACCAATGTGAAGGACAAGAATTTTAAGTAGCAGGAGCCAATCATATTATCAAATAGTACAGAGCTACAAAAGGAAAAAAAGCCAAGAAAAGGCCATTTGAGAGTGGTTATATCAGGGGTTAAATTCTTTATATCTTAAACTGTTTTATACTCCTCCCCCCAGCAAAAGCCTTAATTTCCCAATTGTCCCCACCCCTTTATCCTGCAAGCCCAACATAAAGCCAGGAGATGGTGCTGAGTTACTCCAGCAAGGTGCCCAAATAGCTCCTGGCCTTGGGAAAGTGCTGATGTGACTTCTAACAAAATAATTCCTAATCCCCAGGACACTTCAGGTATAGCACCAAATATACGTTGGCTCTTGCTCACTTGCCAGTGAGTGGGACACACAGTTTTCTGCACCCCTACACCAAAGACACTTTTGGATCTGAATAAGAGGATGAGGAGGGGGAAGTCATTATATCTTTCTTAAAAGAGGAATGAGATCCTATTTATTTTTGTCTAGATTTCCCAGGATAATCTTAATTTCAAATATTCTACCCCACTGATACTATAAGTAGATACATCTGTTCTCAGACCTATGTTCCCTGATTTTTACCCTGAAAATGTGACCACCATACTCTGGAGGCTTGACCTCTAAGAATTTGACTTCTGGGGCGCCTGGGTGGCTCAGTTGGTTGGGCGACTGCCTTCGGCTTGGGTCATGATCCTGGAGTCCCGGGATTGGGTCCCGCATCGGGCTCCCTGCTCGGCGGGGGGTCTGCTTCGTCCTCTGACCCTATCCTCTCTCATGTGTTCTCTCTCTCTCATTCTCTCTCTCTCAAATAAATAAATAAAATCTTAAAAAAAAAAAAAAGAATTTGACTTCTAAGCCTGGTCTCTGGTCAACAATGTGGCATGTGTCTACAGCTAACTTGGAGTAGCCTGTGGGCCCTTTCAGGTGGAAGGAAAGAAGGCAGGGAAGAAGTGACAGAGTAAAATGGGGAGGAAGAAAAACTTGTATTTGTTAAAAACATATCTCAGGCACTGGGCAAGGGGCTTTGTGATCTCAGCCTCTATAACTCTCCAAGGTAAGCATTAATATTCTTATTATAACCTGTGACATTAACCAAGGAGCCCACAGTCACCCAGTTAGTAGGTGGTAGAGCAGATTTGAATCTTTAGTAGCCCTTACTCTATAACTTTGCTTTTGCCAATCTCCCACCAGAAGGCAAAGAGAGAAGGCTCCCAAGATGGTTTCTCTTTCCAGGGATACCAGCCCACCCTGTGAGTGACCTTGAGTAGTAGTTCTCAACCTCCTGGACAGCTTGTTAAAACACAGATTACTAGACCCCCAAGTCTGAGTCTCTGATTCAGTTAGTCTTTATTTTTTTTAAGATTTTATTTATTTATTTGAGATAGAGAGAGGGACAGCAGAGCGAGAGAGAGAGAGCATGAGCTGAGGAGGGGGGTTGAGGGGCACAGGGAAAGAGAGAAGCAGGCTCCCCACTGAGCAGGGAGCCTGCCTCAGGGCTCAATCCCAGGACCCTGGGATCATGACCTTAGCCGAAGGCAGATGCTTAACTGACTGAGCCACCCAGGTGCCCCTAATTCAGTTGGTCTTAAGTAGGACTTGAAAGCTTGCATTTCAAACAAGTTTCCAGGTGATGCCTATGCTGCTGGTTCAGAGACACACTTGGGGAACCACTGCTCTGGAGGACCTTCATAGTCTAGGCTTCACCCTTGCCTCTCCTGATGCCTCATTCTTCCCAGGGATTGCCATGCCACCCTGTAGGTTGGGCTCCCTGCCTATCCTAAAGGTCTTCCTCAGTGGTTGGTATATCTGAGAAAGGATATTTTGAGTCATGTACGGAGTATTCCCAATGCCAGGCCTTGCCAACATAGAAAAAAAAAAAAAAAAATGGCCACCC
>NC_058419.1:76833659-76853545 GCF_002201575.2 Neomonachus schauinslandi | reverse complement strand
GTCATGTAGGGTGTTTTCCCAATGCAGGCCTTGCCAACATAGAAAAAAAAAAAAAAAACGGGCATCCCAGTTATTCAGAACCCTAACACTTTTTTTCCTTTTTTTTTTTTTTTTTGCTCTTGGCCCTCTAGTTGAACAGTACCACCCCCAAAAATAGTTATTTAATTAGCCTGGGTGCCTGCCAGAAATATTAGAGTTTTAATGGCAAGATGCAGAAGGGAAAAATGTTAAAAAATAAAAATGTGCTGTGCAGAATAGCAAATGTGTCAATTTCCATGAAGGTAGCTGAGCTGCACCTGCCTTCTGAGAAGCTTCACAGGAGGATAAGAAGGGACTTGAGGCATTTTTACCTCTACAAGGTTTTTGTCAGTTGGTGCTTATCCCCATCCTCTCAGAAGATCCCATCCCTCAAAAGCTAGGCATGGACAAGAGCAAAATCTTTTCCTTTGTTCCTTTTAAGTACATCGAAAATAGACTGGGATTTTATTCTCTCTCCTGAATTGTCTTTTTAATGCAGCCCTGTAAATAGATTCTGGCTATATTGCCCAGTGTTCAAGGACAATAATCTTCCCCACTTCTGGAAAGGTGTGACCCAGGCTGTTCCAACAACAGCTAGGAAGCACCACAGTGTACAGTAAAGACTGGCTATTGGAAGAAGCTCTGCCAGTAACTCATTGAATGATCTTGGGCAAGTCATTTACCTGTCTCAGTTTCTTTATCAGTCAAGTTACAGACTTGAACCAGACAGACACCCTCTTAAGTTGCTTCCAGCTCTAGCTTTCTACTGAGCCTAACATTTCAGCTTCTCAAAGAACAGAAATGTCATTATTACAGCATATTTCTTCTCACCCTCCTTTGTGCTTGATAGGATGCTTTTACTGCTCTCTACTCAGGAAAATGAGAACTTGGAGCTGACTAGTCCCTTCCTGAATGTAACTCATTCAGGCATTGCTGGTGACATAGGCTAGTCAGACTGTCTGAGAAAACTGAGGAATGGGTTTTCCACTTTAGCCCTTGACTACCCCATTCAAAAGTCAGAGAAATCATCTTTCTCATAACATCAGCTCTCTCACCTCCAGTCCCATATTTCCAACTTCCTCTTCCACATTTCACTGGATGGCCTATTACCACCTCCAATAAAACATATGTAAAACTCATCATATGCCCCTGTTCCCCCCCCTTCCTAATTTTTCCCATTTCTGATTCCTCTTCTTGGCCTGTCGTTTTTTACTTCCACATGTCTCTCTCTCAGATATGACCCTTTATATTCATTTTCAATGTCCCATCCTATGTCTGGCTCTTACCACCTCAAGTTGCCTTCCAATTGGCCTTGCTGCTGCCCACGGTCTCTTTCCCCCTTAAAGGTACTCCTTAATGATGCATTTCTCAAATCTTCCTTGCTGGTACAATTATCCACACTCAAGAAGCCTCAACAACTCTCTCCTGTCAATCTTTCAATGTCCCACTTATGGATCCAACCCTTATCTTTACCCTGACAGGGACCTTCCACTCTGGCCAAACTGATCCTCTTGCAGGCAGATGTACTCCTACCTCCGTGCCTCTGCTTCAGCCAAAGCCTTAGCCATGGCTAAGTACAGGAACACTGGAGCTATGCTGCCTCTTGCCAGCTGCGTGATCTTGACCTGCCTGTTCGTTAATCCCTCACCTGATGACTCCAGTTTGTATCCTTTCTCTCTTTGCCTCTTTCACTAATTTTTACATAGGATAAGAAAATAAGGCAATATGGATTTATTCAAGTTGTCAACCAGAGTGTTAATCTCCAAACAACCAGAGTGTACAATTGTGAACAGTAGATATAAACAATCTGCTTAATTCATAATGAAAAGCCCTGTTTTTAGCCTCTACAACCTGAGCCTTAAAATCAGGCAAGTTCTGAGGCAGATCACAACAACAGAATTAGCATCTCTGTCAGGTTGCAGAACATACTATGAGGCTAAGAAAATTATTTACATAATATGTACCAGGTGGTCTATAGGACAGTCTGTTGTTGATAGAATTTATGGCCAGGTAGCTTGTGGGGTAGGCTGCTGGTTTTTGCTGAAGATGTGCACAGGTGCTTGAAGGTCATCAGGGAAAGGAGAAAAGATGGCAGGTAAGAAAAACACCACTATGAATATTTTTTAAATCCCAAGAATTGATTTTTCTTTTCCCTATGACTTAATAGTTCACACCTGGCTGATTTCAGCTTTAACCCGGGTGTTGCTATCACCCATAACTAAGTAATTTCATTTCTGAGCAGAATAATTAATGAATTCAAGTGATGATGGCTCTAAATGTACTGAAAGGAAGTATGCAAATATCTTTTCTTTTTTTTTTTTTGCAAATATCATCTTTTCATGACATGATCATTTTTTCCTACTTTATTCATGTGATTTGTGAGCCACTGGGCACCGGCTTCCTTCAATGTCCCATTGTACCATCCATTTTTCACTTTAAGAAAATGAAAGATCTGAGGTGCCTGGGTGGCTCAGTTAGTTAAGTGTCTGCCTTCGACTCCGGTCATGATCCCAGGGGTCCTGGGATCTAGTCCTACGTCGGGCTCCCCACTCAGCAGGTAGTCTGCTTCTCCCTCTCTCTCTGACCACTCCCCTGGCTCATGCTCTCACTCTCTCCTCCCTCTCTCTGGAATAAATACATTAAAAAAAGAAAAGAAAAGGAAAGATCTATGGTTAGTTTCAGCAACACCCGACAGACACAAAACCCAGCTGGACTGGCTTGATTTGGAAAGATGAGCCTAGATGAGAGTCAGGTTCAGCAAGAGCAAGATGGATCACCTGAACCAAAGGCCAATAGGTACTTTGGTCACAAGCCAACTCATACTTGTTAGGACCTAAAAGTTTGGGAATCCCAGATAAGCTTCCTAAGAAAAGGACATTTTCTCATTCATTATAGGCAAAGGACAACACCTTTCTGTACTTCTTCCAAAGAAGGTACATGTGATCTTAGCTGTAACAGTGACCAAACATATATGAAAGAAGTGGAGTTACTTGCTTGGTCTGGACCTTAGCAATGGACTCTTCTGATACGAAACTTCAGGCACTAGCTCAACCTAACAGGCCGCAGAGTTAATGAAGTGAGACCCAGCTACTTCTCCAAAGTTCATGATGTTAAAAGTTTGGTCTTTTTGAAGAAATGAGTCCTTTAGAGAAAATGCAGCCAAATAGGTCAAGGATTGGACAGATCACAGAGAACACATGTTTCTGGACCACCAACCAACCATGATCCTGTTGGCTAGAGAAGTATCCCACCCAGAGCACCTCCCAATCTGATAAACATAAGCTTGAATGTCCAAAACATTGGAAATAGTACTTACTGTCAAGTTATTCCGGGATCTTTTGGCATCACCCAGGTGACTCGAACCCATTAGACTAGTCTTTCAATGTGTGGTCCACAGACCTGCTGCTCAGAATCACCACAGAATTTTTAAAAAGCAGCCCAAGTGATCCTGAATCATACATCATATTAAAACAAGTGTCTTAAGCTTACTAGAGCCAAAGTTTGAAATACAAGAATTTCCTCTTACTGCACTGGATCATTTGGAAGAAACCAGAATCTCTGAAACTGTCTCCTGGCTTCTCCTTGTATTAGATTCCAGGCAGGCCAAGGAGTTACAGTAGCTTGTCCAGGAGGATCTTTCCAGTCTGCCTTGAGAGGCTATCTGCACCTGCTCTCTTGAACCCCTACTCCCTCCCACCCCTGCCCTGATCTTCAGCCCTGAGGCCCCCAATGGCCCTAATGGAAAAATCCTTGCAGTATGTTTCTATGCTATAGTCTAGAAACAATTTCCAAGAGCTGTGCTCAATCTATTCAAGTCAGACTCTAATATTCTAAGAGACAAATTATTAGTAAAACAAATAAACAAAGAAAAAATGAGTCAGCAATTCTCTCTCAATGAGTTGAGTCAGAAGCATACCTCCCAAACTGGAGGTTACCCTGACCCCGCCTGTCTCTTGAGTCAGCTTGGGCTCCATCTCCAAAATGTTCCTGCCCTGGGCATTGTGATCTTCTTCTTGGACTTGCTGTGGGTAATAAGTTCCAGCCACCCATTGGGGTCTCTTTGTTGCCTTCAAACCTTGAGAGATGGCCAGGCCGGGCCTAGGGAAGAGGCAGGGAGCTCAAAAAGCTCCCAATCCCTGAGATGACCTAGACCTATCTAGGACTCTGCAGCTGGGTTCTTGAACTGCTTTATGTGGTTCTACTGGGACCAGCTCTGGGATCCTTAACTTTTCCTGGATTGTGACTTGAAGGCCAGCCTTGGAGTTTCCTGAGAAGCCGTGGGGGTGGGGCTCCTCTAGGTTTACAGAAGGGGAGGGGGAGGGGGCTAGAACTACATGATGAATCTGTCCTCCATGCCTCCCACATGCATAGTTCTATACTCATCAACACCACAGCCAGAGGGTGGGTGGGCAAGGCAGAGAGAAGAAAGGAAAGTCATTTTTTTTATCCATTTGACAGATGTCGTGTTAGAAGTATTGTAGGGGAAGGAGGGCTGTAGGTGGGGGGGAGGAGCAGAGGAAGAGATAGGTTAGAACTAATGGTTCTAATGTGGTCTTTAAATGTGGCCATCTGCTCTAAGGTGGTGAGAACAGGAACAACATTTATAGGAGCATTTTGACCTGCTTCTATATCTGGAGAACAGAAAGGAAAAATAAATATATTTCAATCAATTTAAACCACCTTGAAGTCTATTGAGTATGCCCACCCAGGACACAGATTTGCAAAGACTCATCCTTTCCAAAGAGAATGTAATATTCTCCTGGGGAGTCCTTACAACCCAAAAAGGAAATCTTCATTTAAACAGCCCATCAGAATGTAGAAGATGGTTTCCAGTGGCTTATTGATTTTCCTCTGCCTGTTGGCTCACAGTGAGAGAAAATACATTGGCCAAGGCACTAAGCAGTGCCTTTGGTCCCTGTCAGCAGTGATTCCTGTTCAGGGATGGGCCATGTTTCTATCAAAGTCTAGCACAATCCTGGGTTCCCAGCAGACATGGTAAATAGTGGATGGGTGGATGGCAGGGATGTTTGGTGAGCAGCCACTGGACCAGGCCCCAGGGAACAAACTGGCTGAGTTGACTTGCCTTCTGGCAGAGAGATGCAACATCTAAACTTAAGCTGTCAAAGAGGACACAAGTGAAGCACAATCAGACCCACCCTCAAGGCCTAGGAGGGATGGCATTGGGTCTTTGAATGAAAAGTAGTTGTGCTTGTAACAACAGAACTTCAAGTAGGTCATATAAGCTTATGTAAGACAGCTTCTGCCTGTTTAAGCTAGGTGAAAGAGATGAGGGCAGAGAAGGGAAGGCCCAGGGCAACTGAGGAACAAAGCATCCAGTACAGTGCTAGAACTTGAACCTATTCTTCTTGACTCTGTCTCAGGTTCAAGAACCTGACAGTGGAGTATTTTTATTATTATTATTATTATTAAGATTTTATTTTTATTTTTTATGTTCAGTTAGCCAACATATAATACATCATTAGTTTTTGATGTAGTGTTCTTATACTCAGAAAAGCTCAGGATTGGAGATTCTCAAGAACAAGCACACCTAGTTCAGTCCAAATTTTTACAGATAAGAAAACTGAGGTTCCAGTGAGGAGAAGATACCCAATGAATAAATCTAGTCAACAGCAGAGCCAAGATTAGAAACCAAGCCACAGTATTTTAGAAAGATGGTTATCAATTGTCTCGGGTTAAAAATTATCAATTGGTTAAAAAAATGAATGCCTACCCCAGTATCTAAATACTACTAATGTGGAGCGCCTGGGTGGCTCAGTCATTAAGCTTCTGCCTTCGGCTCAGGTCATGATCCCAGGGTCCTGGGATCGAGCCCCATATCAGGCTCCCTGCTCAGCGGGGAGCCTGCTTCTCCCTCTCCCACTCCCCCTGCTTGTGTTCCCTCTCTCTCTGTGTCTCTCTCTGTCAAAATAAATAAATAAAATCTTTAAATAAATAAATAGATAAATAAATACTACTAATGTACTATGTGTTTTATAAAAATTTGTACAAAAATAGAGATTAAGTAATGATGAGATTAGCAACTTAATAGATAGAGAACTTCTAATGTTTTCCCCTTAGCTTCACTGTGCAGATCACTGTTTTAGACATTTTCTGGTGCTCTTTCCTCCCTCTGCTCTACAGATCTCAACCCTTCCACTACAACCATTACTGCCTCTCCTACCCCTCAGGGTCCCAAAAAAGTCTGACCCTGGAAATTAAGGGATAAGAACACCTCACTATGAAGGCTAAGTACAGACACTTCCAGAATCTCTCTCACCACCAAATGTCTTTGCTAAGGAATCTCAATTTTAAATTCACACTAAAATACAAATGCTAGTGAAAAAACAATGGTATGAGAAGAATGGACTCCAGGCCTGGCTTGGTTACTGATCTGTGGTATGAACTTGGGCAAATCTAGATCCTCTCTGAGCTAGTTGGACTAGGTTACCTCAGGTGGAAAGCTGGGGTCACCTTTGAAAGATACTGCTGCCTTGCTTCTAAAAGCAGTTTTCACCAAATAATGCAATATATGTTAAGAAAAAAAAAAAAGAAGAAGAAGAAGAAGAAGAAGGTAGCAGGAGGGGAAGAATGAAGCAGGGGAAATCGGAGGGGTAGACGAACCATGAGAGATGATGGACTCTGAAAAACAAACTGAGGGTTCTAGAGGGGACGGGGGTGGGAGCATGGGTTAGCCTGGTGGTGGGTATTGAGGAGGGCACATTCTGCATGGAGCACTGGGTGTTATGCACAAACAATGAATCATGGAACACTACATCTTAAACTAATGATGTAATGTATGGGGATTAACATAAGAATAAAAAAATAAAAAAAAAAAATAAAAGCAGGTTTCACATTACTACAAGAAAAGATAAGAACCATATGATCCTCTCAATAGATGCAGGAAAAGCATTTGACAAAATACAGAACCATTCTTGATAAAAACCCTCAACAAAGTAGGTATAGACAGAACATACCTCAACATCATAAAGGCCATATATGAAAAACCCACAGCTCATATCATCCCCAGCAGAGAAAAACTGAGAGCTTTTCCTCTACTATCAGGAGCAAAACAAGGATGTCCATTCTCAACATTACTACTTAACATGGTACTGGAAGCCAGGACAACAAAAAGAAATAACAGGCATCCAAACTGGCAAGGAAGAAGTCAAACTTTTCGCAGACATGACACTCTCTATGTAGAAAACCCAAAAGACTCCACCAAAAAATTGCTAGAACTAATACATGAATTCAGCAAAGATGCTGGATATAAAATCAACATACAGAAATCTGTTGCATTTCTATACACCAATAATGAAGCAGTGGAAAGAGAAATCAAGCTATCAATCCCATTTGCAACTGCACCAAAAACAATAAGATACCTAGGAATAAACCTAACCAAAGAGATAAAAAACCTGTACTCTGAAAACTATAAAACACTGATGAAAGAAATTGAAGAGGACACAAAGAAATGGAAAGACATTCCATGCTCATGGACTGGAAGAAAAACATTGTTAAAATGTCTATACTACCCAAAGCAATGTACACATTTAATGCAATCCCTATCAAAATACTACCAGCATTTTTCATGGAGCTAGAACAAACAATCCTAAAATTTGTATGGAAGCACAAAAGACCCCAAATAGCCAAAGCAATACTGAAAAAGAAAAGCAAAGCTGGAGGCAACACAAGTCTGGCCTTCAAGCTGTATTACAAAGCTATAATCATCAAGACAGTATCATACGGCACAAAAACAGACACAGATCAATCAAACAGAATAGAAAACACAGAAATGGACCCACACGTGTATGGTCAACTAATCTTCAACACAGCAGGAAAGAGTATCCAATGGAAAAAAGAGTCTCTTCAACAAATGGTGTTGGTAAAAACTGGACAGCAACATGCAGAAGAATGAAACTGGACTACTTTCTTATACCATACACAAAAATAAATTCAAAATGGATGAAAGACCTAAATGTGAGACAGGAAACCATCAAAATCCTATAGGAGAACACAGGGAGCAACCTCTTTGACCTCACCTGTAGCAATTTGTTACTAGACCCATCACCAGAGGCAAGGGAAACAAAAGCAAAAATGAACTATTGGGATTCATCAAAATAAAAAGCTTCTGCACAGTGAAGGGAACAATCAACAAAACTAAAAGGCAGCCTATGGAATGGGAGAAGATATTTGCAAATTACATATCTGATAAAGGGTTAGTATCCAAAATATATAAAGAACTTAACAAACTCAACACCCAAAAAACAAATAATACAGTTAAGAAATGGGCAGAAGACATGAATAGACATTTTTTCAAAGAAGATATCCAGAGGGCTAACAAACACATGAAAAGATGCTCAACATCACTCATCATCAGTGAAATACAAATCAAAACTACAATGAGACACCACCTCACACCTGTAAGAATGGCAAAATTAACCACCCAGGAAAAAACAGATATTGGGGAGGATGCAGAGAAAGGGGAAACCACTTACACTGTTGGTGGGATTGCAAACTGGTGTAGACACTCTGGAGAACAGTATGAAGGTTCCTCAAAAAATTAAAAGTAGAACTACACTATGACCCAGCAATTGCACTAGTAGGTATTTACCCAAAGGATACAAACATACACATTCAAAGGGGTACATGCAATGTGATGTTTATAGCAGCAAAGTCCACAATAGCCAAACTATGGAGAAAGCCCAAATGTCCACCTTCTGATGAATGGATAAAGAAGATGTGATACATACACACACACACACACACACACACACACACACACAGAGTGGAATATTACTCAGCCATCAAAAGAAATGAAGTCTTGCCATTTGCAATGACATGGATGGAGCTAGAGTGTATTATGCTAAGTGAAATAAGTCAGAGAAAGACAAATACCATATGATTTCACTCATTTGTAGAATTTAAGAAACAAAACAGATGAACATATGGGAAGAGGAAAAAAAGGGGGGGGAAGCAAACCATAGGAGACTCTTAACGATAAAGAACAAACTGATGGTTGATGGAGGGATGTGGGGGGATGGGCTAAATGGGTTATGTGTAATTAAGGAGGGTACTTGTTATAATGAGCACTGGGTATTATATGTAAGTGATGAATCACTAAATTCTACTCCTGAAACCAATATTACACTATATTTTAACTAACTAGAATTTAATGAAAAATTTGAAAATAAAATAAAAGCAGGTTTTGACAAGAGACAGAGGGGAGGTAAAAGGAATAGAGGGGAGGCAAAGAAAATATGGAAACAAGGAATTCAGAAGAGGTACGCAGTGAGATAAAAAATGTCAAAAGACAAAACTTGACTCTTGAATTTTTGCCATGAACTACCTCCACCCAGAATAGAGCTCCAGTTCAGGGATGGCCTTTGGGTTCTACTGCCAGAAGAAAGGGCAATGCCTTCTCCACCCAGTTCAGGCCATTGGGTTCAAGTTATCCAAAGTAGCTTCTATGAAAAGTGTTAAGCAGCACCATTTCCATGTGTTTAGCACATTACAGTTTCTAAGTTGCTTTCACATCATTTCACATTCATGAGCTCACTGGATCCTCCTAGCAACTCTAGAAGATAAGCAGAGTAGGAATGAGACCTTACATTTTTAAGATGAGAAAACATCTCAAAGGAAGCCAAAGGAAGTCACTCAGCTATCCCTGGAGCAGAGGCCAGAAAAGAACCTAGATCTCCTGACTCACAGTACAGTGTTTTTCTTCTAATAATAAAAAATGGCTGAGTGTTTACTATGTGTCAGAGGTAAATCTAAGTTTTTACATATACTAACTTATTTGATCCCCATTTTAAAAATGAAGAAACCAAGGTTTGAAGAGATGAAGTGATTGCTGAAGGTCACATAGAACCAGAACCAAAACACATAGTTTTACTCTTGAACCAGTGCTCTTAACCTCTGCTCTCTACAGCACATCCTCATGCCCCACAGAATCAAAGAACATCCAAGGTATAGCAAGGCATAGAACAGTGAATATATTACCATAAAAAAGAGAAAAATGAATATATCCATATATGCTTATATATCCAATAGATTATTTCTGTGGAAGGACTCACTGGTGGCCTCTGCAGAGGAAGTCAAGTGACTGGAGGGGAAGGGCAGGAGGGAGACTTTTTACTGTGCACCCACTTATATCTTTTGGATTTTGACCATGTGAATGTATTTCCTATTCAAGAATAAAATAATAAAAATGAGATGTCTAGGGTCAAGAGAGCTGGGGAAACTTTGTGGCTGCTTCTTGGCAGGACTTTGGCAGCTCACCCTTCCCTATCCACCTCTTTGGGCTCTCAAACTTGAAGAACAGAAGGTGTCTCTCTTGTTTTCCCTCTAGTTTCCCCACCCCAGAAACTGTCTAATCCCCCAGAAATGACAATACCATAGTCATCCTATAGGTTTTAGCAGCACAAGTGAAAAACAACACTTTCAATTAGGTTCCTACAGCCAATCAGGGGGCCAGAGGAAAATAACGTATTAGCGGCAGGACAGATGAAGAAAGACACAAAAGGCCATCTTCCCCAATGTCTAGCACCCAAGGCATGAGCTCCACAGATTATTTCATGTCCTTCCTCTCACCAATCAGTTTCAATGTATCTGTCCTGGGCTCAGAAAGGCAAAAATAAACAAGCTAGAAAGGCTCCAGGAAATCTGGCCCAGCTCAAGAGTCTGTGGTGTACAAGTGTAGGTGTACAAAGCACACTAAGTGACAAAAAGTTAGCCCAGCTGAGATTTAATGTCCACATCAAGGCCAGGTGAGAATCAGCCAAGACAGTCTCAAGGGACTTTCCCAGCTTTGGTTCTTGGATTTCCACTATTTTATCCCTCAAGAGTTGGCAAAATACTCCACAGATCAAGGCCCTCAAACATTTTCTCAGATACCTTTTGACCTAAACCCTTATGCAGGTCTGCCACACAAAGCTTCTGTACCCTGGAAGCTGTGAGGAGGTGCAGGTAGCCAAGGTGGATCAAGTGCCTTCAGGGACCCTTCTGAAGTAGCTTAAACGGGCAGCACAATTCCCTCTCACAACAGCTTAGCATCTTCTCCAATGCTTCACTGCTTCCAACACGCAGAAGAGTAGGGCATGAGCAGCTGTAGAAGGGATGAAAGGTCACTCAGTGTGCCTCTTGTGGGCAAGCAGGGTACTGCTGGGGAAGGCTGGGCCCCAGATAGCACCCCCCCACCCAACTTCCTTGCTATGTATCAGAGACAAACCTAAGTTTTTAACATATATTAACTTAAGCTGCCACTGGCAGCTTCCTTTAGCACTGGAATTCTGGCTGGTAGTTTGGGGCTATAGAAAATACTAAATAGATATGAAAGTATGGTTTCAAATCCTGAATCCACCACTGCCTAATCCTACATCATCAGGCTGGTCCCTCCCTTTTCTGGGCCTCAGTATCCCCATCTGTAAAATGGAGCCAGTACTGGCTTAAAAGAAGGACAGGGGTAAGGAGTGAGAAATAAAGCAAAGACAAGCTCCTGAATTACCTCTAAACTACCTGTAAAAATGGGGCACCTGGGTGGCTCAGTCGTTGAGTGTCTGCCTTCAGTTCAGGTCATGATCCCAGGGTCCTGGGATTGAGCCCCGCAATGGGCTCCCTGCTCGGCAGGAGGCCTGCTTCTCCCTCTCCCACTCCCCCTGCTTGTGTTCCCTCTCTCACTGTCTCTCCTTCTGTCAAATAAATAAATAAAATCTTTAAAAAATAATAAAAATAAAAATAAACTACCTGTAAAAATGACCTGGGTAGATTATTAACAATCCAAACAGCAGCAAAACATGTTCAACATTTTACAAGGCACTTTTCTCATCCTTTGCCATGATGAATTATTGCACCCAACAATCCTGAGATTTACAGTTAAGCCCATTTTACAGACCAGAAAACTGAGGCTTAGAACTTTGCCCACGATGTATGCGGTGAAGAGAAATCTGAACTTGAGCTACATAGTGTAGTTCCTGACCCACCCCCTTCAACAAAGCAGGTGGAATGACCCTGAGCACAAAATGGAATAAGGCACTCTCTCGGGGTCAGAACTGCCATTCCAAGTTGCTTCCTCTGGCAGGTGGCAGGTATAGATTGTCTGACCTTGCTTTTCCTAGTTTAGGAAGAAGTCCTTGATCCTGATGTCCTCCGCTTTTCCTCACTGCCTAGGGTTTCTGAAGAGCCAAAACTATAAGATCACCTAAATACTGCAAACCTGTTTTCTGGGAAAGGATTGATCTAGCATTGAAAAACATCTGTAAGGGTGAGGGTGACCCCAGCATGACTTTGCTCAACCAGACACCATGAGGTTTCCTTCCCTTGACCCCCTTTTCTTTTTATGGCTACTGTGATAGGGGTCAGGCCTGGTTGTTGGTGGGCGAGACTAGCTTAGGGATGGGGGTACAGCTTTGTGGGTGAAGAGTAAGAACATCTGCAAAGCATTTTCTCAACTCTTTGTCTATCTGAGTCTTGCCAGCATCTGAGGGATATACTGGCTATTTTGCCTATAGACCAAATAAGACCCAGACAGAGGAGGGAAACCTAAGGCACACCCTAAGTTGCAGAATAGTAACTGGAATTCATGTTTCTCAATCTCAAGTCTCCAAAGTTGAGAAATGAGTGTAAGGCTGTCACAGTCAACAGTATTCTGCTCAGACTCTGAGGCTGCTGCTCTGAGGTCTACCAGGGCAAACCTGGCACACTCTAGCCTCCTGTTCACTGCTTCATACCCTTCAATCCAGACCCAGTCTAGGGTTCTCTCCTTCCAGCTCCAGCCTTTGGTTACTAAAGGTGAGAAAGGCCTCCCCAGGACATCCCAACCTGGTTTCCAGCTTGAGAAACTCTAAAAATAGCAGGTCCTCATTAGTGGGGCCAGATGGCTCAAGTGGTTATGCCTAGGGGCAGGGTTGTGGTCATTAAGAATGTGGCTATTCAAGAGGCCTGAGGTGATCTCTGAAAATGGTTCACTATTCATTTGACCCAGAAAACCCTAAAAAATCAAGCAAAGCAAGAGGTTCAAATCTTTGTGTTCACTTCAAGAACATACATGAAACTGCCCAGGCAGTCAAGGATATGCACATCTGAAAAGTCACCAAGATCTGAAGGATATCATTTTGCAGCAGCAATGGGTGCCATTCCATCGCTACAGTGGTGTAGTTGGTAGGTGAGGTGTGCCCATGCCAAACAGTGGAGCTGGACACAGGGCCTGTGGCCCAAAAAGAGTACTGAATCTTTACTGAACATGCTTAAAAATGCAGAGAGTAATGCCGAGCTTAAGGGTTTGGATGGTCATTGAGCATACCCAGGTGAACAAACCCCATGACTCCCCCAAGATGCGGCATAGAAATTGCAGGGCTCAAGGTTGGATTAACCCATACATGAGCTCTCCCTGCCACACTGAGATGATCCTTACTGAAAAAGAGCAGATTGTTCTTAAACCAGAAGAGGAGGTTGCACAGAAGAAAAAGATATCCCAGAAGAAACTGAAGAAACAAAAACTTATGATCTGGGAGTAAATAGTAAATTCTGCATAAAATAAATGCAAATAAAAGTAAAAAAAAAAGAATGTGGTTTTCTCTACCCACTACTGACCCAGGAGAAGTTGGGGCTTTGCACCCTCCCTTATGCATCCTTCCACCCGCAACTTAGATATACTTGCTCTGGCCAAGTTGTTACCTCATTCCTAAGGAAAAAAATATATACTTTAATATTCAGTTACTTTAGGTTTTTTTTTAAGATTTTATTTATTTATTTGACAGAGAGAGACACAGTGAGAGAGGGAACACAAGCAGGGGGAGAAGCAGGCTTCCTGCGGAGCAGGAAGCCCGATGCAGGGCTCAATCCCAGGACTCTGGGATCACGACCTGAGCCGAAGGCAGACGCTTAACAACTGAGCCACCCAGGCACCCCTACTTTAGGTTTTCTAGGACATTATTCACAATCAAATTATTCCATAGTGGTTTGTTAAGTAGATTGGGGATGGAGGAGCAGGCTCAAGCTTTCTGCACTGATCAATGCCAATTTATCTTCTTCATTCTTCTCCATCTGCTTATTAGCTCAACATCTGGGGGCTCAGTTGTAAATTTTGTTTGCCTTGAAGAGCCTGCTATAACACATGCCATCGTGAGTATCCATTTTATTCCTGAGCTCACTGCCCTCTGAAGCCTGATTTCAGGAATAAAGGAAGGGAGAGCAGGAGCAAACTGATAAAGGCCCACCAGATGGGGCCAGTGCCCTGTTGTGTCCATTTGAAAACTGGGACAGTAAGCTGGTCCTAAGGGTAGCATATGTTCTGGATCAGAGTATGTCCCACAGGGATGTGTGGGGCATGAGTGTGTACCACAGGTGTGTTCAAATGTGTCTCCTGTGGGGAGGGTGGTTTGTCCAAGTAAATCCTTAAAAGTGTATTTCAGGGATAGGAGTGTACATCCTGGGGGTAGGAGCATATCTGAATATACATCTCAGCATGACCTATGTGTATTTGGGTGTGCAATTGTGCTTTATATGCATGCATGTGTGTCTGCACATATAAATTTGCATAAGCATGCATCATGTGTGTCTTTGTGTGTATACCCTGCCTGTAGAGAGTATGCTCAAGTGTGAGTGTACTCCATGGTTAACTGAATATATGTGCTCCAAGCATGTCAGTGTTAAAGTGTACTCCACATGTGTATCCCAAATATACCTCACAGAAAGAAAACTTCCAAACTGAACATGAAGAGCCATAAAATCTAGGGCCACCCTTCTGCATTTAGCAAGGCCTCTCATGTATCCCTGGATGATATGATATTTGAGTGGACATACCATAGGTCAAATAGATGTATCTGAATTGCCAATTAGTTCAATGCCAACCTAGCCAGAATTATCTAGTGGCATCTGCTGGTTTTATCTGCTACTCACTAACTTTTATAACAAGACCTAGATAGAAGCAAAGTACAGAAGGCATCTTTAGAACAATCTCCTTGCCCAAGGCCACTTGGTATGGGTAGGTTGATAACAGCTAACTACATGCTAAGCTCTTCCTTGCACACCACTGCTTTTAAGAGGCAGCACTGATCTGAGTCAATATGAGCAATTCTCTGAATTTCAATTTCCTTAGTCATAAAATGGGAAATAATCCTGGCCTTGCTCACCTCATAGGGTTGTGGAGAAAAGGCCAATGTGGCAGGACTGTACAATAGTCCTTATCTTCTCGCCCTGCCCCCTGGAGCAATGAGAATTTTCCAAATAAAATAATGCAGACAAAGGTGAAGAGTGTTGATTTGTTCTAAGTAGGTCATTTGTCAGAAGCCTGCAATTTCTAACACAACTCTTAATCATATCATGAAAATCTAGTAATGCTCATCACAAATCCTAGCCAAGAAACTGGGGGCCAAGAATTGATTTTTAATTGCCAAGTGCCTAGATGGTTCTGGCTTGATGGACTTGAGAAGGCACTAAATAAAAACACAGTTAATTCTGGCTTTCTTCCAAGCTCCTCTTCTAGCTTTGCAGGAGACAGGGAGAGAGAACGCTAGTCTGCTATTCATAGCAATATGTATGTGGCCTGGTGGGGGAGATGGAGCTGAGGGTAAATAAAAGAAAGCTTCCTATATATATATATATATATATAAAAAAATCCCAGCTTTCCACCAAAGACCCAAGATATGAGCCAGGTCATAGGACTTTTATACTTTCAAGGGAGGGAAGTAAAAAGAGAGTCCTTCATGCTGTGATGGAGAAATAAGGCAAAAAGACAACGGTATTTGTTCAAGGTCACCCAATGACTGAGTTCGTATTTGCAGCCTCTCTTAATTCATGTGTATGTCTTTCATTAACAAAACCTTTATAAAGGGCTACTGAGTGTCAGTTCCCTCTATTATAGCAGTCACACAGAAATTTCTGCCCCAGAGAGTTCTCAGGGATTTTCAGCCCCAATTAACAGAAAAGAAAACTAACTCAGAGAGGCTAAGTACTTTGCCCAAGGTCACAGAGCTAAAAAATGACAGATTACTAGATTACTAGTTCAGTGACCCTTTGCTTCCCATCACACCACACAGATTTCCCTCACTAACCTTGAAAGGCAAGAGCAGCTTGTAAGTCGCGGGTCCAGGAACTCACATCTTTGCTAGGCAATGTTCTAGTTCCAGTACTACTACAAACATACTGTGTTTCCTTGGGCGAGTCCTTTCTCCTTCTGGACCTAGTTTCCCAGCCTCCACAATGAGGGAATTAGATTAAGAACAGCTGCAATACCCCTTTTCTAGAGGGTATAGCTGTCTGGAATGACTTTAAATGGCACTATAACTTCCAGAGCTTGAGCGGAGATCAGTTATATGACAATAACTCTTTGAGTTTCATTTTTCTCATCTGTAAAGTGATAATCCCTGCCCTTCCTATTTCACAGGGCCACAGAGAAGATGAAGTAAGATAATTTGTAAAACCCAATGATCAGTGTAAGACAATGTTCAAGAGGGAGAGTCAAGAATCAAGTGAGCATCACTAGCCCCAGTTGCCTTTCTCTAAATCCAAGTACAGAAGGTGTCTATGTGCAGTGTCCCATAAATCTTCCTAAGCCCTCCTGTGCAATTCAACCTAGATTCTTTTTTTTTATGTTTTATTTATTTATTCATGAGAGTCAGAAAGAGGCAGAGGCAGAGGGAGAAGCAGGCTCCCCGCTGAGCAGGGAGCCAGATGCAGGGCTCTATCCCAGGACCCTGGGATCATGACCTTAGTCGAAGGCAGACACTTAACCATCTGAGCCAGCCAGGCGCCCCTCAACCTAGATTCTTAAAGACAAGCACCTCACTGGTTGCAAGTGCAAAGGAAATTAGTAAGTCCCTCCACTCCTTTTGGGCCCTAAGCACAAAGCAGTCTCATAATTTGCCTTTGTTCTGAGCCCTCCCTTCTGAGACCTATACTAGGTCTACCACAGCCTCTCCTAGGGATGCCTGGCTCTCCCCTGCCCGCCTCTTTCCTAATACCAAAGCACCCACTACTGCCCAGCCCTCCTGCCAGCCAGCAGGGTTCACAGAGGGAGGAGGAAAGAAGAGAGTGGGCGGAGGAGAGGCTGTGGGAGGTACAGCTAAAAGTAGCTGCTGTCTTTAGACACCACATTCTGAGGGGGTGGAGGGTGGGCTCTTAGCACATCCTTCCTGCAGCCAGCTGGGCATGGAAGTGCATGGCTCCCCCTCCTCTAATGAAGGCAGGCAGGCAGAGAGATCAGAGCTGCCAGAACTATTCCCAGAGCTGGCTATGGATATGCAGTGCTGGCCTCTTCTGGGCCCTGCGGGTAGATGGTTGCACAACACAGGGCTGCATCCAGGGCTCCCTCCCTCAGGAGAACTAATGTAGTCTGCAGGAGATTCTAGGATTCCTTGTCCCTCATCTCACTGCCTAGTACCCCAAGCTGCTGACAAGCGTGCTCCCCTCCGGGAGGTTATATAATACTACTGTTCTCCCAGTTTCTCTGTCAGCTTGCTTTCTCCAGCCAGACTTGAGAGTGCATTCAGGTCTCTGATCCAGCCAAAGGAGCACTGAGCCAGCATCCTACAGTAGAGGTAGCAGGTTACAGAGGATAAAGGCCTGATTTGAGGAGTCAGGATCCCAGGCCCATCACTGAAACCTTGGACAAGTCCCCTTTCCCTTAATTTTCTCACTTGTAAAATAGGAAATAGAAAAGGGAGAGGCATGCTGCAGATCTCCAAGGTATCCTTATCTCTGCCCGAACCCCCTCTCCCACCCAAGGCTGTCCTATCTTCCAAGCAGTCTGTCTGCACTGGGCAGAGCTATCCCCACTCTCCTAATCCCAATTTCCCTAATGACTAAGGTCTACACTGGCAAGATGATTACCTGAAATTCTAAACTCTGTCCTCCCCCTCATCCTAGGCCCATTTCAACCATACTAGTTCTGCTTTTTCCTGTTCTATATAGAAGTTTCTGGTTCAAATTTCATTTGAGAACATGGATCTTCTATTCAGTCCACTCCTCATTTTAATGACTTGGAAACTGAGGCCAGGTGGGGAAGGGCCTTGATCAAGTTCTGGCAACAAGGTAGGAACAGAGCCATGGCTTGCTTCCAGGGACCCCAAGACCACTTCCAGTGTTTTTATTTCCTACTGAAGGTCTGCCTTCCATACGCTGTGTCTCTGCTATGGATGCATAATTTTCTCTCTCCTCTGCTACCAACTCTTAACCTTGATGCTCAAAGACCAAATGGCCAATTTTTGTCAGGGGGAAACTAGCACAGAAGAATGATAAGGGCAAGAAAGAACTTACCTTAAACACATCCCTCCCTTAATGTTTCCTTTTCCTCCAGGTTGGGCCTTTTCCCCTTTCTTTTAGGCTCCCTCCTGAGTTCTGCTCTATGTTAGTGGAACCTCTTCAATTCTGAGTCATGACCACATTCTGACCAGGGTCCACTATGTAGGCTACACTGGAAGAACTGCAGGATGTGGTATCAAGAGGTAGTTCTAGGTCAAGCACTACCACTTCCTGAACTGTGTGACCTTGAGTACGTCACTTAATCTCTTTATTCCTCAGTTTCCTCAACTACTTCCAGGTTTTGGAAGTAGCCAATGAAATAACTAGGGAACTTTATTTGTTAAAATTCTTATTAACAGTATTAGTATTAAGTAAATAAACGGCTACTTAAAATACCACAGGAAGGGGTCCAGGGCTGTCAAAACAGCCAGCCCCTTTCCTCCTTTCCCAGACCTATGAGACTGATATTTTATCTATCAGAGGCAGATCTCAATCATCCACGCAACATGTCTTTTTAATGACTGCTAAATCTCAAACTGGCATCCCACTGCCACTCTGTAGGGCTCCCTTCCCTGCTGGCAGCCACTGTGTGCTCAATGAATACAACCTATAGTTGAGTGTTTTAGAAGAAACCTAAGCCAAATATAATTAGGAAGGCAAGTCTATTACCCCCAAAATCACCTTATGCATTTCAAACCTGCTATAAGGGATCTGTGGATTACCTGCTGGTTTTGAATAATAATATTCTTAATCATTTTGATCATTTTTATTAATCACAAAGTAAGCACACATCATTAGAGCCAGAAGAAATCTTTGAAGCTATCTAATCCTCCTAATCTTATTTGCAGATGAGGAATCCAAATGTCAGAGGGGAGAAGTAATTTACCCAAGGTCACCCAGCAAATGAACAGAATCTTCCCCACTATTACAGCAAATGCACAGGGACTGACTCTTTTTCCTGAAGGGTTCAAACCATCTCACAGCTGATAATTTTAAATACAAATAAGTCCCCAGACCACTCACTCTCTAGGGTTGAGTCCTTTTTAGAGTGGGCACGAGCCCCTCAAATTCAAGGCCCCCACAATCCTAGAATAAAATCTCACCATCTGTGAAGGCTGCCTATTCAGGTGTATGATAAGCTAGATTCGAGCTGATCTGACATTTCCTTTTAACGTAGCAGTCGTTCTCATTCCTGTCTGAACATTCCTGTCACCTCATGGAGCTTTTAAAAAATATTGATGCCAGGGTCTCACTAGATCTCCCCCAGAGATTATGGGAATTGTTAGTTTTGTAAACTTCCCAGGTGATTCCAATGTGCAGCCAGGGCTGAGAACCACGGGTTAATAGAAGCAATTCAGACTGAGAAGTCATCAGAGAGGGAGACCAACCATGAGAGACTCTTAACTATAGGAAACAAACTGAGGGTTTCTGGAGGGGAGGTGGATGGGGGGATGGGGTAATTGGGTGATGGGCATTAAGGATGGCATGTGATGTGACAAGCACTGGGTGTTATATGCAATTGATGAATTACTGAACTCTACATTTGAAACTAATGATGTACTATATTTGGCTAATAGAATTTAAATAATGTATATATATATATATATATATATATATATATATATATATATATA
>NC_058419.1:76636000-76833649 GCF_002201575.2 Neomonachus schauinslandi | reverse complement strand
TATATATATATATATATATATATATATATATATATATATATATAAAGAAAGAAGTTTCTTTATATATTTAAGTATATATATAAAGAAAGAAAAGAAAAAAAAATAAAGAATTCAGCCAACCAAGTGAAACATGCACAAAGATTTCTCTGAACTTTCTGAAAATCAAATATATTCTGTTTAAAAGCTGCATCTATGATGTCTTGTTTTTCTAAAAAGGGGAAAAGAAAGTGATGGTACACAGAATTTACAGTTGTGGCACTGGTCCTCAGCAAATCCTGGACCCCGTTAAGAAACATAGTTAAAAAGAAAAAAAGAAACATACAGTTTATGGGTATTAAAAGAAAATAGGGAACTCTGGAGCCTGCAATAAGATTTACCAGGATTAAGATGCCAAGTGATTCATACTCCTTTTTCTGATGAGGTCATTGGCTTGATAGATGATTACCATGAACCTAGCATACATCTTGATGTCTACAAAGCATACAACAAATCTATCATGCCACATTATCCTCATTAACACGTTGGTAGAATAAGTGACGGCAAAGTCCAGTGGATTCTGCACTGGCTGACCAGATATATACAAAAATTCATGGACTGTAACTCCAAGAAGGGGCTCTGGTGAAATTAACCCCATCATATTGAACATTTCTTTGAATCACCAATTTGGATGGCACTTATTCAGTTTCCAAATAGTGAATGCTAGAAGAAACTGCTAATTTGTTTCATGGCATAAAGAAAAAGAAATTAGCCCACCCCCAAAGCATGAATAGACCAAGCCAAGGAAATAAAGTTTAACTAATGCAATGCTAGAAGGGACTGCTAATTTGTTGCACAGCATAAAGAAAAAAAAATTAAAGCCCATAAAAAGCTAGAATGGACTAACCAAACAAAATAAAATTTAATGAATTTGGTTCAAAAAAAGCCTCAAAGAACCAATTCCACAACAGAGTGGAAGACTGGACTAAACAGCAAAGCGTTTGAGCCTACAGTCCAAAAAGGTAGTACTTAATGCTGTCCAAAAGGGTAGTACTTAATGCTGACTGCACATTTTTGAATTACTTTGGGGAGCCTTAAATTTTTAATTTAGGAAAAAAAGCTGCTCGGGACCTATCTCACACCAATTAAATCAGAATTTCTCAGAGTGGGGACCTGGTTCGGGTATTTAAAAACTCCCCAACTGATCTGAATGTTCAGGGAGGGTTGAGAACCAATAGAAGGCAACATTTTAGATATTTCACAGACAGATCAGTCACTTTGTACTTAATTTTGATCAAGTAGCACCTGGAGTAGCATAATCAGTTCTGGGCAGCACATTTTTAAAGAAATATAGAAAAATAAAAGTACTTCGAAAGGAAGACAATTGTATGAAAACTGCAGTTCCTTCAAAACATTCTGTATCTTAAGCTTCAACAATTCACACTGCTTTTCTCCTTAAAGATCCCAAATACTGAGTTTTCATAAGACTAAAGGAAACTCTTTGATGTATATTCAAGATAAAAAGACATTTTATTGAATAAGGAATTCTGTGCAAAATTGCTATAAAAAGTATGAAAAAGCACTAAAAATGTGAGTAAGCTGAGGAAGATAGTATGACTTCAGGAATGACTCACACACCTCCCTCTCTACCTGACCTCGTTCAGCTTCACACTAGCTGGGAATGATCAACTCTGACTCTCCCCACTCTCCATTTGACAGGCAGACCTATGTCCATCCAACCAATATCTCTGACCTTTACTTACCTCATCCGTAAAACAGGGAATAACAAACATCCTTACCCACTTCACAAGGTTGATGTGATGCACCAAATTAGAAAAGATGTGAAATTGCTTTGTAAATTCCACAGACCCATGCACTGACAAGGGATTACTAGTACTGTCATTACTGGATTGCATCCCAAGTCTTCTCTGTCCTCTAGGCACTTACCCCTTCATAGCTTTTCCACTTTATGCTTTGGTGCCAGTGTAAAGCATGCTTAACTAAATGCTCTTGAGAGCTAGACTCACCTAATGACAGGAGACACTCTGGGCAGATATCAGAAGAGCTAAGCTTTGTTTCTTAGACTAAGGATTCTTAGAAAGCCAGAGCCTCAGTTGGCCTAGAACAAATTGCAGAACTAGAAATAAGAGCCAGAAAGTATAAAATTCCTCACCTCCATCCCACTTCTTGGGGCAAAGCTACTGGGGCTGGATCCAGAAGCTTTGTGTGAGATCTGAGGAGGCAGTTATTTTGGGAGAATAGGTTCAATTCCCAATTATGTCCTCATCCAGAGCAAACACTCCACAGGCCAAAGGGAGCAGAGGCCAAGATAACAGACAAAGACTAGGAGGACATGCTTTGTCCCATCCCTGCAACTGTGAGACTGTGCCTTCTGGTCATAGCCAGGCGCACTCAATCTGAGCCTCACCACCGGGCAGAAGATTACCTTACCCACAGGCTCACTGGAATCTCTCAGCTCCTTAAAAACTTAATCACCCACACCTGTGAATGAGAATCAGCCAAGGCCCAAGACCTGTTCAGCAGGCCCACAATCAAAATGGCCTTCCTAATTTGCCCAGCCTTCCCATTTGGAAACTACTCAGAGAACAATGACATAGAAACAAAATCCCCTAAATTCCACACTGCAGCCAGCATGAGCAGAGTTCCCTAAGCCACAAACAAAATTGGGACACACTACATAAGTAGCTGCTACAGGTTCTGACAGATAGGGGCTGTCTCAATAGGGGAAAAGCACTGCTCAGTTTGTTCCCACCATACTATCCCTTCACCTCCTCTCTGCCTCAGCCAAAAGTCAGGGTGAAAAAATATTTTTCAGGGTCTACAGACTTCCTTGCACTAAAGCTGGACTGCGAAATGACTCAGTTGATCTTAAGAAGGCATTTGGAAGAAAGGAGAAAAGAATTTGAACCCAGCAGCCTTCCAATAAATAGTCCCCATGGCTGGAATGAAGCTAGGCTCCATACGCCTTCTGTGGATGTGTTTGCCGGCATTTGCAGGCAATGAGGATCTTGCTTTTTCTTTGTCCACTTCCCCAAAAGCATCTCTCCAAGTCCTGCTGGACTCCAGCTCCCTTTCTCTAGAGGCCTTTGCGCCTGGACCTTTAAAGGGTGGGCTCCAGAGCTCAGCAGGAGCTGAGTGAGGCAGGAGGTTGCTAGGATACTGGTAAAGGGCTGCTCATCAATCCCCTGGTGGGGAGCTGGGAGGGAAAATTTCTGAGGTGGAATTTTTGTCCTTTCTAAGAGCAAAAGCTTAGCCTCTACCCAAAGAGGTCAGAGAAGAGGAAAGGAAACTAGAAACTTCGTTGGGAAAAGTTGGGACAATCAGAAATGAAAAGCCCTCTTCTCTTCCTACTCCTCCTTCTTCCACCACCCACCCACTTAGAGCAGGAATGGGGGCAGGGTAGGAGGCTGTATCAGAGCAGGGAGTAAATGGAGAAGGGAGAAGATGAAGATAAGAGGCAGGAGAGGGAAGAATAAAAAGTCAAATGCAGAGGGCTCCACTCCTCTGGGCTGCATTTTTCATTTTCTCCCACTCTTCTCTTTTTGCATATCCTCACAAGTCTAAAGGAGAAATGCCAAACCTTTAGGATTCACACAAGTAAAAAGTCATACTGCCAACTTTGGTTCTCTACTTCCCAAACTCCCTTTTAGCTGCTCTTGGGTGGCCTGCCATCTGGCTAGCAACATCCCCTTATTTGCCTAGAGATAAGTTAATTTGAAAAATGCTTACCCATTTTGCCAGCTAAATTACTGATGGAAGGGCTCAGTCAAGCAACCCCTTTAGCCTAAGGGGTTGTGGGGGGGGCATAGGAGTGGTAGGGGAAATACCCATTCATTCTGGCACCAGTCAAATCCTTACAGGCCCTAGCACAAGGAGGCCATTCAGAACTATGGAACACTCAATGCATGCCCTGCTATTTTTCCTCATTCCTAGCACAACCAACCCCCACCCACATTCAACAGTGTGCACCCTCTCCCCTCCACACACACAGAAGGGTGTACATACACACCCACAAACATACTGCCACACACCCTACACACATACATTCCCAAAGATTCTCTGCCAAGGGTCTGTCAGGCACCCAGAGGTAAAGGTTGTGGCATTTCAAGACACTACTTTGCCACAAACCTGGCTCAAAGACTAACCTTAGAGAACCCTTCTCACCTTAAAGGGGAAAAAAAGCAAAAAGCATTCCACTGTTATAGTCCAGTTTTCTTCCCACACAGCTAGGTAAAAAAATCTCTTAGGTAAAACTTAAGTTTCTCCAGATACCAGCAACCAGGTATTTCCTTCCCCACCCCATCACCCATTGATAAATATTTCATTTTCCTTTTCAGTTGTCTTTCTAGTTCATCCCCCTCTGATTTCAAGTGTATATGGGCACCCAAAATCACCGAATGCAATAACTTGGAGGTCACCTAGTCCAACCATCCCCAAATGCTAATGTTACAGGGAACCCCAAACACATTAAGAAAAAAAAAATTGTCCAAGGTCAAATAATCTCTCAACAGAGAGAACCCAAGTCTGTAGCTGCCCAGCCTAGAGATTTTCCTGTCCAACGTGTCTCAAAACAAAGTGCCCAGCCAAAACATAAGCTTACTTTAGATAATACCACTGGAGCTAAGGGTATGTGGTGGGGTTGGGGGTCACATGATTCTCTTTGCAAAGAAACAAGTTCAGTTCAATTCAGCCCCCCTCCCAACAAAGGAATCAAAGAGTAAATAAGAATCTTCCCAGATTCCCAAGAATAAGCACACTTCCCAGATCATGCTTATACCAATGTACCAACAGAATAATAATAATAATAATAAAAAGCCTTTTACCCACACGGAGCCAAGAGCACACACCCTGAGCCTTAAAACCTCTTCTGACGCCATTAAATAATACTCTCTGGGTTCTGAGATCAGGACAATTTCAAGAACCTCCTTCACAGCCCCTTTCCCTTCATAATCATTTCCAAAGAGATTGAACAATAGGAAATGGAACTTGACAGCACAAGCCAGCAGATTTGTACATCACACGTGAGCAGCCACCCCCATGGGTGTAGGGGGAACATGCGTGTAGACTGTATGACCCTGATTCATTGCTACATGGGCCAGAAACAGCACTATTTCAAGTCAGGTAAACACAGAATGGAATACCTGCCAATCAGTGGGTGGAGGTAGGGGGAAAATAAGTATCATGCACATTGGCATCAGAGACCATTTTTTCTTGGCTTTTCCAAAAGCTTTCTCAGCAGAAAGAAAAATATAAAAATAATAGCAATAATGACAGCAACCACCACCATCTGATACAGAAATGCAAATATATGTCAAAACTGAATGTTGCTTCTAGCTCATGTTCCCCCCAGCTCTCAGCCCATTCCACCCAGACTTTTTTGGGGGGGAGGGGGTGCTCAGAACTCTTAATTTAGCATGATACATACTTTCATTTTGTTATGGAAATCTTTCAGTTAGAGACCTCTGATCTTTAAAGAACAAGAAAACAAACAAAACCCACCACTTTATCATTAGCACTAGCAAGTTCTATTTAAAAATGTAGCTCAAGAACATCAATGCAAATAAAATTATCCAAAGAAGCATATACGAATACTATTATTCCCAGGGTGGGTAAAGAGCTGGCTTTTGTTGTTTTTCAGAGGACACATAGAGAAAATCGACAAACTCAAATCCAGGGGTACAACCTTCTTTGGGAAAAGGAACCCAAACAGCTCTTGTCAATGTCTCCTCTTGCCAATTCATAAACATCAAAGCAGGCTTTTATGTTTCAGTCCATAATTCCAAAGAAACTGACATTTAATGCTTTAAGAAATGTTTTAAAGGTGGCTTCTTTCCAAATTGGAAACTATGAACTAAACCCTGGACAGCAAATTGAGTCAGGATATAGTCACCAACTGCCAGCTCAATACACCCCACCACATCACTTCTCAAATTCTTCTCATTAGAAACTAAAGAATCATTTCCCCTAAATTCATTCCTTGTTTCAATGTTTTTCCCTCTTCACATCCAGGGCAGGACTGTCTTTCCTAAAATGTCAAAAATCCATCACGCTCTTCCCACAACCATCCTTGTCCAAAAACAAACCCAAATTCACTCGTGATGGCAAGATAGAATTTTTGACTAAAATTCCCTGATGGAATTTAAAGGTAGTTTTCAAGAAAATGAATTGACAAAACACCACAAACGGCAAAGCCACTGTTTAAGGGCGCAGATCTTGCTCCGTGAACGTCACATAAATGGAGAATGCACATACACATGCACACTTAAATAGAATGCATTTCTTTATCAACAATTTTACTCAAGCAATAAGCAACTACATTCACAGGCATATTTAAAAGACAAGACATGACAAAAGATTTAGGGAGAGATAATATACCAACGTCATACATATCACAGCGAGGCCATGTTGAAGCTCAAAACGTTTTCCCCCCTGAGTAAAAAATTTTGCTTGCTCTTTCTCTCCCTTTCTTTCCCTGTCTCTGTCTGTCTCTTTTTTATTCTCGGTGGTTCTCGGGATGAAATCAAAGCGAGAGTTCGCAACAGCTCAGGAAGCTGGACTCCATTCAGCGCGTTCCCAGGAAAAACATGAGTATGACATTGACAAGCAGGAGGACTACAATCACGGCAAAAACAACTACAGTTTGCACATCCAGGGTCATGGTGCAATGCAGAACACTGTAGTGTTCCAAGTGGGGGGCCGGCAGATTGGGAGATGTCAGTCTCTGTTCTGTCAGACTGTCCATACAGCCACCATGCTAGAAAGGAGAGGAGGAAGTCGGATGGTTGGGGAAGGGCTGGGTTTGGCGCCCGAGTTTGGTATGGGGGGAGGGGATGGGGACAGGGGAGATTGATTTCCCCCTTCTCAGGATTAAGCTGATCTTTCTTCCCTAGCTGAGAAATCTTAGCTCGCGCTTAAGTCGGCAGAATCCAGCATTCTCTCTCGGGCGCCAAGCAAAAGGCAAAATCCTGGCTTTCAAAGAGAAAGGCGGGAGGAACCAGTGCGAGGTTCTCCTGCGCCTGCTCGGTTGTCTGTCCGGGCGTGCGTCTGTCCACCTGCCTGGCTACAGGTCAGTCGCGGTCTCCCCTACTCCCTCTAGGTCGCTCGCTTTCCTAGTTTCCTCGTTTTTCTAGCCTGCTTGCTTGCTCTCTCCGCGATGCTCCAGGCTTCCAGCCTCTCATTTAAATCCTGCCTTGCTGGCTCTCTCCCTCTCCTCTCCTCTCCCCACCCCCCAGCCCGTAGGCGGTGTTTTTATTCACCTAGCGGCTGTGGGCGCCTGCGTGAGGAGCTTCGGGAGCTGCTGACAGTACCCTCGGCCAATAGCAAATGCTGCAGCCGCGCGTTTACTCGCTGGGTAGGGCGGGACTTCAGCTGGCGTGCTAGCCCCTGCAACCAATCGGAGGGCCCAAGCCTTCCCTTCCCCCCCGCCCCTAGCGCGAGCCAATGGCTGCCGGCTCTGGCGTGGGGGTGGGGAGTTTGTTGGGGGTGAGTTGAGGGGGATGTAGGGAGAGGAAGGGGGGGTGCACACAGAAGTGGGAGGAAAGGAGAGGGCGTGGCTGGGAGGGAGGGAAGGAGGAATAAAGGGAAGACTAATGGAAGGGGGGAGAGAGAAGGAAAGATGGGAAGGAGGGAGAAGAGATAGGGGATAAGGTGAAGAAAGAGAAGGGTGAAGGAAAATAAGGGGAAAAAAGGTTGAAGAAGAGGGAAAAGGAAGGGTAAAAAGGGATAGGTAGGTGGGGAGGTGGCATGCCTTGGCATCCACTTATTTTGGAGTCTGGGCCAAGGAAAAAGCAAAGGTTTCTTTGGCCACTGCCTAAGTATTTACAGGCAACTCATAATTAGCTATACGCATTAAAAAAAAAACAGTGCTGTCGACAGAACCACAAGGACACACTACAAATTATCCAAAATCCAATTCTATTTGGCCTTCTCTGATATCCCTGTGCTTGCAGGTTAATTTTCTTTCCTGTTTATGGTTTATGACTGCACTCTTCCAGCAAGTTGGGTACTATGAAGAGAAGCCAGCTTTGCAGTTGAAAAAGCCTCTACAAAACTTGCAATATGCTTGTAATCACTGTCCTGCTCTGTGTTCCTGATTCTGTGTCTGGAACTAGGGAAAAAGCCCTGGACGGGAAGGTTTCAGATTTACTCCCAGCCCTACTTTAAGCTTGCCTTATGACTTTTGGGCAACTCCTTTCCCCTCTCCTGGCCTCCATCTCCCTTCTGTCACATGAGGACTTAGACCTACCTGAAAATTCAGTGAAAACTCTGAACCTTCACCTCAGAAAAAATATATGCAATTTCAGCAGGCTCCTGGGCCTTCAAAAACCCAGCGCTCCCTTATACAGATCTCTAAGGGCCCTTCTTCCTCTTACATCCTAGGACTCTAAAAGTGAACAGATAGATATTGGTAGAGGGGGCGGAAACTAGATTATCCAGGAGTAGAACAAATTAAGTTCTGGAACTCCTAGAATACTATAGACTCTAAGAGGAATGAGAAATAGCTATTTATTCTCTAGAAATCGTTGAGGCTAGAACAGTCATCTTAACTAAATGACTGGAAATTCTGAATGAATGCAGGTCATAAACAAAATGGCCCCTAGCCCTACAAGATAGAATAAAACCCAAAGAAGTCCCCACTTCAAAGGTTTGGGCTTATAACACCACCTATGAATGACTCATGCCAAAACAAACAACATAAAACTCTGAATCAGATCAAGCTTCTAGATCAATTATCAATGTATAGAATACACAGAGGACAGAAAAACATATTAAACTGCAATATGGAAGTAAAGAGTAAAAAACAAAAACAAAAACAAAACAACTACAGGACCAACAGCCTGGCTTTTTAACAAATAAATAGGAAGGAAAAGGTTTGACTTAGGTGGAACGTGTGTGTGTGTGTGTGTGTGTGCGTGCACACATGTGCGTGTGCTTCTGCACACACACATTTGTGATATTTATGAAACAACAGGAAATTTGAACAGGCTGGGCACTTGATGATAATAAGAATCGCTATTACTTGCTTAGATGTTATAATGATATTATGGCAAAGTTTAACAAAATGCAGGCAATAGGGATAATTTTTGTGACCTTGAACTTGGCAATGGTTTCTTAGATATGACATGAAAAACACAAGCAACAACAACAAAATAGATAAATTGGACTTCATCAAGATTAAAAACTTTTGTGCTTCAAAGGATACTATCAAGAGTATGAAAAGACAGCTCACAGAATGGAAAAAAACATTTGGAAGTTATATATCTGATAAGAAACTTGTACCTAGAATATATAAAGAGCTCTTACAAGTCAATTATAAAAAGAATAACTCAATTAAAAAACTGGCAAAGGTTTTGAAAAACATTTTTTCCAAAGAAATAGTCAATAAGCACATGGAAAGATGTTCAACATATTAGCCATCAGGAGAATGCAAATCAAATGCAGGAAATGCAAATGCAAGATATTTACTACAGCATTACTTATAATAAGATACCCCAAGAATGGTTATAATAGAAAAGCTAGATGTGGAGAAATCTGAACCTTCATAACACTGCTGGTCAAAATGGGTGAAGCTACTTTGGAAAACAGTCTGGTAGTTCCTCAAAAAATTAAACATAGGGTTACTATTTGACCCAACAATTCCACTTCTATGCATACACCTAAGAGAAATGGGAAAAAAATGCCCACACAATATCTTGTATATGAACGTTCATAATAACATTACTCACAATAGCCAAAAGATGGAAAAAACTCAAATGTCCATCAGCTGATGAATGGCTAAACAAAATGCGGTATAGCCATACAATGGAATATTATTCAGCCATAAAAAGGAATAGAGTACTATTACTGCAACAATATAGATGAACTTGGAAAATATTATGCTAAGTGAAAAAAACAGACA
Organism: Neomonachus schauinslandi; assembly: GCF_002201575.2. Lineage (NCBI taxonomy): Eukaryota > Metazoa > Chordata > Mammalia > Carnivora > Phocidae > Neomonachus > Neomonachus schauinslandi. Next base: position 76,823,754 of record NC_058419.1, on the reverse strand, counting down.
AAAAAAGGCTTTTGTATGATTCCATTTATATGAAATGTCCATATAATTATGGTTTAATGAAGCTTTTGTTTCACTTATATATAAATGCAAATGTGCTAGATTGTGATGTAAAATTTCTTTTTTTTTTTTAAGATTTTATTTATTTGAGAGAGAGAGAGAGAGAGAGAGACAGCACAAGTTGGGGGAAGGTCAGTAATCTGTGTTTTAACAATCCCAGGACCCTGAGATCATGACCTGATCTGGTCAGATCCTTAACCAACTGAGCCACCCAGGCACCCTGTAAAATTTATTTCTTATAGCAAGTAATTCCAAAATAGTTTAAAAGCCACTCTGCTAGATTATGATGAGACAGATACTAGTGATCACGACAGTACCATAATGTAAGCAACTAGAATCTTTCTCCTTGTTTTTTTTTTTAAGTTTTTATTTGAATTCCAGTTATTTAACATATAATGTAATAGTAGTTTCAGGTGTACAATATAGTGATTGAACACTTCCATACATCACCCATTGCTCATCACAACAAGTGCACTCCTTAGTCCCCATCACCTATTTAACCCATCCTCCCATCCACCTCCCCTCTGGTGACCCGCAGTTTATTCTCCATAGTTAAGGGTCTGTTTCTTGGTTTGCCTCTCTCTCTCTTTTTCCCTTTGCTCATTTGTTTTGTTTCTTAAATTCCACTTATGAGTGAAATTATATGGTATTTTTCTTTCTCTGACTGACTCATTTTGCTTAACATAAGAGTCTCTAACTCCATACATGTCATTGCAAATGACAATATTTTCTTCTTTATTATGGCTGAGTAATATTCCATTGTGTATATATACCACATCTTCTTTATCCATTCATCAGTGGCCACTTGGGCTATTTCCATAATTTGGCTATTGTAGATAATGCTGCTATAAACATTGGGGTGCATGTATCCCTTTGAATTAGTATTTTTGTATTCTTTGGGTAAATACCTAGTAGTGCAATTGCTGGATCATAGGGTAGTTCTATTTTTAACTTTTTGAGGACTCTCCATACTGTTTTCCATAGTGGCTGCACCAGTTTGCATTCCTACCAACAGTGTAAGGGGGTTCCTCTTTCTCCACATCCTTGCTAACACCTATTGTTTCTTGTTCTCCTTGCCTTTGAAAGGGCAATTATATCCTATCTCCACTTCATTGTCTATTGACCCTTCACTCCACTGCAGCCTGGCTTTCACTCCCATCATTTCATAGGGAACTAAAACCTCTTGTGAATATAAACAAATGATCAACTTGTTACTAAATGGCATGACCAATTTTCATCTTTATCTTCCTTGACTTCTCTTGCTCTTGATTCCATTGATGCCTTTCTCCTTCCTGAAGTGCTCCCTTTGCCTTGGCGACATCATCCACATGACTTCTCTGGTTATACAGTCTTTACTTCCTGTCTGGGTTCTTCTTCAATCAATCATTTAAGGCCATGATTTCTCAGGGTTCTTCTAATCTCAGTCCCCTTATCTTCATTCCACACTTACACTGAATGGTGGACCCATCCATTCCCAAAGCTTGAACTACCAAATACATTACACACTGATGTACCTCCTTTCAACAAAGTTACTGAATACTAGGGGAACAAAATCCTTTCCTGCATACAGCTTACAATTCTCTGCTGATGTTCTCTTGAATTCCAGAGATGAATCTCCAACTGCCTTATGGATATCTCTTCCTGAATATGTCACAAGAACCTCAAACTTAGTCCAAAATTGAAATAATCTTTTCCCATCCCTGCCACTTTCCTCTTTCCCCTGAGTTCCCTGTCTTGTAGGAATGTCTCCTTACAAAAACCCTAGGAGATATCTGTAAGTCTTGTTTCTCATTCATTTGCTTCCAGCCAACCAGTCCTCTAAGTCCTGGTAATTCTCTTCCTCCTTAATTTCTCTCTCATGTGTCCTTCCTCTGTCTCCCTGCTACCGGTATTTTTAATCAGTTCCTCATCACCTTTGATTCCATTACCATCCATTACTTGGTCTCTGTCCCCAATTCAGCCTCTACTCTCCTGCCCAAATTATCTGTCTCAAAAGCATTTCTGCTCCTATCAATCCTATGGTAGATATTATAGACTGGTTGCTCAGGATCCATGCCACCCTCCTTCTAGCCGGCCCTCCTATATTGCTGAAAAGCTCAAAACCAAAAACCTACAACAGCCTGTCTTTTCTCAGGCTCCTTTGCATCCAGTGTTCTGGATGTGATTTATTTCTGGTAATCATATGCATATGCACAATATTTGGAAGGAGGTAATGACGCAGAAGCCATATTTCTGCTGCTTTTGTTGGCAAGCATAGTGATGGGGATTTTAGGGTTTCCTGCAGCCATGTTACTTTTCCATAGGCCCCAGTGTCTGGTCACTGGCTTTGTGTATTTGAAGAACCAGAGAATGGGATGATTTCATTTTATTTCATTTCATTTTATATTATTATTATATTATTATTATTATTATTTGCCAGTGAAGATCTAGAAAGCATGAAGATACTCTAGCCAATAGTTAAGGCAGTGGTAGATTCTTGATTTTTAGACTTCAGATAAGGTGGTATGTTTCCAAAGCCCCTGATGCCTCCTCACCTTCCTGTTTGTGGCACAGAAAACAGCTCCCCTGGTATTCTGGGAGTTATTCCTGGAAGCCCAGCCTAAAGGTTGCACCTCCAGCCCTTACCCCAATTTTGGAAGCACCTGACTTTCTGTATTAGGACCCTTTCTACTGAAAATAACTAGAGTGATTTAATTTCTGCAGCTGAAGCCTGACTTATATAACTCCACTGCTTAAAGTCCTTCCATAACTCCCCACTGCCTTTATGGCAAATGCCATATAATGCCTTGCCAATCTGGTGTCCTTTGGTTTTTCTAACCTCAGATTTCACCAATGCCCTCTCATTCTCCACTCTCCAGCTAAACAGAGCCTACCATAGTTTTCATAACCATCAGGTTCTCTTGCCTCAAGAACTATGCAACTACTGCTATCCTTCCTGAGCCCCCATCTCAAAACTCAACTCAAGTGTCACCTCCTCCAGAAGGCTTTCTCTGATATTCTCGCTTCCAAAGTATTCTGGATAATATTCTTCTCCCACAGGACCCTGTGTTTGCCCCTCTTAGAATACTTGTTAAACTGTATTATAATGTTTTGTTTGTTTCCTGCACTGGACTCTGGACTGTGGAGCTAAAAGGGCAGAGACCATGCCCATCTTATTTACTGCTTTCTCCCCCAAGCCCAGAATATTGCCTAACACTTAGCAGATGCTTAATAAACATTTGCTGCATGCATGAATGTCTTCCTCATCCACTTGTTTCCACTCAGAGAGTTATATCTTCCAACACAGAAGGTAAGACATGATGAGACCACAGAGAAAATCTAGTCTAAAACTTATATTCTAGGTTAGAAAACTGAGGCCCAGAGAATGGAAGCAACATGCCCAAGATTACACAGCTAATTGCTGGCAAAGCAGAAACCAAAACCCTTATCTCTTGAGTCTCAAAAGTATTTTTGACCCTGGAACATGACATCTGATCCCAGCTCTATCCATGTGCAGTTAGCATTCTGAGTGAAGTGACCACCCAACTCTGCTTACAATATAAAAAAAAATTTAGACAAGTCCCCCATATTTCAAGCAGCAGTATCCCCAACACATAGCCAACACTTCTGCTGACAAGTATCAAAAAATCAGAGAATTTGGGGTATAGCAAAACCCCACTTCCATCCTTCAATCCCTCCTGCAACATCCCCCCTAAATAGTTATCTAGTCTCAATTCTAACACCCAAAACAATGAAGAGGTTCTTCTCTCCTAAGACAGTCCATTCATCTCTGGCACAATCACAGTTGGCAGAAAGTTCTTCCATCTCTTTGAGCCAGATGTTATCACCACTTCTACCACAGCCACTGCTGAGGAGCTAATCACTCCATGAGATGGTCTGAAATATAAATGCTCCCAAACTCACACTGAAATTACTATAAACACCCAGTATATTTCTCAGGATCTAAAGACCATTCATTAGATAATAATAAACACTTATAAAGCGCTTACTCTATGATTGGAACTCGCATGATGCATGATTAGCATCTCTGCGTGGCTAGGACTTGCAACATATATTAACTCTTAATGCTCACAAGCACCCTATGAGGTAGATACTATTAGTGTCCTTATTTTACAGATGAGAGGAGTGAGGCACAGTGGTTAAATAACTTGCCCAAAGTCACATGGCTAGTCAGTGGTGGAGCCAAGATGAAAATCCAAACAGTCTGACTCTAGAGCCTATGTTCTTAGACACTGTGCTATATAAATGCCACTGAATAACACATGTCCTATCTTCCAGTAGCATCTGACAAGATGTCTCTTGGGTCACAGGAATAAACTATTTCAATGTTCTGATCTGAATCCCAGTGGCCTACCTCCCAGGTGCAAGATGTCTAAGTCTTAAATCTTTGCCTTCTCTCAGGGAAAAGCCAGTGCCTAGTTGTCTTTTGCCTCTCATGGTTCAAATAGCTCCCAAAGTCACACTTCTTCCAGGAAGTATAACCAAGGAAAGTTCCACATTTTATCCTGACCCCTCTGTTACTCACTTATTGCCATTCAACCCCACCCCAGCCACCTGATAATCCCCAATGCTTGCCACAGACAGTCTGAAGATATTAAATCCTGTATGTTCATTGTCTTGGCTACTGATATGACTACATGCTCTTGCACATTTGTGCATGTCCACCCTATTTAAGAGAATCAGCCCCCTGAGGACAGAGACTCCTGGTTAGTTCAATTATTCAGCACAGAGATCATTGTTCCTCCAAAATCAGTTAAATGCAATAAGCACTTATTCTTTTTATTATTATTATTAATTTGTTTTTATTAAATAAACTCTACCCCAATGTGGGGCTCAAACACATGACCCTGAGATCAAGAGTTGCATGCTCTACTGACTGAGCCAGCCAGGTGTCCCAATAAGCACTTATTCTGACAGTGAAGGGATACAGAGATGCTCTCAGGAAGCTTACAATCTAGTGGGAGACATAGTCACACACATAATTTCCATGTCACACAGTAAAGTGCCCTAAGCATAATCAGATAATGCATAAAGTTGTTGATGACTATAGAATGAATCATAAAATTTTATATTCAAAATGGGAATAAAAAGTCATTTCCTCCCAACCTCCCTACATAGGAATCCTCTCTACACTATGTGATGAGGTAGGGGAAATGGAAGGAGGAGAAGGAGGATTCACCTACTTTGGGTGCACATGATGCTCAGCCTTTCAACATATCATTCTATTTAATCCTCCCCAGAAGCCTGAAAAGAAGGAATTGTTATCACTACTTTAAAGAGTAAGAAACTAAGGTTCAGAATGTGTACATCAACCCATACCCCAAAGCTTACTATCTCTGATGAGCTCTGTCCAGCAGCTGCTGGAATATTTTCAGTAACAGGAAGCTCACTCTGAAGCTTTCAAAGCCATTATTTGTTTTGAGCTGAAATTCATTATTCAGTGGTTTCAACCATTTGTTAGAACACTATCCTCTGGGCCATACAAAAAAAGCCAAGTACTAAACAATAGTCCTCTTAAAATGTTTCAAGATATCTATCATGGGTTCAAACTCTGATTCTTCCTGAACAACCCCCACCCCCCGTATACACAAGCACACACACACACACACACAAACACAACACACGCACGCGCGCACACACGCAGAAACACCACTTATTCTTCAAGATAAACATGACCATTTCTTTAAGCTCTTCCTTGTGGCATGGTTTGCAACCCTCCCCAGGCTGGTTGCTCATCAGTTTGTCCAACATACCTCAGAACACATATCCAGGAGGGAGTGACAATGGGGCATGGGAATATCATCTCTCTTATTCTAAACACTAGTCCCTAGGAAGAGCTACCTGTGAGGTCACATTAACCTAAAATGTCTGACGCTCATGCATGCTGCTGTGCTCCCACCATGCCTTGAGAAGCTTATGGCAAAGTGAAAAATGCAGTGGAAAGAAGTCAAAACTTGCAGATGTAAGTCAAGCCTCTGCTTCTTGGTAGCTGTTCGACCTCAAACAAGTCTCTTAACTTCCTTAAAGCTCAAAAAGCTATGACTTGTTTTCAGTTGTAACTTAACATAAAACGTTGTTTTAAAATTTCAACTGCCTTACCAAAGGTGGAAGGCATGAAGTTGGTCCCAAGTAGGGTAACCTGAGGAAAGGGTGATGAGTGATTTGCTTAAGTTAAAGAATAAGGATACATAGAATTTTGTTTGGTTGTGATGGGTGGAGTTTTAGGGGAGGATCAGATATAGGGTTAAGAATTTGACTATGTATGAAGACTTTTCTCTTAGCTCTCTGTAAGTTTAGCTCTTTCATCTTTTCAAAAGGAATCCTTCCCTGACCACCCTCTTTGAAACTGTACCACTGCATCACTATCCTATTATCATGATTTTCTTTCTAGCCCTATCACTATATGAAAAGTTATATTATCATTTGTTTATTTGTTTATTGATTTAAACAAATAACAAATCTCCCTTTATAAACTGTAAGCTCCATGAAGGCAGAGACTGTTTTGTTCATTGCTGTATCTCCAGCACATAAGAGCAGTACTTGGCATTCAACAAATATTTTGTGTGTGTGTGACTGAATAACTAAATGAATGAATAAATGAATGAGTGAATAAAGGCATAGCTCTGCTGACTCACAATGTTGGATGTAGAGGAAATGTGTCATGGAAAGTATTCTCTACTGTAGCCTGTGAATACAAAATTTCCAGTTACAGCCTTAGAATTTCAGACCTCTTTGGTTTTCTGTTCCCAGTTGGCACAGACTCCACTCTAAACCACCACCCAGAAGCCCTTCCCTCAAGAATCACTGCCTACACCGACCTTACGTGGCCAAAGACTGAATACATATTTGAATAAATACCTAGGAACAGCAGTTTCCTCTTGTTCCTTTACATGGATTTATTTCAGGCCTGTTTTGTAGGGGGAGAGGGGCCAAGGGAACTTATTTTAGTTCTATTTCAAGTAAGCCAGTGGACCAATCTGCCTGTACTCAGGGTAGAAAGGACTGGTTGGAAAAGAGAAGCAAAGGTCTAAAAGCCCCTTCAGAGGAAGTACAATTCTTTCCTATCAGGCTCAGATCTTTCAGGGGCAGCCAAACCCAGTCGTGCACCAATTTAAGACTGGTATGGGCAGTGAATGCTTCCCTTAGTATCAGGCCCAGTATTTCGTTTTGGAGCTTAATCTCCTAGATTAGTTCCATTTTGGGAACTCATGACTCATTCAACCAGCTACCCCCTCTGCCCCCCATGTCCAAATTATTTATTTATGGGCTTCATTTAAACAGTAAACTACTGGACAGTCATGACACCAAGCACTCATCATCAAATTAAGCACAGGGTTTTACTCATAGTCGCCTTTTCTCTCTCTCTCTCTCTCTCTCTCTCTCTCTCTCTCTCCCCCCCCCCCTTACTTTCTGCTTCAGTTAAACAGTCCAGGAACAGCCCTAGACTTAGAAGCAATATAGCTTGATAGCTGAGACCTCAGGCACTAGCCAGCCTGCTGAGGCTCAACCTTAGTTCTTCCAATTGCTGGAACAAGATAATGTCTTTTAAAAAAGTTTTTATGTTAATTCTAGTTAGTTAACATACAGTGTTATATTAGTTTCAGGTGTACAATATAGTGAGTCGATTCCATAAATCAACAGGAACTCATCATGACAAACCCACTCCTTAATCCCCATCACCTATTTAAACCCATCCCCCCATCAACCTCTCCTCTGGTGACCATCAGATAGTTCTCCATAGTTAAGACTCTGCTTTTTGGTTTGTCTCTCTTCTTCCTTTGTTCATTTATTTTGTTTCATAAATTTCACATATGAGTGAAATCATATGGTATTTATATTTCTCTGCCTTATTACACTTAGCGTTATACTCTCTAGCTCCATCCATGTTGTTGCAAATGACAAGATTCCATTATTTCTTATGCCTGAATGATATCCCATTGTGTGTGTGTGTGTGTGTGTGTGTGTGTGTACACTCGTTGAGGATTTTTATATCTATGTTCATTAGGGATATTGGCCTGTAATTCTCTTTTGTAGTGGTGTCTTTATCTGGTTTCATTTTCAGGGTAATGTTGGCCTCATAGAATGAGTTTGGAGGTTTTCCTTCCATTTCTATTTTTTAGAATAGTTTGAGAATAGGTATTAACTCTTCTTTAAATGTTTGATAGAATTCGCCTTTGAAGCATTCTGGTCCTGGACTTGTTTATTGGGAGATTTTTTATTACTGATGCAATTTCCTTGCTGGTAATAGGTATGTTCAAATTTTCTATTTCTTCCTGTTTCAGTTTTGGTGGGTTATATGTTTCTAAGAATTTATTCATTTCTTCTAGGTTGTCCAATTTGTTGGCATATAATTTTTCATAATATTCTCTTATAATCGTTTGTATTACTGTGGTGTTGGTTGTTATTTCTCCTCTATCATTTGAGATTTTGAGTCCTTTCTCTTTTTTTCTTGATAAGTCTGGCTAGGGGTTTATCAATTTTATTGATTTTTTTAAAAGAACCAGCTCCAGGTTTCATTGATCTCTTCTATTTTCTTAAATTTCTATATCATTTATTTCTGCTCTATACTTATTATTTCCTTCCTTCTGCTGTTTTGGAGTTTTGTTTGTTGTTCTTTTTCTAGCTCCTTTGGATGTAAGGTTAAGTTGTATATTTCAGACTTTTCTTGCTTCTTGAGGTAAGGCTATATTGCTATAAACTTCCCTTTTAGAACCACTTTTGCTGCATCCAAAATGTTTTAGACCATTTGGTTTTCATTTTCATTTGTTTCCATGTACTTTTTTATTTCTTCTTTTGTTTCCTGGTTGATCCATTCTTTGTTTAGTAGCATTGTATTTAACCTCCATGTATTTGTGGTCTTTCTAGATTTTTTCTTGTGGTTGACTTCTAGTTTCATAGAGGTTTGTGTTTTTTTTAAGATTTTTTATTTTATTTATTTGACAGAGAGAGACTCAGAGAGAGAGGGAACACAAGCAGGGGGAGTGGAAGAGGGAGAAGCAGGCTTCCCGCTGAGCAGGGAGCCCGATGTGGGGCTTGATCCCAGGACCCCAGGACCGTGACCTGAGCCAAAGGCAGACACTTAACGACTGAGCCACCCAGGTGCCCCTAGTTTCATAGAGTTTTGATCAGAAAAGATGCATGGTATGACTTCAATTTTTTGATTTGTTGCGGCTTGTTTTGTGGGATAATATGTGATCTGTTCTAGACAGTGTTCCACATGCACTTGAAAAGAATGTGTATTCTGCTGTTTTAGGATGGAATGTTCTGAATATATCTGTTAAATCCATCTGTTCCAGTGTGCCATTCAAAGCCATTGTTTCCTTGTTGATTTTCTGTTTAGATGATCTGTCCACTGATGTAAGTGGGGTGTTAAAGGCCCTACTATCATTGTACAATATATTATCAATTAGTTCCCTCATGCTTGTTACTAACAGTTTTATATATTTGGGTGATCCCATGTGGGGTGTATAAATATTTACAGTTGTTATATCTTCTTGTTGGATTGATCCCTTTATTATCACAGTGCCCTCCTTTGTCCCTTGTTACAGTCTTTGTTCTAAAGTCTATTTTTTCTGATATAAGTATTGCTACTATGGCTTTCTATTGACATCCATTTGTATGATAGATGTTTCTCTATCTCCTTTCAGTCTGCTGTTGTCTTTAGTTCTAAAATGAATCTCTTGTATGTAGCATATAGATATGTCTCAGTTTTTTTAATCCATTCTGATACCCTATATCTTTAGATTGGAGCATTTAGTCATTTACATTCACAGTAATTATTGATAGCTATGTTTTTGTTGCCATTGTAGTACTTCATTTGTGTTTTTATTCTGAAGATTTTCTCTGATCCTTGTCTTTCTCTCATGGTTTGCTGGTTTTCTCTAATGATATATTTGGATTTCCTGCTCTTTATTCTTTCCATATTTACCAGTGTTTTTTGATATATGGTTACCATCAGGTTTGTATAGAACCTGTTCTGCATAAAACAGTCTATATTAAGTTGATGGTCACTTAAGTTTGAACCCATTCTTTACTCCTCTCCTCTCCATGTTTTAGGTATATGGTGTCATATTTTACATCTTTTTATTTTTTGAATTCCTTGACTGATATTTTACAAAAACATTCATTTTTACTGCTTTTGTGTTTCCTACCTTCAAACTTTTACTTTTGGACTTTCCTTTCACTCAAAGATCCCCTTTAATATTTCTTGTATGGCTGCTTTAGTGGTTATGAACTCCTTTAGTTTTTATTTGTCTGGGAAACTCTCTCTCCTTCTCTTCTGAATGATAGCCCTACTGGATAGAATATTTTTGGCTGCAGATTTTTCCCATTCAGCATTTTGAATATATCATGCTACCCCATTCTGTCTTGGAAAGTTTCTGCTGAAAAATCCCCTGATAACCTTATGGGGTTCCCCTTGTATGTAACTGTCTAGTTTCATCTTGCTGCTTTAATTTTTTTTTCTTTATCACTATATTTTGACATTTCTTAAAGATTTTATTTATTTATTTGAAGGAGAGGGAGACAGAACACAAGAGGAGGGCAGAGGAAGAGGGAGAGGGAGAAGCAGATTCCCCACTGAGCAGGGAACCTGATACAGGGCTCGATCCCAGGACCCCAAGATCATGACCTGAGCTGAAGGTGGACACTTAACTGACTGAGCCACTGAGACACCCCATATTTTGACAATTTAATTATAATATGTCTTGCTATGGATCTTCTTTTGTTGATTTTGTTGGGGGTTCTCTGTGCCTCCTGGATCTGATATGTTTCCTTCCCCAGATTAGGGAAGTTTTTAGGTATCATGTCTTCAAATAAATTTTCTGTCCTCTTTCCTCTCTCTTGTCCTTCTGGGACTCCTATAATGAATGCTATTACATTTGATGGAGTCACTGAGTTCCTTAAGTCTATTCTTGTTTTGCATAATTATTTTTTCTTTCTTTTGTTCAGCTTAATGACTTTCCATTTTTCTGTCTAGAGGCATTAATTTGTTCCTCTGCTTTTTCCATCCTGCTGTTTATTCCATCAAGCATGTTTCTCATTTTGTTATTTAGCCCTTTATCTCTGCTACATTTTTCCATATTTCTGTGTTAAGGGTCTCACTGATGCCTTCCATTATTTTCTCAGGTCCAGTATCTTTGTGATTATTCCTTTAAATTCTCTATCAGGCATGTTACTTATCTCTATTTTACTTAGGTCTCTGGCCATGGCCTTGTCCTGTTCTCTCATTTGGGAAAAATTCCTCTGTCTTCTCATTTTGTCTAAATCTCTGTGTTAGGATAGGCAGCTAGGTCTCCTCTCTTGAGTATAATGGCCTTATGAAGAAGCATCTTATAATGCCTTGAAGTGTAGTGTCCCATGTTCCCCAGGGCCTGGTGCTTTCAGGAGTGACTCCAGTGTGTGCTGCATGTGCTCTGCTATTGTGTTCTGGCCACATTATCCTTCAGGGCAGTTGTCTGCAGAGGCTCTCTTTGCCTGTTATGGGCAGTGTTTGGTCCCTGGCCCAAATGTGGTGAGTTTTAACTAGGTGTATTCTAGTCTGCTTGTGAAATGAAACTGTTGCTACCACCGCCAGAACCATGGCTCCGCTAAACTCCCACATCAGGAAATGCAGTATAAGCAGGATTTTGGGATGGTCTTCTGGGGGAGAGAGCCCCTGCACTGAGACTGAGGCAAGTGTGACTGGGAAGGGCAGTTCCACCAGTGTATGGGGGCAGGGGTAAGGCTTGATGTGTGCAAGTTAGGTAGTGAGTGTCACTGCTGCATTGTTTCCCACAGGTGGCCCTGTGCTTGCTAAGGTGTAGGGGTGGGAAGTGGCGCAGGCCAGTTTCTTTGTTCCCAGAGGGGCCTTTCTGTAAATACTGGCACTCTGGGACACACTCCAAGATGAGCAGAAACCTCTCCACTGTGTGGCCCAGATGCTCTTCAAATTGCTATTTTCAAGCTGTATGTATGCAGGCTGTTTGCACTGCTTTCTCTCCAAGAGCAGCCCCAATGCCCTCCAGGCTCTCCCCAAGCCAAGCCTACTGACCTTTAGAACTCCAGGCTTTATGCCCTGCAGGTTGCAAGAACTGACCAAATTCAGCCCCTCTCACTTTCCAAGCCAATTGCTATGGTGAATCATCATCCATCTCCTCCCCTGTGTGCTAGTCTATCTCTTGCCCTTTTCTGCAATGTAATTCGCTCCCCACTGTAGCAACAATGATTTGTTTTTCTCCCAAACCATATCTCTGCATTTCCTGTCTTTTTCAATATGGTATGTTCTCTACCTTTAGTTGTGGAGTTTGTTCTACCAATCTTCAGGTCAATTTCTGGGGTATTTACAATTATTTGATTGTTATCTAGTTGTATTCATTTGATGAGGTGAGACTAGGGTCCTCCTATTCTGCTGCCCTCTCTCCCTCTCTCTCTACTTAATGTCTCTGAGCTTCACTTTTCTCATCTTGAAAATGTAGAGAATGGTATAATGTCCTTTACTCAGAGCAAGCCCTTACACTCACTACCCTAGTTTCCTCATCTGTGAAACACAGATTTAGAGAGTTGTTGATGAGGGTTTAAAGAGTGAATACATACAAAGCAATTAAAAAAATCCCTGGCACATAATAATGCAGAGTAAATACTAACAAATACTATAATTTGAAGGTTTGAGTACCATCTCTGCCCTTAATTTTAGACAAATCATTTACTCTTTGAGTCTCAGTTTCCACATTTATAAATAGAAGAAACAAATAGTGCCTACCAAAGAGATGATGAAATAAAGAATCTGAAAGTGCTCTATGGAGTAAAAATTTGTTGAAAATATGAAGAATTGGAGAGAGGAGTTAAGATGGTGGAGGAGTAGGGGGTGGGGGACCCTAAGCTTGTCTCATCTCCTGAATACAGCTGATAATTATCAAATCATTCTGAAGACTCAAAAAATCAATCAGCAGTCTGAGAGAACAAAAACAGCAAGTCTACAGTAAACAACGACCTTTTGGAAAGTAAGAGTTGCAAAGAGTTGAGCTGGGAGAGATATAACTGTGGGTATTATGGTGGGGAGGGAGCCCTGCTTACGGAGGCTACTGCCAAGTGTTATATACAGCAGAGCATAAAATCTGAACTTTTAGAAGTCTGCTACCATGGGAGATACACCTGGCTTAAAGGTGCTCAGGTGGCAAAGCAGGGCAGAATCCCAGGAGTCACAGCATGGTCTGAGGATCCCCTGGGTCACAAGAAGAATGGGTGGTGCCAATGTGCTGTTCCCAGACATAGGAATGGGGATGCTAGGTGAGAGCACCAAGTCTTGGTGCTGGCTTTCTGCTCTGTTTTGCCATAAACTGAACTGCTGTGCAGTCACATGACTGCTTTTCTAAGATAGGCTGGCAAATTGCAAACGCATGGCAAAACCTTCCCCCAGAGGATCACTGTGGGTCCACACCATGGAAGTCCCTAAAATTTGGAGTTTCGAAACTCAGTCATATGACTGAGATAAAAAAAAAAAAAAAGCTTGGACACAGGCAGGGTGAACAAAGGGTTCTGACAGAAAACAGGGACATAAGAGGAGTGATTGACTGCTCTTCTGTGAGGGTTCCATGAAGAGTGGAGAGGACAAAATCTCAGCACTGGAACTAGAGAGTTGGGCACCGCCATTTTCATCCTGCTCCTCAGTGCCGAAAGCCATCATAGAGCACAACAGCACTACCTAGTGAAGGATGGAGCCACTTACACCAAACCCCACTCTGCAGCACCCTGGAGGCGCATTTCCACTATAGCAAGTCCACCTGAGAATCAGCTCGATAGACCCTTGCCCCAGAACATTACAAACAACTCATTCCCACCAAGTCTACTGATCAGAGAGTGCTGCAAAACTTCAGCTCTAGGGGAAATAGGATCTAGCTTCCTATTTACTTTTTAAATTTTTTTAATTATTGCTCGAGGAAAAGATGGCAGAGAACCCTATTCCAACCAATCCCTGGAACTGAGCTGGATATCTACCAAACCACTCTGAACACCCATGAAATCAGCCTGATGTAAGAAGATCTGGATTTCTACAAACAGAGTATCGCAGGTGGTTGGTTTCGAGGTACAAAGCGGGGAACCATGATTCCAAGGGAAGATATTGGAGGATAAATGGCAGCGGGAGGGAACCTGGCCATGGGGATCCTACACTGCTGGTGAATGATAGCCTCCCACGCTGGGGACAGGGAACAGACTCGCAGACTGATAGCAGTGGGGAAAGGACTTTAGGGCAGCACCCTGGACAGAAACCAGAGCGGCGGGACTGCGCATGGGAACTGGGGGCGGCTGGCAATTTTAGAAGCACAAATGGCACAGATGTGCCCTGACCTGGAGGCAAGGACTGGGAGCACTGCGGAGGGGCGCACAATCCAGGACACTGCAGTTTATACCAGCACAGACAGAAACGGAGATAGTGTAGCCTGGAGGGCTCACTGAAGAACAGACTGTGAACTCTCTGCTCTGAGGCACAGAGCTGGAAACGGTCTCTTCTGCTCTGACTCTCCGAAGAGACACGGAAGGCTGCCAGGGAAAGCCTCCAGAGAAAAAAAGCCCCCCAAAACTGGTTTCCACCGAGCCCATCCCCCACCACAGGGGGCAAGGCAAACAGCATTGCCTGATTAACAGTGCGACAGGCCACTCCCCCCAGAAGACAGGCTGGGAGAACAAGAGGCCAGCAACCCTAAGGTCCCTAGAAAACAGGTGCATCGTGCTTGGGTTCTGGTCAATAATTTGGACTCTATACATTCCCTCAATGACCCATCAACAGAATGACTAGGAAGAGGAACCCCCAAAAGAGAAAAGACTCAGAGATTATGACTTATGCTGCAGATTTAAAAATGGATGAAGATATAACCAAGATGTTGGAGATGGAATTCAGGATAGCACTTCTGAAGACAATAGCTAGAATGGAGAAATCAATTAATGGCAACATAGACTCTCTAAGGGAAGAAATAAAAGCTGAATTGGCAGAACTTAAAAATGCTATCAGTGAGATCCAATCTAATCTAGATAATCTAACAGTTAGGGTAAGTGAGGCAGAAGAACGAATAAGTGACCTGGAAGAAAATTTAATAGATAAAAAGGGAAAAAGAGGAGGCCAGGGAAAAACAACTCAGAATCCATGAAAATAGAATCAGAGAAATAAGTGACACCATGGAGCATTCCAATGTCAGAATAATTGGAATCCCGGAAGGAGTGGAGAGAGAGAGAGGACTAGAAGATGTATTTGAGCAAATCGTAGCTGAGAACTTCCCTCATCTGGGGAATGAAACAAACACTCGTGTCCTAGAGGCAGAGAGGACCCCTCCCAAGATCAAGGAAAACAGACCAATGCCCCGGCATGTAATAGGAAAACTTGCAAGTCTTAGAACCAAGGAAACCATCTTAAGGGCAGTTAGGGGGAAGAGATTCCTTATGTACAGAGGGAGGAACATCAGAATCACATCAGACCTATCCACAGAGACCTGGCAAGCCAGAAAAGCCTGGCAAGACATATTCAGGGTACTAAACGAGAAGAACAAGCAGTCAAGAATACTTTATCCGGCAAGGCTGTCATTTAGAATGGATGGAGAGATGCAGAGCTTCCAAGACCAGCAGAAACTGAAAGAATATGTGACCACTAAGCTGGCCCTGCAAGAAATATTAAGGGGGGTTCTATAAAAGGAGAAAAACACCAAGAGAGATATACAACAGAAATTTGCAGGGACAATCTATAAAAACAACGTCTTCACAGGCAACATGATGACAATTAATTCATACCTTTCAATAATCACTCTCAACGTGAATGGCCTAAATGCTCACATAAAACAGGACAGGGTTGCAGATTGGATAAAAAGACAGGACCCATCCATATGCTGCCTACAAGAGATTCATTTTGAAACTAAAGATACATCCAGACTGAAAGTGAAGGGATGGATATCCATCTTCCATGCTAGCGGACCCCAAAAGAAAGCTGGGGTAGCAATTCTTATATCAGACAAATTAGATTTTAAACTGAAGTCTGTAGTTAGAGACACAGAAGGACACTCTATCATTCTTAAAGGGTCTATCCAACAAGAAGATCTAACAGTTGTAAATATCTATGCCCCCAACATGGGAGCAGCCATCTACATAAGCCAACTGTTAAACAAAATAAAGAGTCATATTGATAACAATACGTTAATTGTAGGAGACCTCAATACTCCACTCTCAGCAATAGAGAGATCATCTAAGCAGAAAATCAACAATGAAACAAGAGCTTTGAATGACACACTGGACCAGATGGACCTCATAGATATATACTAAATATTCCACACTAAAACACAGAATACTCATTCTTCTCAAGTGCACATGGAACTTTCTCCAGACTAGACCAAATACTGGGTCACGAATCAGGTCTCAACCGATACCAAAAGATTGAGATTGTTCCCTGTATATTCTCAGACCACAATGCTTTAAAACTGGAACTAAATCACAAGAAAAAATTTGGCAGAAATTCAAACACTTGGAAGCTAAAGACCACTCTGCTCAAGAATGTTGGAGTCAACCAGGAAATCAAAGAAGAACTTAAACAATTCATGGAAATCAATGAGAATGAAAACACAGTGGTCCAAAACCTATGGCATACTGCCAAGGAGGTCCTAAGTGGGAAATTCATAGCCATCCAAGCCTCACTCAAAAAAAATAGACAAATCTCGAATTCACCAACTAACTCTACACCTTAAAGAACTAGAGAAAGGGCAAAAACGATGCCTACACAACGACTTAGAAGAGAAAAAATTAAAAATATACCAGAGATCAATGAATTAGACACCAAAACACAGTAGATTAGATCCACGAAACTAGAAGTTGGTTCTTTGAAAGAATTAATAAGATCGATAAACCAATGGCCAGACTTATCCAAAAGAAAAGAGAAAGGACCCAAATTAATAAAATTATGAATAAAGGGGAGAGATCACGACTAACACCAAGGAAATAGAAACCATTATTAGAAATTATATCAACAACTATATGCCAAGAAACTGAGCAATCTGGATGAAATGGAGGTCTTCCTGGAAACCTATAAGCTGCCAAGACTGAAACAGGAAGAAATTGACAACCTGAATAGGCCAATAACCAGTAACGAGATTGAAGCAGTGATCCAAAACCTCCCAAAAAACAAGAGTCCAGGGCCTGATGGATTCCCTGTGGAATTCTACCAAACATTCAAAGAAGAAATAATACCTATTCTACTGAAGCAGTTTCAAAAAATAGAAACATAAGGAAAGCTTCCAGATTCATTCTATGAGACCAGCATTACCTTAATCCCCAAACCAGGCAAAGACCCCATCAAAAAGGAGAATTTCAGACTAATATCCCTGATGAATATCGATTCAAAAATCCTCAACAAAATCCTAGCTAATAGGATCCAGCTGTACATTAAAAGGATCATCCACCATGACCAAGTGGGATTTATCCCCGGGATGCAAGCGTGGTTCAGCATTCGCAAATCAATCAGTAGGATAGAACACATTAATAAGAGGAGAGAGAAGAACCATATGGTCCTCTCAATTGATGCAGAAAAAACATTTGACAAAATACAACATCCTTTCCTGATTAAAACTCTTCAGAGTATAGGGATAGAGGGAACATTCCTCAAGTTCATAAAATCCATATATGAAAAACCCACAGTGAATATCATCCTCAATGGGGAAAAGCTGAGAGCATTTCCCTTAAGATCAGGATCATGTCAAGGATGCCCACTCTTGCCACTATTGTTCAACATAGTACTAGACATCCTAGCAACAGCAATCAGAGAACAAAAAGAAATCAAAGGTATTCAAATTCGCAAAGAAGAAGTCAAACTCTCTCTTTTCACAGATGACATGATACTTTATGTGGAAAACCCAAAAGACTCCACCCCCAAATTACTAGAACTCATCCAGCAATTCAGTAATGTGGCAGGATACAAAATCAATGCACAGAAATCAGTTGCTTTCTTATACACTAACAATGAAACTGTAGAAAGAGAAATTAGAGAAATGATTCCATTTACAATAGCACCAAAAACCGTAAGATACCTCGGAATAAACCTAACCAAAGAGGTAAAGAATCTATACTCTAGGAACTACAGAACACTCATGAAAGAAATTGAAGAAGACACAAAAAGATAGAAAAATAATCCATGCTCATGCATCGGAAGAATAAACATTGTTAAAATGTCCATGCTACCCAGAGCAATCTATACTTTCAATGCCATCCCAATCAAAATTCCAATGACATTTTTCAAAGTGTTGGAACAAACAATCCTAAAATTTGTATGGAATCAGAAAAGACCCCGAATCGCCAAGGAGATGTTGAAAAAGAAAAACAAAGCTGGGGGCATCACGTTGCCCGATTTCAAGCTATATTACAGAGCTGTGATCACCAAGAAAGCATGGTACTGGCACAAAAACAGACCTATAGACCAAGGGAACAGAATAGAGAACCCAGAAAAGGACCCTCAACTCTATGGTCAAATAATCTTGGACAAAGCAGGAAAAAACATGCAATGGAAAAAAGACAGTCTCTTCAATAAATGGTGCTGGGAAAATTGGACAGCCACATGCAGAAGAATGAAACTTGACCATTCTCTAACACCATTCACAAAGATAAACTCAAAGTGGATGAAAGACCTCAATGTGAGACAGAAATCCATCCAAATCCTAGAGGAGAACATAGGCAGTAACCCCTTGGACATCGGCCACAGCAACTTCTTTCAAGATACATCTCCAAAGGCTAGTGAAACAAAAGCAAAAACGAACTTTTGGGACTTCATCAAGATAAAAAGCTTCTGCAAAGCAAAGGAAACAGTCAACAAAACAAAGAGGCAACCCACAGAATGGGAGAAGATATTTGCAAATGACACTACAGATAAAGGGCTGGTATCCAAAATCTATAAAGAACTTCTCAAACTCTACACCCAAAAAACAAATAATCCAGTCAAAAAGTGGGCAGAAGAGATGAGCAGACACTTCTCTGAAGAAGACATACAAATGGCTAACAGACACATGAAAAAATGTTCATCATCATTAGCCATCAGGGAAATTCAAATCAAAACCACATTGAGATACCACCTCACACCAGTTAGAATGGCAAAAATGGACAGGGAAAGAAACAACAAATGTTGGAGATGTTGTGGAGAAAGGGGAACCCTCTTACACTGTTGGTGGGAATGCAAGGTGTTACAGCCACTTTGGAAAACAGTGTGGATGTGCCTCAAAAATTTAAAAATAGAGCTACCCTATGACCTAGCAAATTGCACTTCTGGGTATTTACCCCAAAGACACAGATGTAGTGAAAAGAAGGGCCATATACACCCCAATGTTCATAGCAGCAATATCCGCAATAGGTACACTGTGGAAAGAGCTGAGATGCCCTTCAACAGATAAATGGATAAAGAGGATTGGTCCATATATACAATGGAATATTACTCAGCCATCAGAAAGGATGAATACCCAACTTTTACATCAACATGGATGGGACTGCAGGAGACTATGCTAAGTGAAATAAGTCAAGCAGAGAAAGTCAATTATCATATGGTTTCACTTATTTGTGGAACATAAGGAATAGCATGGAGGACATTAGGAGAAGAAAGGGAAAAATGAGAGGGGGGGGAATTGGAGGGAGAGATGAACCATGAGAGACTATGGACTCTGAGAGACAAACAGGGTTTTAGAGGGGAGGGGAGAGGGGGGATTGGTTAGCCCTGTGATGGGTATTAAGGAGGGCAGGTACTGCATGGAGCACTAGGTGTTATATGATAACAATGGATCGTGGATCACCACATCAAAAACTAATGATGTATTGTATGGTGACTAACATAACATAATAAAATTTAAAAAAACAAACAAAATAAATAAAAATAGAGCTACCCTATGACCCAGCAATTGCACTCCTGGATATTTACCCCAAAGACAGATGTAGTGAAAAGAAGGGCTGTATTCACTCCAATGTTCATAGCAGCAATGTCCGCAATAGCTAAACTGTGGAAAGAGCCGAGATGCCCTTCAACAGATGAATGAATAAAGAAGATGTGGTCCATATATACAATGGAATAGTACTTCGCCATCAGAAAGGATGTATACCCAACTTTTACATCAACATGGATGGGACTGGAGGAGATTATGCTAAGTGAAATAAGTCAAGCAGAGAAAGTCAATTATCATATGCTTTCACTTCTTTGTGGAGCATAAGGAATAGCATGGAGGACATTAGGAGAATGAAGGGAAAAATGAAGGGGGGGAATCAGAGGGAGAGATGAACCATGAGAGACTATGGACTCTAAGAATCAAACAGGGTTTTAGAGGGAAGGGGTGAGGGGGAATTGGTTAGCTTGGTGATGGGTATTTAAGAGGGCACGTACTGCATGAAGCACTGGGTGTTATTCGAAAACAATGGTTCATGGATCACCACATCAAAAACTAATGATGTATTGTATAGTGACTAATATAACGTAATAAAATTTTTAAAAAATAAAACAACAATTATAATCATACTAGCTGGGCTTGAAAAAAGAATGGAAGACACTAAAGAATCCTACTGCAGAGATAAAAGAACTAAAACTACATTAAGCTAAAATTAAAAATGCTATAACTGAGATGCAATCACAAATGTACACCAAAACAATGAGGATGGATGAAGTAGAGGAATGAATCAGTGAAAGTGAAGATAAAATTATGGAAAATAATGAAGCTGAAAGGAAGATGGAAAGAAAGGTAATAAATCACGAAAGTAGACATAGGGAACTCAGTGACATATTAAAACATAACATTCGTACTATAAGAGTCCCAGAAGATGAAGAAAGAGAAAAACTGGCAGGTTTATTTGAGAAAATTACGGCTGAAAGCTCCCCTAATCTGGGGAAGGACACACATATCAAAATTCAAGAAGCACAGATAACTCCCATTAAATTCAACAAAAACCAAGCATTGCAAAAGCATATCAGAGTCAAATTAACAAAATACACAGCAAAGGAAAGAATCCTGAAAGCAGAAAGGGAAAAAAAGTCCTTAACCTACAAGGGAAGAGAGATCAGATTCACAGCAAATCTGTCCATAAAAACTTGGCAGGCCAGAAGAAAGTGCCATGACATATTCAACATGCTATATAGGAAAAATATGCAGCCAAGAATTCTTTATCCAGCAAAGCTGTCATTCAGAACACAGGAGAGAGAAAGAGTATCCCAGACAAACAAAAACTAAAGGAGTTTGTGACCAGTAAAAAGCCTTGCAAGAAATTATAAGTGGGACTCTTTGAGTGGAGAAAAGAAATACCAAAAGCAACAAAGACTAGAAAGGACTGGAGAACATCACCGGAAACACCAACTTTATAGGTAATACAATGGCACTGAATTCATATATTTCAATAATCACTCTGAAAGTAAATAGACTAAATGCTCCAATCAAAAGACATAGAGTATCGGAATGGATTAAAAAAAAAAAAGATCCATCTATATGCTACATACAAGAGACTCATTTTAGAACTAAAGACACCTACAGATTGAAAGTGAGGGGCTAGAGAATGATCTATCATGCTAATGGAGTCAAAAGAAAGCTGGAGTACCCATACTTATATCAGACAAACTAGATTTTAAAACAAAGACTGGAACAAGAGATGAAAAAGGGCATTATATCATAGTTAAAGGTCTATCCATCAAGAAGATCTAGTAATTGTAAATATTTATGCACCCCACATGGGAGCACCCAAATATATAAAACAGTAACAAACATGAAGGAACTAATTGATAAGATATTGTACAATGATAGTAAGGCCCTTAACACCCCACTTACATCAGTGTACAGATCATCTAAACAGAAAATCAACAAGGAAACAACGGCTTTGAATGGCACACTGGAACAGATGAATTTAGCAGATATATTCAGAACATTCCATCCTAAAACAGCAGAATACACATTCTTTTCAAGTGCATGTGGAACACTGTCTAGAACAGATCACATATTAGCCCACAAAACAAGCCTCAACAAATTCAAAAAATCGAAGTCATACTATGCATCTTTTCTGATCAAAAATCTGTGAAACTAGAAGTCAACCACAAGACAAAATCTGGAAAGACCAAAAATACATGAAGGTTAAAGGACATGCTACAAAAAAAAAAAAAAAAAAAAAAAAAAAAAGAATGGGTAAACCAGGAAATTACAGAAGAAATTTTAAAAAATACATGGAAGCATATGAAAATGCAAACATGACAGTCCAAAACCTTTGGGATGCAGCAAAGGCAGTCAATCTGAAGAGGAAAGTATATTGCAATACAAGCCTACCTCAAGAAGCAAGAAAAGTCTCAAATACACAACATAATATTACACCTAAAGGAGCTAAAAAAGGAACAACAAATAAAGCCTAAAGCCAGCAAAAAAGGGAAATAAAGATTAGAGCAGAAATAAATAATATAGAAACAACAACAGCAACAACAACAACAAAACAGTAGAACAGATGAATGAAATGAAAAGCTGGTTCTTTGAAAGAATTAATAAAATTGATTAACCCCTAGCCAGACATACCAAAAAAAAAAAGAGAAAGGACCCAAATACATAAAATCATGAATGAAACCGGGGAGATCACAACCAACATCACAGAAGTACAAAAATTATAAGAGAATACTATGAAAAATTATATGCCACCAACCTGGTAAATCTGCAAGAAATGGATGAGTTCCTAGAAATGTACCAACTATCAAAACTGAGACAGGAAGAAATAGAAATTCGAACATACCAATTACCAGCAAAGAAATTGAGACAGTAATCAAAAATCTCCCAGAGGGGGGCAAGATGGTGGCTGAGTAGCATACCTCATTTCATCAGGTCCCTCAAATTTAGCTGGATATCAATCAAACCATTCTGAACACACACGAATTCAACCTGAGATATAAGAAGATTTATCTGGATCTCCACAAGCAGAAAAACTACTTTTTGCAAGGTAGGAGGTGCAGAACCTTGAATCTTCAGGGGAAATATCCAAAGATAATATCCATAACCCGGCAGCAGGAAAGTGATATAACACCCTAGCAAAAAAAAATCGGGACTCTTGGAAATCTATTCTAGGGAGAGGCACCCCCTACTGAAAAGGGCACAGGGGGCAAATAGGGCAGAATTCTAGGTGGATCATTGTGGTCTCAGGCTTCCAGGAGATTCAGAAAGAACGGGGGAGCCTGAACTGATAGAGTGCCCACGAAGTGGAGCGGGGAGACTGGTTTTGGTCAGCGAGTCCAGAGGGGACTTCAACTCTGGGCCCCATAAACCACAAGCAGAGCCAATAGGGAGACAGCCATCTGTCTGACCACGCTGAAAAGGACTAGAAGGTGCAGGCTGTCTAAGATCCTGGGGGAGATATAGAACAGCTTGTGCCCATGACAGGGACAGCTCTCAGGGCAGTGTGGCCCACGAAGAGATGCTGGGGCAGCACCCAGCAGGACCTGGGAGCTGTGAAAGAGGATACACATGCGTGAGCCCACGGCCGCTGGTAGTTGTGGAGTTACAAGGCACAGAGATGCTGGTGGGTCCCCATAACTCCCCTGGGAGAGGTGCAGTGGGCACGATTTGCGTGTGTCTGTGGAGTCTGGTACACGCAGAAGTGGAGACAGATTGACTTGGAGGATTTATTGGGGAGGGGGGACCATGACATTGCGACTGACTTTGGGCCAGAGATTCCTGCACTGCCATGTTTCCCCTGACCCACTAAAGAGAAGTGGAAAGACGCCAGGGAACAAAAGCCACCAGCCAACCAGCTCACATTAAGCCCATCCCCCTGACAAGGGGTGGGGCAACTTCATCCAGGCAAAGACCAAGAAGCTGAGCAGCAGGCCCCTCCCCCAGCAGACAGACTGCAAGAACAGGTGAATGATAAGCTTATTACTCAAGGACTGTAAAACTCCAGCACCAGGGGAAAATAATACAGGGAGCTCCAATTCCCTCACGACTTGCTTATACTTCAGGCTAAAATTTTACATTCCTTTTTTAGTTTATTTTCTTATTCTTTTTTTTGACCCTGTTCCTGTTTCAAATAGATTATTTCCCAACCTATGTTTTTAATTCACTTCTTCAGTTTTCTTTTTTTCACATATATATTTTACAGATTTATGCCCCATACTAGCCCATTTTTCACTCTATTCAATTTTATCTTGATATATATCAAGTTCTGATTTCTTTGCAATTTTGGGATATAGTGTCTTCTAACACAGAGACCAAAAATCAAGCAGGAACAGGCAGATAATCCTGCTGTGTCCAGCCTGAGAGATTATAATGTCTCTCCCAGCCCTCCTTTTCTTTTCTTTCTTTTTTTTTTCCTGTTCTTTTTTCTTTCTTTTTTATTGCTTTGGATCATCTTGGATTTGGAGGCGTATCTGTGGTACCATTTGACCAATTCGAATTTTTTCTAAGGTGCATTTTGCTTGGGTAGTGGTTGATATTTTGGACTCTGTACATTCCCTCAACCATCTCTCAACAGAATGACTAGGAGGAGGAACTCCCAACAAAGAAGAGAACCAGAGACAGTGTCCTCTGCTACAGATCTAATGGATATGGACGTAAGTAAGATGTCAGAGACAGACTTCAGGGTAGCAATCATGAACTCAATAGCTAGCCTTGAAAAAAGCATTAGTGACAATATAGAATCTCTAGGGCAGAAATGAAATCTAATCAGACTGAACTTAAAAATGCTATGAATGAAATGCAGTCTAAACTGGATATTCTTTTTTTAAATTTAATTTTATTATATTATGTTAATCACCATAAATTACATCATTAGTTTTTGATGTAGTGTTCCATGATTCATTGTTTGCATATGACACCCAGTGATCCATTCAATACGTGCCCTCTTT
This sequence comes from Neomonachus schauinslandi, assembly GCF_002201575.2. Taxonomy (NCBI): domain Eukaryota; kingdom Metazoa; phylum Chordata; class Mammalia; order Carnivora; family Phocidae; genus Neomonachus; species Neomonachus schauinslandi. Next base: position 76,798,868 of record NC_058419.1, on the reverse strand, counting down.
AATACCCATCACCAGGCAAACTGGATACTCTTAACAGCTAGGGTAAATGAGGCAGAAGAATGAATTAATGCCTTGAAGATAAGCAGATAGAAAGGAAGGAAGCTGAGTAAGATAGGGATAGGCAGCTAGTAGCACATGAGGACAGACTTAGATCAATGATGTCATGAAACATTCCAATGTCAGAATTATTGGAATCCCTGAGAGGGTGGAGAGAGAAAGAGGACTAGAAGGTATATTTGAGCAAATCATAGCTGAGAACTTCCCTAGTCTGGAGAAGGAAACAAGCATTTGTGTCCAAGAAACAGAGGGGACCACTCCCAAAATCAATAAAAATAGATCAACACCCTAACATATAATACTGAAACTTACAAATCTTAGAGCCAAGACAGCTATCCTGAGAGCAGCTAGGGGAAGAGATTTCTTACATAAGGAGGGAGGAACATCAGAATAACATCAGACTTATCTACAGAGACCTGGCAAGCCAGAAAAGACGGGCAACACATATTCAGGGTACTAAATGAGAAGAACATGCAGCCAAGAATACTTTATCCAGCAAGGCTGTCATTCAGAACAGACAGAGAGATAAAGAGCTTCCAGGACCAGCAGAAACTGAAAGAATATATGACCACCAAGCCAGCCCTGCAAGAAAAATTAAAGGGGATTCTAAAAAAAGAAAGACCCCAAGAGTAATATAGATGAGAAATTAACAGAGACAATCTATAGAAACAGGGACTTTACAGGAAATAAGATGGCACTAAATTCGTATCTTTCAATAGTTACTCTCAATGTGGATGGGCTGAATGCTCCCATCAAATTGTACAGGCTTTAAGATTGGATAAAAAAGCTGGACCCATTCATATGCTGTCTATAAGAGACTCATTTTGAACCTAAAGAACACCTCCGGATGGAAAGTGAGGGGATGGAGAACTAATTATCATGCCAACAGACCTCAAAAGAAAGCCAAGGTAGCAATTCTCATATCAGAAATATTAAATTTTAAACCAAAGACTGTAGTAAGAGATGTAGAGGAACACAGTATCATACTTAAAGGGTCTATCCAACAAGAAAATCTAACCACTGTAAATATCTATGCCCCCAACATGGGAGCAGCCAACTACATAACCCAACTATTAACCAAAATAAAGAATCATATTGATAATAATACACTAATAATAGGAGACGTCAACACTCCACTGTCAGCAATGGACAGATCATCTAAGCAAAAGATCAACAAAGAAACAAGAGCTTTGAAGGACACATTGGACTAGATGTTCTTTGTAGATATATAAAGAACATTCCTTCCTAAAAGAACAGAATACTAATACTTTTTGAGTGTACACAGAACTTTCTCCAGAATAAATCACATACTGGGTCACAAATCAGGTCTGAACTGATACCAAAAGATTGAGATTATTCCCTGCATATTTTCAGACCACAGTGCATTGAAACGGAACTCAACCACAAGGAAAAATTTGAAAGGAACGCAAACACGTGGAGGTTAAAAAACATCCTGCTAAAGAATGAATGGGTCAACCAGGAAATTAAAGAACTTAAACAAATCATGCAAACCAATGCAAATGAAAACACATTGGTCCAAAACCTATGGGATACTGCAAAGGTGGCCCTTAGAGGGACATAACATAGCCATCCAAGCCTCTCTCAAAAAGTTAGAAAAAATCAAATGCACAAGCTAACCTTACAGCTAAAGGTCTGGAGAAAGAACAGCAAATAAAGCCTAGACCAAGCAGGAGAAGAGAAATAATAAAGATTAGAGCAGAAATCAATAAAATAGAAACTAGAAGAACAATAGAACAGATCAATGAAACTAGAAGATATTTTTTTGAAAGAATTAAAGTCGATAAACCTCTGGCCAGACTTATCCAAAAGAAAAGACAAAGGACTCAAATTAATAAAATCATGAATGAAAGTGGAGAAATCAAGACCAATACCAAGGAAATAGAGACAATTATTAGAACTTACTACCAGCAGCTATATGCCAACAAACTAGGCCATCTGGAAGAAATGGATGCATTCCTGGAAACTTATCAACTACCAAGCCTGAAACAGGAAGAAATAGACAATCTGAACAGACCAATAACCAGCAAGGAAATTGAAACAGTAATCAAAAACCTCCCAAAAATCAAGAGTCCAGGGCCAGATGGCTTCCCAGGGGAATTCTACCAAACATTTAAAGAAGAAATCATACCTATTCTACTGAAGCTATTCCAAAAAATAGAAATGGAAAAATGAACTCGTTTTATGAGGCCAGCATTACCTTGATCCCCAAACCAGACAAAGACCCCATCAAAAAGGAGAATTACAGACCAATATCCCTGATGAACATGGATGCCAAAATTCTCACCAAGATCCTAGTCAATAGGATCCAACAGTACATTAAAAGGATTATTCACTGCGACCAGGTGGGTTTTATTACTTGGATGCAAGGGTGGTTCAACATTCACAAAACAATCAGCGTGATAGATCACATTAACAAAAGAAAAGACAAGAACCATATGATCCTCTCAATTGATGCAGAAAAAGCATTTGACAAAATACAGCATCCTTTCCTGATTAAAACTCTTCAAAATATAGGAATAGAGGGAACATACCTCAATATCATAAAAGCCATCTATGAAAAGCCCACAGCAAATATCATTTTCAATGGGGAAAAACTGAGAGCTTTTCCCTTAAGGTCAGGAACATGACAGGGATGCCCACTCTCACCAGTATTGTTCAACATAGTACTAGATGTCCTAGCCTCAGTAATCAGACAACAAAAAGAAATAAAAGGCATTCAAATTGGCAAAGAAGAAGTCCAACTCTCATTCTTCACAGATGACATGATACTTTATATTGAAAACACATAAGACTCCACCCCAAAATTGCTAGAACTCATACAGGAATTCAGCAATGTGGCAGAATACAAAATCAATGCACAGAAATCAGTTGCATTTCTATACACTAACAATGTAACTGAGGAAAGAGAAATTAAGGAATCACTCCCACTTACAATTGCACCAGAAACCATAAGATACCTAAGAATAACAGTAACCAAAGAGGTAATAGATCTGTAGTGCAAAAACTACAGAGCACTTATGAAAGAAATTGAGAAAGATGCAAAAAAATGGAAAAACATCTCATGCTCATGGATTAGAAGAATAAATATTGTTAAACTGTCTATGCTACCCAGAACAATTTATAAATTCAGTGCAATCCCTATCAAAATACCATTGACATTTTCCACAGAGCTAGCACAAATAACACTAATATTTGTATAGAACCAGGAAAGACCCCAAATAGACAGAGAAAGAATCCAAAGTTTTCTTGATTGAAAAAGAAAACCAAAGCTGGGGACATCACGGTGCCAGACTTCAAGCTATATTACAAAGCTGTAATCATCAAGACAGTATGGTACTGGCACAAAAACAGACACATGGATCAATGGAGCAGAAGAGAGAGCCCAGAAATGGACCCTAAACTCTGTAGTCAACTAATCTTGACAAAACAGGAAAGAATATCCAATGAAAAAAATCTCTTCAACAAATGGTGCTGGAAAAATTGGACAGCCACATGTAGAATGAAACTGGACCATTTTCTTACACCATACAGAAAAATAAACTCAAAATGGGTGAAAGACCTAAATGTGAGACAGGTACTCATCAAAATTCTAGAGGAGTACACTGGCAGTAACCTCTTCGACTTTGTCCACAGCAACTTCTTGCTAGACACGTCACCAATGGTAAGGGGGAAAAAATGAACTATTGGGACTTCATGAAGATAAAAAGCTTCTGCATAGCAAAGGAAACAGTCAACAGAACTAAAAGGCAATCTACAGAATGGGAGAAGATATTTTCAAATGACATATCAGATAAAGGGCTATTATCCAAGATCTATAAAGAACTTATCAAATTCAATACCCAAAAAAACAAAGAATCCCATCAAGAAATGGGCAGAAGACTTGAATAGACACTTTTCCAAAGAAGACATCCAGATGGCTAACAGACACATGAAAAGACGCTGATCATCACTTGTCATCAGGGAAATACAAATCAAAACCACAATGAGATACCACCTCATACCTGTCAGAATGGCTAAAATTAACAACACAAGAAACAACAGGTGTTGGGGAGGATGCAGAGAAATTGGAACCATCTTGCACTGTTGGTGCAAATGGAAACTAGTGCAGTCACTCTGGAGAACACTATGGAGTTTCCTCAAAAACTAATGATGTACTATATGTTGGCTAATTGGATTTAAATTAAAAAAAAAACTCAAAATAGAACTACCCAGCAATTACACTACCAGGTATTTACCCAGAGGATAAAAAAATACAGATTTGATGGGGTACATGGACCCCAATGATTATAACAGCATTGTCAGCAATAGCCAAACTGTGGAGGGTCCAAATATCCTTCAAATAATGAATGGATAACAAAGATATATATGATGGAATATTACTCAGCCATCAAAAAGAATGAAATCTTACCATTTACAATATCATGGATGGAGTTAGAGTGTATTATGCTAAGTGAAATAAGTCAGTCAGTGAAAGACAAATATCGTACGATTTCACTCACATATGGAATTTAAAAACCAAAACAGATGACCATATGGGAAGGGGGAAAAACAAACAAACTGACAGAGGGAAATAAACTGTAAGAGTCTCTTAATGATAGGGAACAAACTGAGGGTTGATGGAGGGTGGTGGGTGGGGGATGGGCTAGACGGATAATGGGTATTGAATAGCACACTTGTTGTGATGAGCACTGGATATTGTATGTAAGTGATGAATCACTGAATTCTACTCCTGAAATCAATATTGTGCTGTATATTAACTAAAATTTAAATAAAAATTGAAAATAAAAGAAAATAAATATAAGAAAATGTGAAGAATTGTTTATAGTAAGGTTAGGGGGCGTACTAAATGGAGATTCTACCTATTCAAGGCTCCCTACTGCCACCTACAGCATCCTGAATGAGATCACATCTAAAAGGTAAGTGAAGGTCTTTAAAGGCCATGAGGTATTTGTATATTTTTTCATGAGTTATTTGTACATTAGTTGTCAGGAGATGAGTCCTGGTTCCCACCTCTCTAACAAAGAGTGGCCAAAAGTGTTCTACCACTGGTTGCCACCCCATTGTGAGATGCCAAGTGTTTCCATGTAATAGTTCCTATTTCTAGGAGGTTCTGAGGCTCAGTGATGCCCCACCATCCTTAGCAGCTTCTCAGAAAGGAAAGTAAGAGGCACCCAGCCCTGAAGTCTCAACTTCCACCATCCACACATATGCCCAGTTTACAAAGTACAATACTCTTCACTTAAGCAGGAATAGCAATTCTCCAGACCCTGACAACCTGCCCTTACAGGCTCATTTTATGACATATAATGCCCTTTTATCCCCATTATATGGTTTACACCTCATAAAAGCCCAAGAAGGCTGTCAAGGGGTGAGGGGTAATCATTCCCATTTTACAGAAGATGAACACTTTGCTTCTCAGAGGGAAAGCAACTTACCCTAGCTCTCACAGCTTCCTGGGAGAATGGAAAGAACAAAGTATTAAGAGTCACAAGACCAAGTTCTGAGAAAAGTGCTTTAAAATATGTAAAGTTCTATACATTTGGAATTTTAAGAAACTGTAATGCCAGGGCCAGGCCTAGAACCCAAATATCCTGTCCTCCAGACCAGAACTCTTGCTGCACTGATGACAGAGAAAGAAACAGCAAATAAGGACAAAGAGAAAATTATCCCTCCAAAAATAACTGCAAATTACATTTAAATAGAACTTCACAACTTCCTAAGTATTGCAGCCTTTTATAGTATTTCAACCTCATGGCAACCTTCTGAGAGAAGTACAGCAGGAAATAGGAATTTAAAATTTTAACTATCCACACACATACTTATTCCTCTTTCCTGCTGTATTTTTTCTCATTAGCACTTAGAACTAACATAATATGTACTACTTAATCATTTGCTTAACATGTATCTTCCCTATGGAAATCTATTCCATGAGGACAGGATTTTTGTTTGTTTTGTTCACCATTCAGTGCCTAGAACAGTTCCTGGTACATAGCAGATCCTCAATAAATGTTATTGAGTAAGTGAATGAATAAATGTGTATGTGGTGTGTATGGGTGTGTGTGTGTGTAGAAAGAGAGAGACAGAGACAAGGAGAGACAGAGAGAATGAAAGAGAGAGAATGGCCTATTTTGCATATGAGCAAACTAATATCCAGAGAAGTTAATTTTTCCCAGGAAGGACTTCTGAACTTTCCCATTTCACCATTTCAGCCTATTCCCCTCACCTTACTGCCTGGCTGGTTCAGGGACATCTTACCTGGGCAAAGGGAACATGTACTACAAATACCTTTTTTGGGCCAGCTCCAGACATGGTGGCTACAGGTAGCCTGGGGTTTGCTCGTCATCAGCACACTCTTCCATTCCACAAATATTCAGAGTGTCTGCTATGTACACAAAAGGTACTCTGTCAGGCTTCACTGTCCTTTACACACCCCAAAACTCATAAACACTCAAAAGGTTTCCCTGAGTGTTCACCATTCCTGGACTCTATAGTGGTGAGGAAGAAAGGAGAAAAAGTTATTTGAATTCTCAGCATGTGGCCTGAGAGTCCCACAGAATTGTGTCTACCTCATAGGATGTTTGGAAGAATTAAATTAGATACCCATGCAAAACATTTAGAAAAGTGCCTGGTACAAAATAAATGCTGGCCTGGTAAATATTAGCTATTTTTCTCAAGCCTTATTGCATTCATGATCTTATTACTGGTACCCTTCACCTCTGGAATGAAGGAGGCCAGTCAAACATCCACTTGTGGCAAGTGGGGAGAGTAATGCTTGAGGAGTTACTATAAAGTTACAGACCTACTTCTCATCCTGACTCCGTTCGGAGATAGGTGTGTGGAGAAGATATTTCATCTCTCCCAGGTTTAGTTTCCCCAACTTTAAAGTACAAACACTGTTGTGAGACTTATATGAATTCATATGTGTGAAGGTGTTTTGAAAATGCAAAACACCAAACAAATGTGAGAGATTATTATTGCATTAAAATAATAAAGGCTATCATTAATTAAGCCCTTGTTATGTGAAAGACACTGTATCAAGTGCTTTACATAGATTAAATCATTTCATCCTAACAATAGTATTAATAACCAGGTACTACTATTTTTCAAGTTTCACAGATAAGGTATGATGGTTTATTTTATGTGTCAACTTGAGTGGACCACGATGCCCAGATATTTGGTCAAACATTATTCTGGATATTTCTGTGAAGGTATTTTCGATGAAATTAACACTTAAATCAGTTGACTTTGAATAAAACAAATAATATTCAATAATGTGAGTGGGCTAATCTAATCAGTTGACAGTTTTAATAGAACAAAGATTGACCTCCCCTGAGCAAGAAGGAATTCTGCCAGCAGACTGCCTTTGGACTCAGACTGCAACTCTTTGTTTTGCTGGCCTACCCTGCAGGTTTTGGACTTGTACCTCTATATTCACATGAACAAATTCCTTAAAATCTCTCTCCCTCTCCCTCTGTAGACACACACGCACACACACACCCTGTTGCCACTGTTTCTCTGGAGAACCCTGACTAATATAAAAGGAAACTTAGAATGGTTAAATCCCTTGCCCACAACTACACAGCTAGTCAGTGGCAGAGCCAGAAGCTTAACGATCATCTTCCTCATTTCCTCCCTGTCCTACACCTCTTTCAATCAATCCAGCAGCAATTACCATTGATTCTATCTCCAAAAATGATGTTAAATTTTCCCTCCTCTCCCCAACCTCACTGACTTCATTTCTGCAGCAGTCCCTTCATTGGGCTTGTCATCTCCACTTTTGTCCTCCTCAATCCACTCTCTATAGAGTTTGTAAAAGTCAACTTCTCAGATTAATAAGTCAACCCCATCATTCCACTGCTTCAAATGCTTCCTATTGTACTTAGAATAAATAGTGTCCAGCACTGTCACATACACTGAGCGTATTAACTCACTTAATCTTCATAATAACGCTATGGGTGGTACCATTATTATCCCAATTTTTGAGAGGGCATAACTGAGGCACAGTAAGTTTAGGTAACATGCTCATGGTCACAAACCTAAGAAGTAGTGGAGTCAGAATTTGAACCTGGGCAGTCTAGTTCCAGAATATGTGCTATTAACCATGGAACCATACTGCCTTTGAGGATAGCTGATGCATACCTTCCCTGGGCCTACAAGGTCCTTGGCCCTACAAGGCCCTGTGTGAGCTGGTCCCTGCCTGACTGTCTACCATTCTTTTTTTTTTTTTTAAGATTTTATTTATTTTTTAGAGAGCGAGCGAGAGAGAAACAGCATGAGAGGGGAGAGGGTCAGAGGGAGAAGCAGGCTCCCCGCTGAGCCGGGAGCCCGATGTGGGACTCGATCCCAGGACCCTGGGATCATGACCTGAGCCGAAGGCAGACGCTTAACCATCTGAGCCACCCAGGCGCCCCTGTCTACCATTCTATCATGCCACTTGTCCCTCTCTCCCTGTGCTCCAGTCATGCTGGCCTTCTTTTTATCCCTCAAGCATAGCAGACTATTTCAACCTCAAGGACTTTGTACATGCTATTCCTGCTGCCTCCCCCAAACTCCCCACAAACCTCATTGTCTCTTTCTTTTCTTTATTATAATCCAAAGTTATTAAGATCTTTCCCTAAATCTCTACACAGTTGACTCAACTTAATGTCACTTTCCTGAGTATGCTAGGCAGACCCTTTGACAAAATGTTTCCTCATGACAATAGGGCTTCTTAGACCTAGCTGAATGTATTTATTTCCCTCCACTCCCTGGTTTCCATTACTGAACAGCTTAATCACTTGCAGAACTAGTCATGTTCTAACACACACATATACACATGAAAAACAGCATGATGAGAAAACTTCTCAAAACAATGGGCTCCTAAGGTGTTCCTCTCATCATGTCATGTGTTTGGGATCTTTCTCAGTCTCTCCTCAAGCAGAGAATTCAGGAAACCTCAGGCTTGGGTAGGAGGATTTGTTCCTTGTAAATGAAATTCTTATTGCATCTCTTAGCACTCAGCAAAACGTTAGGTCTGGTCTTCTGAGGTCTGAATTCAGGGCAGAAGAAAAGATTGTATTCTGCCCATCCAAGTGTATACCCCTCTGTCTTGTCAGAAATACTAATTACTCCTTATATGGATAGAGAATAGCAGAGTTCACACAGCCCTTTCCTGTCTACTCACTCATCTGATTCTCATAGCATACTCAGAAGATAAGTGAGGCTATGTGATGGTTAATTTTATGTATCAACTTTACTGGGCCACAGGGTACCCAGACATTTGGTCAAACATTATTCTGGGTATTTCTAGATGAGATTAACATTTGAATCCATAGACAGAGTAAAGCAGAGTGTCCTCTCCAATGTGAATGGGTCCCGTCCAATTAATTGAATACCTAAATAAAACAAAAATGCTAAGAGGGAAGTCCTCCTGCCTGACAGCTTGGACTAGGACATTGTGTGTGTGTGTGTGTGTGTGTGTGTACTACCTCTAGCTATCAATGCAACCTCTCCCCTTTTCTTACCCTCTCCATCTGTGCCATGAAAGGAGCCCCCCACCACTCAGTCTTATGTCATTGCCCTTTCTAACAAGGCAAAACTTTTGAGTATGGCATTCAAGGATTCAAGGTCTTTCTTGATGTGGCCCCAGTTCACCTTGCCATGATTACTGGATCCAGCCACCCCAGAGCACCCATATTGTATTTCCAGAACATACTATCCCTTTCATGCCTCAATTATTTGTCTAATGTTGTTCCCTCTGTTGGGAACATTTTTTGGTTCACCTACCATGCCTACTCTCCACACCAGGCCAACTCCATCATCTGAAAGGCTTGACAGTACAGCTTAAATACTTCTATTCTAGGAAGCCTGCTCAATCCTCAACCATATTCTTGCTCTTCTGTACTCACATCACCATCTTGTACCTTCTATAGTATTTCACCCAGGCTGACTTATGTCTACCCTACTGAATTATAAGCTCCTGAAGGCATAAACCACATCTTGTCTTGACTATCCCACACCTCAGCCTGAGATACTTCCCTGGAAAGAGTAGCTGCTTGATAAACATCCATTTTCTTAAATGGCCTGTTAAAATCCATTGCAGCATTTTTTATCATGGCAAATGACTGGAGAGGAACTAATTGACCATAAATAAAGGATACAATAGAATCTTATGTAGCCATACAAAAAGAGGCATATCTGCATGTAATGGTATGAAATAATCTTCAAGAACAGTGTTAATTGAAAAAAAGGCAAACACAGAACTGTTGAATATGCTAACTGTATGAAGAAAAGAAAGTGTGTGTGTGTACATAAGTAAATGCTCAAAAAGGCATAGGATATATCTATACAAACACCTAAGAAATTTATGACTGTGGCTGTCTCTAGACTGTGTGACTGAGGACCAGAGGCAGAAAAAAAACTTATGAAGACTTAATTTTTACCCCAATCCCTTCTCTGCTCTTTGAATTTTGTACCGTGTGCATATATTACCTGTTCAGGATAAATAAATTTTGTCATGCATCTATTACATGGGGAAGGGAACATATTGAGTTGTTATTAAGTATTAACATAAATTTCTTTTTCAGATTAGCTAGAAAGGACCCTGAGGAATGTAATATGATTAGTTGGCAATTGCAAACAAATGAAGCTGTGGTTCTGAGCCAAATGGGATGGGCTCTGGCTCTGAAGGGAATATAAAAATAAAAACAATAAATATTTATATAGCTTTTACTCTCCTCCAGGCATTGTTTAAAGTACCTTACATGCATTCACTCATTTAATCCTCACAACAACACTATCAAATGGGTGTATACTACTATTTTCCCAGCTTTATTTATTTTTTTAAAGATTTTATTTATTTATTTGACAGAGAGAGACACAGCAAGAAAGGGAACACAAGCAAGGGGAGAGGGAGAAGCAGGCTTCCTGCTGAGCAGGGAACCAGCCCGATAACGGGGCTTGATACCAGGGTCCTGGGATCATGACCTGAGCCGAAGGCAGACACTTAACGACTGAGCCACCCAAGTGCCCCTATTTTCCCAACTTTAAAAATGAGGACCTTGAGGTGTTAAGTAGGCTGCCCAAGACCACACAGACAATTAGTGGCCAGAACAAGTATTTGAATGCAGGCAATCTGGTTCCAGGGTCTGTGCTCTTAAACATTATACGATGTTGCTAATACCAAGATGGAGTGATGAAAGCTAGAGAACTCTGCTTGCTGTATCACCAGCACCTAGCAGTTTGTAAATAATCAATAAATACATTGGATAAATGTATGAATGGATGGATGGACCAAATAAATTGATGTGTGCATGGGTGAGTAAATAAGTGAGGGGATGAGGGATGGATAGAGGGATGGGGGTGAATGGGTTGTAGCTGGGTGGGTGGGTTGTGGAAAGAGTAAGGCTTTTTAAATCAGATCTTGATTTGAAATCTGATGCTGCCCTTTATTTAGCCCTGAGCAAGGTACTTAAACTTTCTATCCCTGTTTCTAAGCCAGACTAGGCTATGAACTCTCAAAGGGCAGGGACATTTTTCTGTTTCATTCCCTGCTTTATCCCCAATGACTAAAAGAGTACCTATCACATGGTAGGTGCTCAGCAAATATTTGTTACATGAACTTATAAACTAACAAATGTGGACATTAAAACCCATTTTGTAGGGGCTAATGTGAGGATTGACTGAGATTACATTTAGTATAACTGGCATATAACAGGTGAGCTTCCCTTCCCTTGCCCCCTACTAATGAAGATTGCAGAAGGCACACTTAACTGGGAATTGAGATACGTGGATTCTTTTCCCAGTTACTGAGTAGCTGTGTGGTTTTGGGTCAAGCACTTTCCCTCTCTGAGACCCAGTTTTCACAATCTATAAAATGAGTGGTATCCAACATTTTGTGTAACAGGTGGGGGGGGGGGATGCAGGGCAAGCAAAACCCTTTTCCAAAACCTTAAGCAACAATTCAACATGTAAAGAAAAAACCCCAGGTGCTCTTCATAGATCAAAGATGGGAGACCTGAATTTCTGGCTGCCCCTGCCCACCTCCTCTCCTTGAGGCACTGCCATGGTAATTCTAGGGCATTCAGGGAGGGGTCTGCAAACCTTTTCTGTAATGGGTCAAATAGTGAATGTTGTAGGCTTTGCAGGCTATATGGTCTCTGTCACAACTGCTCAACTCTGTCTTTGTATCATAAAGGCAAAATGGGCATGGCCGTGTTTCCATAAAACTTAATTTTTGGACACTGAGATTTGAATTTCATATAAATTTTCATATAATTTCATGTATGTGTCACAAGATATTATTCTTTTTTCAATCTTTTTCCAGCTATTTAAAAATATAAAAACCATTCTTAGCCTGTAGGCTGGATTTGACTGGCAGACTGCAGTTTGCTGACCCCTGATCTAAGGAGTTGGACTAAATTATTCCCAATGTCCATCAACTTGGACACCATAGCTGAGGCAGCCCAGAAGCAACATGAGCACTATAAAGAATAAAGCCTGAAACTATACTTGCCATGAAATTCTGGAAAGTAGATAACAGAGTGGACTTGATCTGCTCTAGGTTAGGAGAACACCTCAAAAAAGAAGGCTCAGGTTTTGTTCCCATCCCTCATTTCCCCAGGCTGAAACGGATTTTGAAATACTTAGTAGTTCATCTATTGTCAGAACTTCATCTGTCACTAATACCTCTCAATCCTCTGAGCTCCATATGTAGATCATCAACTGCCTACTGGATATGCCGCATACGAGGCTGTCCAAACATCTCAGACTCAACATGGCTCAGACTGTACTTGTCATCTCCTCTCTCCACCTCCTCCCTAAACACTGTTCCTCATTTTGCGTTTCTCATTTCTGTGAGGGATATCACCATTCATTTGGTCTCAAAAGAAGACTCTGTCACTGAGAGGAAGCAAAGGAATACTAGGGTATGTCACGTCTTGATTGATCTTTCACCAGATTGATGATGGTATTTTAACTATGGCCACATCAATCAGGCTATGGCTTATAGTCCAAAGTCAAATTCAAGTCCTGAGATTCTGTGTTTTTACATTGGCAGACATACATGTGAATTAACTGTGACAATGACTGTAGGTTGTCTCCCCACAGCCCACTCTCCCCTTCTTCTTTTGTATCAGAAACCTTGCAGCTGATTGTTGGCTGTGCACATTGCCACCCAGTTTACATGACTACTTTCCCAAGTTTCCCTTGCAACTGAAAGCACTCTTGTAACTCAGTTCTTTTTTATTTTATTTTATTTATTTGACAGAGAGAGAGAGATAGCGAGAGAGGGAACACAAGCAGGGGAAGTGGGAGAGGGAGAAGCAGGCTTCCCGCTGAGTAGGGAGCCTGATGCGGGGCTCGATCCCAGGACCGCGGGATCATGATATGAGCCGAAGACAGACGCTTAAAGACTGAGCCACCCAGGTGCCCCTTGTAACTCAGTTCTGACCAATGAGGTATAAGTAGAAATATTAAATAGGGCCTTTAGGAAGATTTCTTTAAAAAGGATAGTCAAGTTCTTTTCTTCTTGTTTTAACTTTCCTGTTTCTTAGAATGTGGATGTTAACAAATGTTCTGGAGCCTCCACAACCATCTTGGACCATTAAGCAACCTCAACAATAAAAACTAAATGCTGGGATGGTGGAACAGAGAAGTTCTTAAAAGCTTCATGAAGCTGCCATACTGGCCCTGATATGCTTATCTCCTGACCTACTTTGTGTGAAATAAAACCTGTGTGTTTTAAGCCAGTGTAGATAGATCTCTGTAATTCATAGTAGAATCAAGCCAACTATTAAACTTACTAATTGGCCATTTTATCTTACCTATTCAGAGATTTTCACCAAATTCAACATTGTGGCTTTTATAAAGGTCACATGAAATCTGGCATGGAATTTAGTCTACGATTTCATATTCTTTTCCAAAGCAGTGGCATACCAAGGGTGGGACAATAGAAGTGGGCAACCCTTAGTGCAGGCAATGAAGGAGTGCACTATCCTCAAAACTGCTAGAACTCATACAGGAATTCAGTCAAGTGGCAGGATATAAAATCAATGCACAGAAGTCAGTGGCATTCCTATACACCAACAACAAGACAGAAGAAAGAGAAATTAAGGAGTCGATCCCATTTACAATTGCACCCAAAACCATAAGATACCTAGGAATAAATCTAACCAAAGAGGTAAAGGATCTGTACTCAGAAAACTATAAAATACTCATGAAAGAAATTGAGGAAGACACAAGGAAATGGAAAAACGTTCCATGCTCATGGATTGTAAGAACAAATATTGTGAAGATGTCAATGCTACCTAGAGCAATCTACACATTCAATGCAATCCCTATCAAAATACTATCCACTTTTTTCAAAGAAATGGAACAAATAATCCTTAAATTTGTGTGGAACCAGACAAGACCCCGAATAGCCAGAGGAATGTTGAAAAAGAAAAGCAAAGCTGGTGGCAACACAATTCCGGACTTCAAGTTCTATCACAAAGCTGTAATCACCAAGACAGTATGGTACTGGCACAAAAACAGACACATAGATCGATGGAACAGAATAGAGAGCCCAGAAGTGGACCCTCAACGCTATGGTCAACTAATCTTCAACAAAGCAGAGAAGAATGTTCAATGGAAAAAAGACAGTCTCTTCAACAAATGGTGTTGGGAAAATTGGACAGCCAGATGCAGAAGAATGAAACTGGACCATTTCCTTACACCACACACAAAAATAGACTCAAAATGGTTGCAAGACTTAAATGTGAACCAGGAGTCCATCAAAATCCTAAAGGAGAACACAGGTAGCAACCTCTTCGACCTCAGCTGCAGCAACTTCTTCCTAGAAACATCGCCAAAGGCAAGGGAAGCAAGGGCCAAAATGATCTACTGGGACTTCATCAGGATAAAAAGCTTTTGCACAGCAAAAGAAACAGTCAACAAAACCAAAAGACAACTGACAGAATAGGAGAAGATATTTGCAAATGACATATCAGATAAAGGGCTAGTATCCAAAATCTATAAAGAACTTATCAAATTCAACACCCAAAGAACAAATGATCCAATCAAGAAATGGGCAGAAGACATGAACAGACATTTTTCCAAAGAAGACATCCAAACGGCCAACAGACACATGAAAAGTGCTCAACATCGCTCGGCATCAGGGAAATCCAAATCAAAACCTCAATGAGATACCACCTCACACCAGTCAGAATGGTTAAAATTAACAAGTCAGGAAATGACAGATGTTGGCAGGGATGTGGAGAAAGGGGAACCCTCCTACAATGTTGGTGGGAATGCAAGCTGGTGCAGCCACTCTGGAAAACAGTATGGAGGTTCCTCAAAAAGTTGGAAATAAAGCTACCATATAATCCAGCAATTGCACTACTGGGTATTTACCCCAAAGATACAAATGTAGGGACCCAAAGGGGTATGTGAACCCCGATGTTTATAGCAGCAATGTCCACAATAGCCAAACTGTGGAAAGAGCCAAGATGTCCATCAACAGATGAATGGATAAAGAAGATGTGGTATATATATGTATATATGTATATACACAATGTATATATGCGTATATATATATACATATACATATACATATATACATATATGTGTATATATATATATATATATATATATATATACACAATGGAATATTATGCAGCCATCAAAAATAATGAAATCTTGCCATTTGCAATGACGTGGATGGAACTGGAGGGTATTACGCTGAGTGAAAGAAGTCAATCAGAGAAAGACATGTATCATATGATCTCACTGATATGAGGAATTCTTAATCTCAGGAAACAAACTGAGGTTTGCTGGGGTGGTGGGGGATGGGAGGGATGGGATGGCTGGGTGATAGACACTGGGGAGGGTATGTGCTATGGTGAGCACTGTGAATTGTGTAAGACTGTTGAATCACAGACCTGTACCTCTGAAACAAATAATACATTATATGTTTAAAAAAAAAAAAAGAGGAAGATAACAGGAAGGGAAAAACGAAGGCGGGAAATTGGAGGAGGAGACGAACCATGAGAGACTATGGACTCTGAGAAACAAACTTAGAGTTCTAGAGGGGAGGGGGGTGGGGGGATGGGTTATCCTGGTGATGGGTATTAAAGAGGGCACGTACTGAATGGAGCACTGGGTGTTATACGCAAACAATGAATAGTGGAACACTACATCAAAAACTAATGATGTAATGTATGGTGATTAACATAACATAATAAAATTAAATTAAAAAATAAAAATAAAAAGGAGTGCACTATCTATACAGATTTTTTTAAAAGATGAAAAGTCAAATATTTTTTTTTCACTATGGATCAGTAATTTTAAACAATGTCAGTAATAAAATACTCCTCCCTGAATAAAACCTTTGTTGGTCAAAATTCTAAGCAATTGTTGTTAAACAATTTAAAACTGAGTTTTAAATCATCACCTTATATTACTTTCCTTTAATAACACTGTATTCTATAGGGAAGTGGATTCAGTTGTGCACCCCCCCCATATACACAGACTTTACAGGTGTTCCTTCAGTTCATTTCACTTGCAAAGCTTTAAAATCATTCAAGGTAGCTTTGGGTGAATTTCAGTCTGCAATCCCTCTGGTACTATATGTTTCATCATTTAAATAGTAGGTTCAAAGTAAACAATGATAGCACAGGGATTGTAAAGTCAAAGAAATAGAATGTAAGTCACTTCAATTCTGTCATTCTATTTGACCAACTGGAGTTTTTATTTGTGCTTAAAATTTAAAACAGCAAAAACAATACAAACTGCAATGTGTACTATTTTTGTTCAGTAAGCGCACATTTTAGGTTATATGTGAAATGTTACTGAATTTAAATATCTTTTAAATTGAAGTTTATTCTTTTTCATTGCTAATTATTTTAAAATTAAAAGCAAAACAATAAAATAATTATTAGTACTGATTACTACATGATTATTATTCAAAATACTTTTGTCATATAAATGAGGGTATTAAAATGAGTCATTCCAGATATTATATATGTTCAGTATACCACATCTCTAAAGTAGTAATAATATAATTAATCTTATTGTCCAGAATCCTAGAAAGCAAGGAACAGGCTCACTGGTAATTCACATAGAACAAACCCTCAATTAGCCCCATCAGAGGCCAGAAACCCAAAGCAGATCATTTGATCATTGACTTAGATGTGAAATGTCCTTGCCTACATCCACCCATCCTTCATTCATTCTAGCCCCACACTCAGCCATATGAGAATCAGATGGGTGGTCAGAAAGGAAAAAGGAATGTGTTGGGAAAACTGGACAGCCATTATCTACAAATGATTCTGGGTATAGCCTTTTTACCCTCATCCAAGCCACCATCACCTCTAACCTGGACTATTGTAAGAACCTCCTTACACCTTTTACCTTTGCCCCACTACAATTTATTCTGTTAAATTTTAAGTCAGATTATGTTCCTTACATATTCAAACCTTCCAAAAGCTACCAATATCACTCAGATTAAATGTTCCGGGGGAAACTGGCTTCCATGCTGTTCCTTAAACAAACCAGTTGTGCTCCACCTCTCTCTCCACAACGCCTCCTCTGGCTATTTCTTATGTGTAGAGCCTTCTTCTCCTAAATATCTGCACAGAACTTGTTTCTTCATTTCCTACACATCTCTTCTCAAATGTCTCTTAATCAGAGAGGCTCTGAATCATCTGTCTAATATATCGTCCCCTATTTATCTCTATTCTTTTACCAGGTTATCTTTTTCTTCTTAGTGCTTAGCACCTCCTGCCATATTATATATTAATTTGTGTAATTGTTTAGTGAACACTCAGCCTCCAGAATGTAAGATCCATGAGAATGTAGAATTTGTTTTTGTTCACTGTCTCCAGCACCTAAATCAGTGCCAACTCATAGTAGATACTCTATATTTTTTTAACGAATTAACAACCTCAATAGCAACTATGAAATAAGGTATTTTACACCCATTTTATAGATGAGGATACTGAGGATGAAAGAAGTTTGACAACTGGCAATTGTTTCAGAGCTGAGAAGTATAAAAGCCAGGACTTCATCCTCAGACTTGTGACTCTGAGACCAGCATTCTTTCCACTCTATGCCTAACCCAACACAAATTGCATTGCAAACAGAAGTTATGAATAAATATGCTAAACAATTTACCATCAAAAATGAACTCACAGGTTTTTTAACACTCTACTGAGAAAGATTTTATTCTGTAAAATCCTTACTGATGTTTTATGTTCAAGGACTTTGATTCACATGTGACACTTGCAATCAGTTAAAATAGTCAAATGTTCTAAAAAGAAATCCCACTATTATAAAAAGCCTAATATAAATTTCAAGCACTTTGCAAATGAAAGAACAAGGAGTAAAGACCTTTTGACTGACAACATTATAAAATGGTGGCTAAATAAATATTCCCTGTCTTTTTTTTCATAATGAGCCACTAGTTACATTTTGTCCAACATTTACTTTTAGGAATCTGAGACTCTCAGACCTCAAAGGAATTTTGGTAATCATCAATAGGCCCATTTAACAGGTGAGAAAACTGAGGCCCAAACCTTCCTATCAAAACAATAGCAGGGCCAAGACTAGAGGTTTCCTGCCTCCAGACTAGAATAAAGTTTCTTGAATTCTAGCAAATGATTAAATAAATGCTTTCATCATATAATATTCACCACTCAAGTCCCCTAAAAATATTATAAGAATTCCCCATCAATCTTTAACTCCATAGTCTCTACAAGGTATCTGTTACTCCCTCTTTTCTCTCACACACAAATGGCAAAACTCCAGATTTCTCCCATTACTTCAATCTGTTGTCAATGGGTGGCTCTTGACCCTTATGCTAAAATATATTTAGAAGAGGTGGGAGGTCTCACCCATACTCAGCTGCCAGAAATACCAGGACTGTTATGTTTTGTTTTGTTTTTCAGACAAATTTCATGACATTAGTTCATCCTGAAAGAAGTTCTTTCCCAAGATCATGACTGTTTGTCCCTCTCTGCCTATCAGCACCATTTGAACTGAAGTTTCTGTGAAGCAGTGGAGAGGGACAATGACAAAAAGACAGAAGACTCCTGTGCTAGACTCAGTTTTGCCTTCATGGAGCTGTTTGGCCCTGGGCAAGTCTCTCCCATTCTCTGGGTTGCCACTTTCCTGAATGGATGACAAGGACTTGAAGGTCTTTTCCTGATCTAACCTTTTCTGGTTCTACAAACATTTGAAACAGCTTTGATGGGACCCCAGGGAAAGAGGGAAGTCTGAGAAGAGTCTCTTAAAGCTCTGGCATATAGGAATATAAACTGGATGCCTTTAAGAACCAGTGAAACAGAATCCTAAGGAAACCATGAGGAAAGGAGGAGGACAGCTCCTCTGAATACAGTCCTAATCCATACCAAATTCCTCTCCCCTTCCAGAACAGGAGTAAAAAATGAGTTAAGTATCAGTTTTTACCAACTGCTTCAGGCTACTTTTCTTCAGCTGTGGGTTGTGGCTGGCAGTGCAGAAGTGTGGGCTAAGATTGCCATCAGCACCTGCTGACCCAACCCAACTGCCCTCTAAGACCCTCCTGCCCATGCCTCCAAACCCCCAGAGTCCCTGACCAGACTTAAGCTACCTCTGGCTGAGTGAGAGATGCATCAAGATGCAGCCACCACTTCCTCTCTTCAAGGGAAGTCATTCCAAGGTCTCCAGGTGGAGAAGGGAGCACCATAGCATACAATGAACTGTTGGAGGATAATACTAAACACACACACACAAGCACACACTCCTTGAATGGGGTTGGGGATAAGAAAGAGCTCTTCTAACTGAATAGGGCTCAGACCCAATCCCAGGATGAGGGTTTCTGCAGCTCTCTCTCCTTTACAAAACCCCAAGTGTGAACAGGGTGACTCCAGCCCAGGCAAGGAAGAGCTCCAGGGCCCCCCCATGCAGCGTCCCTGAGAGTCACTCCCTGGCCCTCAAGCCCTGAGACTGGCCAGAGTGAAGGGGTACATGCAGCCTTTTTGGGGGACCATGAATCTCTCCCATACTGCCTTCTCCACAATCCCAGGCTTTTTGATTACCCTCTCCCTCCCAAACCCATACCAGCTCACCGGGCGCCTTCAAGACTCACTGTTCCCAAAGACCCTCTGCCAGCCCCCCTTGCCTCATTGGCCTTCCAGGTGACCCCCACTCTCATTTCACCCCAATGGGGGGGAGTACGTAGGGATGCGGAGGGGGATGGGAGGGGTCTTTCTTCAGCAGGCGAGTGAGCAAGGGCTCCTAAAATGGCCACAGCAAGCTCGCTACTGTCTCAAGGACAGTGGCGGAGAGGGCGGTGGGCAGAAGCCAGGGGCCTCACTGCAGGGCGGCTGATGAAGAAGCCGGAGGTGGAGGGTGGGGCTAGGGGGACTGAGGCTTAGGGAGGGTAAGCCGGGGTTATATGCACTCACCATTCCTGATCCGCCCCTTATCCACTGCATGGTGCCCGCGAAGTCCGGCTTCTTTGAGGCCTGCGTGGCTGGCGCGGGTTGTCTCAGGCAGGCTGGGCTGGCAGGGCTGGATCGAATGAAAGCCCAAGCGCCCCCTCCGCCTCCCCTCCTCCACAGCCCTACAGCTCAATCCCCTCCGCCCCGGACCTCCCCTTCAGTCAGGTTGTTCCATCCCAGCTGGCAGGCTCTGCCTCTCCGCCCTCCAGCTCCAGGAGGGCTTGACTGAGAGAAGCGTAGGAGGAGGGTCCCAACCAACTGCCTTTGTCCCCTGCCAAGGCTTCAGAACTGGGAGGTGGGGTGCAGGGAGAGGATGGGGGTAAATGACCTTCACCCGGGAGAAGGCGGAGGCCACCTCTTTCTGCCCTCCCCTCCGTGCTGTAGTTAGATGCTGTTTATTGTGGGGCTCCCAGCTGTGCCAATTGTGTCGAGTCAGCGAAAAGTCCTCTCCAAAGTTGCCAGAGGTGTTGGGCCAACCTCTGAAATAATAAGATCCTGCTCCAGTGGAGCCATGCCAACACTCTCCTGCCTCCCTTCCCCCAGCCCTCGCTCTGCATACTCCCCTCGGATCCTTTCTCCTATTGTGTACTCTTTTGGGGCTTTCATCCTCATTACTTTCGCTTCTCAGGAAAACCGTGTGAACACAGGCATTAGTATCTTCATTTTACAGATAAATAAATGGAGATTTAGAAGATGGAAGGGACCTATCTAAGGTCACATAAAAAAGATAAAGCCTCAACTTTACCCTCTGCAGCTTTCCAAGCTTCTTTTTGCTAACGCAAGTGCGCGTGCGTGCGCGCGCGCCAGCGAGAGCGCGGACACACACACACCGTTCCAGGATTCTCCCTCACATCCTCAGGAATATGAAAGGTAGGTTGTTGATGGATGAATTTTCCATTTGCTTATTTTGCTGAGAATGAGTCAAAAGAACATCAGCAAAACAGGCAAACGGAGAAACCACCCACCTCTTCATGATATCCCTAAATCTGGGCAGTGCAACCTAGGCTGACACCTTTACAGCTGCTGAGTGTTGACATTGTTGGTCTCATTCACACCCATTATTATTCCATGTAGTCCTTACAATTACCCTGTAAGAAGAACATGACAGGGAGTGTTAACTAGCCCACTGTTAAACACATAAACACTGAAGCCCAAAGATTGAAAGACATTTGCCTTAGGTAGCACAGCTAAACAAGAGAAGAATCCAAGTCTCCCGACCCACAGGGCAGGGCAGGCAAGAATGGTATTACAAAAACAAAGGTTGCAGCTTCAGCAAGAGGGAATTAAAATATGACATCAGAAGGAAGTGCCTGAAGATGATTGGTATGAAGACATCACTGGCATGCTACACACACATACTTATTTTCCTCTATGTCCTAGCAGATTCTCCCCACTTCATCCAAGCCATTGTTTTTGGCCAGACAGAGCTGGCCAAAGATCTAAGCAGCTGCTTTGATGAACACCCAGTCCTGGGAGGGATAGGAGCAGAAGGTGAATGGTCCTTTGGCAGGCAAGGGATTCTTGAATCAAATGGGAGCTTATCCTGATTAGCCTTTCAACTTCCTCCCAAGGCTGATTGTCTAGTAATTCTACAATGGTCTCCTCATTTTCTCATCTCTGAGCCTTCACTCACACTGAGCCTCTTGGATGCACCTTTCCTGCCAGCCAGCCCAGTCAGGCTGTCATGACTCTAAGATTTCTTTAAGATCCAGCACTAGGCACACCGTCTCTAGGAAGCTTTCCTGGAATACTCCAGGCCCTGGTTTTATTATCTTTTATCTAACTCCTATAGCACTACCATTTATCCTTCTCAATTGAAAATGGTCTTTTACATACTGGTTGTTACAGGCTGAACTGTGTCCCCCAAATATTTATATGTCGAAGTCTGAACGCCCAATGCTTCAAAATGTGACTTTATTTGGAGACAACATATTTTTATTTTTTTTCAAGATTTTATTTATTTGACAGAGCAAGAGAGCACAAGCAGGGGGAGCAGCAGGGGGTGAGGGAGAAGCAGAGGGAGAGGGAGAAGTAGGCTCCCTGCTGAGCAGGGAGCTGGATGATGCAGGGCTCCATCCCAGGACACTGGGATCATGACCCGAGCCAAAGGCAGATGCTTAACAAACTGAGCCACCCAGGCGCTCTGAGGCAGTATCTTTAAAGAGATAATGAAGTTAAAATAAGATCACTAAGATGGACCCCTATCCAATATATCTAGTGTCCTTATAAGAAGAGAAAATTTGGACACAGATGGGTACAGAGGAAAGACCATGTGAAAAGAAAGGGAGAAGGTAGCTATCTGTAAACCAAAGAGAGAGGCCTCAGAAGAGACCACCTTGATCGTGGACTCCTAGCCTTCAGAATTTTGAGAAAATTATTTTCTGTTGTTTAAGGCACCCAGTCTTTGGTACTTTGTTATGACAGTGCTGGCAAACTAATACACTGGTCACATGTACATTTTTATATGTCTTGTCATGTAAATGGAATTATAAGGTGTTTTTTTTTGTTTTTTGTTTTTTAATCAGGGACAATGAATCACCCACCTTGGTATTTCCTACAATGGTGACTGTCACATAGAAGATATCCAATAAAAACTTGGATTTTTTTTTTTTGATGGATACATTCATTCAACAATATTATTGAATCCCTATGTACCAAGCATTTTGATAGACGCAAGACAAAGTTCCTCATAGACCTTACAATCTACTTTGAGTGGAGGAAAAATAGAAAACAAATAAGTAAACAAGATAATTAAAGGTTGTGATATATGCTTTGAACTAATTTATGTGATAGTGAGTAGTCCTGGGATTATAGAAGTTGCCTGTATCAATCATAATCCAGTCAAGAAAATAGAAACCACCCTAGATCTTTTAAAGAGAGAGCATTTAATACAGGAAATGCATCTTACCTGCAGAGCTAAAAAGTCAAATGGGAGATGGTGAGGAAAGCCAGCATTTAGCAACCACAGAAAACTGCTACCACTCCTAGGGCTAGATAGATAATGGGAAAGGTAATGTTGCCAGAACCCAGAAACTGGTGCTAAACTGAAGCTACAAGCATGGGGTGGGTGGCCTGATGGTTCAGAAGTCATGAATGGAGGAGTAGTTAAACAGATGCTGGAATTGTGTAGGAGATACAGCCATTTCCAGAATATACCTATCTGAAGCATAGGGGTGGGGACTAAAGGAAATACCCTGGTTTTGTTCCTTCCACCTGCTCACAAATCTCCCACAGGTGTCTCCCATTGGACAAAAGAAGTGAGACAACAAGGGAGCCTAAGAAATTTAGTGTACAGAAGAAGAGTGGAGAATGGATCTGAGAGCAGACAGCCCTGTGTTAATGTTTGTGCCTAGAAACTCTTTCAAAAGGATAAATGTTGATCCCAGAGGCATAGAGGCTTTTGAATCCAGTATGTCTTATGTACCTATGAACAGTCAGAGCTGATATAATATAGTAGGTAAGAGTATGAGCTCTGGTGCCAGAACTGCTTGGATTCAATTATTGGCTTTGTTACTTACTTGGGAAGGTTATTTAATGTCCTGTATCTTGATAGTTTCCTTATCTGTAAAATAGGGATAATAAGAGCACCTGCTTCATAAGATTTGATGAATTCATCCATGGGAAAAAAAGCATTTACCACAAGGCCTGGCAACCAGTAAACATTCAGGACAGGGTAATAGAAATTTGGAAAAGGGGTTTCCACAATCTCTTTGTCCCAGACTTCACCCTTAAAGCCCTGTAATCTCCTAGAAGCCTATTTGGTACTTAGCCTGGCACCAGCTCTCCAGTGGACAAGTGTGAATTGTGGCCCTCTCTTCAGCCATGAGCAACTTAAGGAGCAAGACAGTCTTAGGTGAGTCCCCTGTCTACCACATTCTCTTTATCTGAGTCCAGAGTGATTCAAGGAGCCCAGAGGCAGGCTTCTGGGGGCCAGAGGCACCAGCCCAGGCTGGTCCTTACCTGTGTGCAGAGCTGAGTGAAAAACTGAATTCAGTATTGATGGGTAACCTGGGACAGTACCCAGTTTCTTTGTGTCTCAGGTTCCCCAACCATACAATGAACACACTAATCATTATATACCTAATACTGTTAAGCCATCACTTATCCATAAATCAGAGTTGGCAAGATCTTAAAGATTATCTTCTCCAACATTGTTATTTTACAAATGAGAAAATATAGAAATGAAAGGGACTTCCAAAGTCATAAAGTTAGTGGCTGAGCTGGACTGAAAACTCACTTTCGATTTTCAACAGTGAGTGGAATGCAATAGTAAAAAAAAGGACAAAAATTAGAAGTACACAACTTCTATAATGCTAGTATTGAGAGCCTAAGGCTAACGTCTATACTATAACCCATGTTGTTTTGAAAAAATGATATTATTTAGTACATAGATCACTACCTATTCTTATTCATTCATTTGTAAATTTAATAATAAACAAGTAAATAAGGTAAATAAATAAATATGCTAATACAGATGTTGATAAGTAATAAGTGTTATCAAAGAATGTGAAAAGATAGTGGGGGAGGGGAGAGAGAATTTAGATAAAGAATGATTCTCCAAGGAGATGACATTTAATTGAGGCCTACAGGCTTAAAGTGAGCCAGCCAAATAAAGAGGTAAGTAAAAGTATTCTAGGCACAGAAAACAGAAAGTCCAAAGGTTGTCCCAGGAATTAGAAGCACAATGGGGCTGAAACCTAGAGAGAAAGGGGGAGAGTTATAGAAAACAAATTTGACAGAAACCAGGTCACATAAAGCCTTGAAAGTCACAGTAGAAAACTTGTATTTTAATCTGAGGACAACAGAAAGAGAGGGGAGGGAACTGAGTGGTTTTAAGCAAGAAAATAAATTGATTTGATTTACATTTGTAAAAAAGGTTGCTCTGTAGTAAACAGATTAAAGGAGATCCAAGAGGTTGAAACTGTTGCAGTTGCTGTCATCCAGGAGTGAGACGATGTAAATAGACTGGAAGGTCAACGAAGACAACAGACAGAGGTAAACATTCTTAGGATATATTTTAGATGTAGAAATATCAGAACTTGGCAATGGGTTGAATGTGGAGTGTGAAGGAAAGGGAAGAGGAATTATAGATGACTCCAGGTTTTTGGCTTAAACAACTGGGTAGATGGTGGCACCATTTGCTGATGTAGGAAGAGTGGTGTAAGTGCAGGTTTGAGGAGGGGAAGAAATCAAAACTCCCATTTTGGATGTATTAAAAACTGTGAACTGTCAATTAGTCATATTAGAGGAGATGTAAGAAAGACAATTGAATACACAAGCCTGGAGCTCAGGAGAGAAGACCTGCCTGGAGATACACATTTTGGAGTCATCATCACATTTATTTATTTATTTATTTATTATTTTTAAATTCAATTAGCTAACATATAGTATATCATATGGATGGTATTTAAAGATACACAACAGGGGAGCGCCTGAGTGGCTCAGTCAGTTGAGCGTCTGCCTCTGATTCAAGGCTCGATCTCAGGATGGGTGCCTGCCTGAGTCCTGGGATCCAGCCCTGCATTGGGCTCCCTGCTCAGCGGGGAGCCTGCTTCTCCTTCTTCCGCTCCCCCTGCCTATGCTCTCTCTCTCTCTGTCTGCCAAATAAATAAATAAAATCTTTAATATATATATATAACTTAATTAAAAAAATAAAGTCACACAACAGGATATGATCATCTAGGGAGAGAGTATAAATAGAAAAGGGCCCTGAACCAAGTCTTGAGGCTCTCCAACAATTAGACTAGAGTTGAATCGAAAAAGAAGGATAAAAATGGAGACTGAGAAGTAGTGGTCAGTAAGGTAGGAAACCAGAAGAAATTACATTCAGGTGAAAAAAGTTTTAAGTAATGACATTGAGAAGTTGAATGGATAATGACAGATATGTCCACTGTATTGGCAACATGGTTGCCATTGATGGCTTTAACAAGAGTAGCTTCATTGGCACAAGGGTAACAGAAGTCATTCTGGAGTACTTGAAGAGTGAATGAGAGGGGAAAAGTGAATGAAGGTAAAGTGGAGACAGGTACAGAGAATTCTTTGAGAAGTTTTACTTTGAAGGGAATGAGAGAAATAGGGTAATATTTGAATGGGTATATGAGGTCAAGGAAGCAATTTTTTTTTTCTTTTAACATGAGGTTAGGAACATGCCTATATGATTATGGGAATGAGGAGAGGCTGACAATATAAGACCTTGCTACTTGAAGCATGGTCTACAGATCAACAGCATCATCATCACCTGGGTACTTGTTATAAATGCAGAACCTCAGGCCCCACTGCAGACCTACTGAATTTGCATTTTAACTAGATCCCCAGGTGATCTGCATGTATATCAAAGTCTAAAAAGCATTGGTGTAGCACAGGGGATACTTGCAGGAGCAAAGTCCTTGAGAAGGTTGGAGGGATGGGGTTCAGAGCATAAGAGAAAATATTTGCCCTTGACAGAAACAGGGCCACCTCCTACACTCTAGCAGGAAGGAAGACAAAGAAAGTGAATGAGGGTACAAGTGCCAGTGTGCTTATAGATTTGGTGAATGAAAGAGGAGGGAACGCCCCTAAAATGGTATCTATTTCCATTGAGTGAGGAATATGGAAGGAGTCATTGGAAGTTATAGGAGAGAGGAGCAGGTATGAAATAGTCCTCTCAGATCAGTGGTTCTCAAACTTGGCTGCACACTGGAATCACCAGGGGAGTTTAAAAAACAAACAAACAAAACATTGCTGCCTAAATCCCACCTTCAGGGATTATGATTTAATCAGAATGAGGTATGGCCTGGGCCCATCCAGATTTTTATAAGATCCTTAGATGATCCTAAATGTGCAACTAGGGTTGAGAACCACTGTCTTAGATAGAATGGAAAAGCAAACATATGACATATAGTAGGGTTTGCAGGAAGTGTTGAGTGCTCAGCTGAGGCTTGTGGTAAAGCAAAATCAATCAGCCCAGCTGTGGGACTTTTATACAGTCCATTCTGCTGCTTAAGCACAGGTATAGAGAAGATAGGTGGTTGGGTGGAATCTAGGGGAGATTTTCCAGAAAAATACAATGAGAAAATAAATGGACAATAGAGTTGTGAACATTTTCAAGGAGGTGATCATAATGATGGACCAGGGGATCTAAGCTGGACAGAGAAGAAAAGAGGACAGGAGGAGGTATGATGAGCAATAGGGTAGGGTTAATGGAACACTAGGATCAATGATTGGAGATCTTGATGATGTGGAAGAATTGTTGGAATATAGGTACCAGAGTAAGTGAGCTGGAAAAGCAGGGCAGTGATCAGAGAAGAGATGCCTGAAATCAAGATTCTGGAGGAAATCCAGATCTAGGGTATTACTGTAGGAGTTTTCTAGCTGTAATGAGGTGAAGAAAGAGGTTGTTGAAAGTGAAGCCACAGTTGAATAGGCCATCTAATAGGGAGTGTTGAGGTTAGAGAGACAAGAGAAAGATGAAGACAGTGATGATCCAGGAATTAAAGTCCTCAATGAGTGAGGAAGAATGTCCAGAAAGACAATCTGTCAGCCAAGAATTATGTGTCAACTACCTACTATGTTCCAAGATCTGTTCTAGGTACTGGGAACACAGTAGTGAACAAGACAAACTAGGTCTCTATCCTCAAGGAACTTATATTCTAAGGAAAGGATTTAGACAATGAACCCAAAAAACAGTAAATAATCTTAGGTATTGAATAGCTACAAAAATAAGAAATGAGGTGATATAATAGAAGGTAACTGAGGAAGAAAGACACTGTCTTACCTAAATGGCCAAGGAAGGCCTCTTTTAGGAGGTGACATCTGAATTGACACCAAAATGATGAGAAGAAACCAGTGATGCAAAGATCTGGGGGAAGAGCATTCCAAACATGAACAAATGACAAAAGCAAAGGTTTAGAGATAAAATGAGACTGATATGTGCAAGGAGCAGAAGAAGGTCAGCATGGCAGAATATAGTGGAATATAAGACAGTGGTGGGAGATGATGTCAGAGAAGCAGACAGGGCCAGAATGTCAGGAGATGGAAGCAAAAAGAAGGGATAGTGGGTGGCAGAGGCAGATGGCATGTGCTTCCAAGAAGCTAGGAGTTGTGAAGGCAGGAGATGAAGAAATGGGAAACATGATAGATGTCATCCCAAATAAGCTAACACAAGCAAGAATTCAAAGTAAGATGTTAGCATAATAGTAAAAGCATGTATAGATTAAATATAATCTAGTTTAGACTTTGAAAAGTAAAATTTAGCTAGATAAATTCTTAAGGTCATCTATCACCTAGCTATTACTCAAACTTTGGGCCTCACCAGCAGCATCAGCATCACCTGGGAACTTATTAGAAGTGCAGAATCCAAGGCCCACCTCAGACCTACTGACTAACATCAGAATTTTCACAAAATTCCCAGTGATTCATATGCATAATTAAAGTGTGAGAAGCCCAGCTCTAGACCAAACTCCTATCACTATGTTGAAGTCATTGAGATAAGTTTCTTTGTCCCCCCAAAAAACAATAGGAAACATCTTCATCTGTATTTAGGAGTTTAACAGTCAGAGATGTTGAGGACAGTCACAGTTCTTAATTTGGGGAAGATTTGCTGGGCATGTGGGCTCCCATTTTCTCTGTGGGAATATCAGCTTAAACAGTCATTCACCTGGGAATGCAATTCCTCATCCCTAGGTTTTCCAAGCAGCTACCTGACCTTGTAGACCCAGGCCAGAGAAAAGACTCAGTAGACCCTACAGCCATTTGAAGCAAGCTCCAAGCAGCTCAGGGAAGTACAGGGAAGAAGTAGCTATACTTGTCTTTCTTCAGGCCTCAACAGGCAGAGTGTGGAAACAGGGTGAGATGCTGCTTACCGGGCTGCTACAAAAAATACCATCTTGGAATGCAGGGGGCCTTGGCCCAACAGCCTTCCCACAGGGTCACTTCAGCTTGATCATAGGGACCAGACAGATGAAAATCATATTCCTTCTACTGTGGTTAGGGAACCATTAGTTATTCTCCTCCTCTAAGCTCTCCATGGGTTCTCTACTCTCAACTTAGTATAAATGACTTTGTTTAACTCACACACCCCTTTTCCTAGCACTCACCCCTTTCTTCTTTAGCTCCTTCTTCTCTTTCCCCCATGTCATGCCTTCAGCCTCAAACAACTTCCTGTCTATCTAAGGAATTTGCTTTCCAGTCCACTATTCATTTCTTGTATGAAGGCAGGAACTGAAATAACTTCATAAGGAGTTTCAATTAGATGAGCAGATTTAAGTCCCATCTAGGTTGAAGTGTTGCTTAAACCACTTGGGCAGATTCAGTACCTGCAGAGCTCACAAACAATATGTATCTGCTTAAAGATTCTTGGGCAAGCCAAACTCACATCTTAATGTCCAATCTTATGAAGTGATGAGCTTTCCATCATTGAAGTTATCCAAGCAAAGTCTGGGAGAGTACCTGCCAGCCATGCTGTAGAATGAATCCTCCATCAATGGAGGGCTGTGCTAGAGAACCATGCAAAGAAGTCAGTGAGCCAAGATGAGAAGAGCACTGGACTGGAAGTCTGGTGACTGCTAAGTTGCTGGACAAGACACTCAGTCTCTTCATCTGTCAAATGGTATTGTTAGAGTTTCCCAGTGCTTTTTGACCTGTGCTTTTATAAAATGTAGGGAGTGTCCTTCAGAGGCTACTTCTTGCCCTGTGGGACATGGGGGAGGCTGACTGGGAGGATCTCTGGGCCCCACTTCAACCAGAGTGGTTCTCTTTTCATCTGCTTAATACATTAAGCTCCTAGGTAAGATTGTGATTAAACAGAGTCCCTGCTGCTAAAAACAAACAAATAAGCCTAGACTACATCAAAGGCTATAAACAGAAAGTCTGGCCAACAGCTCACCACAGTGTTTTAAGTTTGTTGGATATTAAACTATACCATATTATTATATTATATTATATTATATTATATTATATTATATTATATTATATTATATTATAATTTTTAATCTGGATATTTCATAAAATAATCTAGAATTCCAGCTTCTTTTAAAACATCAGAAGATCTGGTAGCCCTGGGCTAGTATTCCTACCTAACAACAATTAGCTGGAGCTGGATGACAGCTGCCTCCTTTAGAGCCAGAATCCCTGCCTATAGGCCTCTGCCTAGCTTCTGCAGATGTCTGAGTGGTGATCTCTGCCCTCCAGGGCTCTATGACCTTCAGTTTATTTACCCCTCCACAGTTCCAGGCAAACACAGAATGGGTTGCTCTAGGAATGGCAGTGCCTGTAAAGGGATATAATCTATGCAGAACAGGACTTTTCAAACTTTAATTTTCACAGATATTCTTGTTAAAATGAAGATTCTGATTCAGTAAGTCTAGGGTGTGTCCTGAAGTTCTGCATTTCTAAAAAAACTCCCAGGTGATATGCTGCTGGTCCACGGATCAAAATTACAGAAGTAAGAAGATTGTAGAGGGGCGCCTGGGTGGCTCAGTCATTAAGCATCTGCCTTCAGCTCAGGTCATGATCCCAGGGTTCTGGGATTGAGCCCAGCATCGGGCTCCCTGCTCCACGGGAAGCCTGCTTCTCCCTCTCGACTCCCCCTGCTTGTGTTCCCTCTCTCGCCACGTCTCTCTCTGTCGAATAGATAAATAAAATCTTAAAAAAAAAGAAGATTGTAGAAAGAGCAAGAAGTGGAGAAGCAAGTGCTGTGGCCTCTAGCCCCAGCTCTCACTGACCTTCATTCACTGCATTGGGGAAACTGCTAAACCTCTGTTCAACAGGCCTAGTAAGCCATTCTCCAGGGAAGTGGTAAAAAGAGAAAAAGTGATTCCCCCAGCCAGAGGAGCGCTTGACCAGGAAAAACGTTACAAAGAAAGCTGGCAAGATATCTGTTTAATGGGAGATGAGGCTTCTTTTAGGACATCTGCCCTCAACGACCTGGGATGGCTTGAGTCACCTTTCAGGTTCTAAGTTCTGACTCCTGAACTTGTTTTGCTGGTCAAGATCCTGAGGAGGGTCAGGGAGAGAAGGGAGAAGAGAAGGAGGGAGACTGCCCCTCCTCACAGTAGGACATCCTCACAGCAGGATCCTAAGGTCCTTTTCCAGCTCTAAAATTCTATGATCTTCTGAAATGCTATGGCAACAGGATGAGCTAGTTCCATCCAGCCTGGCCTCCTGGCTTGCCTATGATGAACTGTCTCCTCTTCCTTACCTGTAGGTAAGGAGCCACCCACCCATACCCATGCTTCCTCTTCCTGCTATGGATGAATTCACAGAGTTCATTTGGCTGCTATGGAAGCCCTGAAGTAAGGGGCAAACCAGGAAGGAGGAAAGAAGACATGACCTCTACACACACATATATAATTAGTTGCCAAGTCCTGTTGCCTCTACCCCAATGCCATTTCTTCTGTGTGTCCCCTCCTTTACATACCCATAACCACTATTCCAGGTCAGGCCCTCATTTATGTCTCTCCTAGGCCATTATATCAGCCTCCTAGGTGTCTACCTATCTCCATTTTTGCTGTCCACCAATCCATTCTCACTGCTGCCAGTTAGAAACACTTAATGACTCCTCATTGCCTAGAAGATGAAGTTCAAACTCTTTAGCAAAATATTCACAAGTCTCTACAATCTGGCCTGAAATCCTCTTTAAATGCTCTTTAGTCTTTCTACATATCCACATTTTCCAACTCATATGCTTTTTTTTTTTTTTTAAACATCTGAGAATTTCATTTCCCCTGCTTCTGTTTGTGTAAATTCTAGTTACCCTTCCAGGTTTGGCTCAAAAGCTATCTCTTTTCTAAAGCTTTAACTCAAGTTGAAATCCATCTCCCTTTCTGTGTGCTCATGACATTTCATGGGCACCCTTTCTATGCCACTTGCTACTGCTTATTTTACGTAGTTAGCGGTTTATAAGCTTGTCTCTCCCACATAATTTTGCTTCCTCATAGCCTCTAGCAGAGCACCTAGTGTTGAGGGGTTCAGAAAATGCTTGTTGAATGTATTTATGCTCAAAGAAGGTAGCACAAAGGGCTGAGCAGATTCTGAGAGGGGCAGAGTGAGCAAGAGAGGGTCCAACTTTCACCTGGCATTCTGAGGCATGCTAAAAGTGCCTCCATCTTCCCCCGACCATGTCTCTCTTGAGTTCTCACATTCCATGATTAGAATGACCCTCTTTGAGGCTGGAGACATTTTGGAGGTCTCTGAGAAATACAAATAGCCTTAAAACGGGGCACCCACCCTAAAGCAGTGATTTTCAAAGGGTGGTTTGCAAGCCTTTAATGAATGGTGAAGTGGACCCATTTGGGTGGTAAAAATCAATTAAGCATGTCCTGACCAGGTGGTTTATTTTTTTTAACTGAAGAGAGAATATCAGACTACAAAGCAAATAGTAAGAGTATTATTCCATCAAAAGTCTGTTTCAATTTTGTATGTTAGTTGTGATGTAGAATATATATATATATATATTTTAATGTGGGTCTCATAGTCAGAACAGTTTGAAATATGCTATACTAAACCAACATCAGCTAGCAGCAAGATAAATACTTGAGCTAGTTACTTTACCTCTCTTAATCTGTTTCTTCATCTGGAAAACAGGAATAATAATAATACCTATATCAAATAGTTACTGTGAGGAATAAACAAGTGACTATACACAAAGCCTTTAGCCCAGTGCCTTGGCACATGTTAGCTCTGGTTATGGTGATTAACTGGGGGTTGGAGGTAGGGGTAAGGTTAAAGGGATTATAGTAAGAACCTCTAAGGATGGTGAAAGACCTTGCCAGACATATTATTTCAGGCCACATGGACTAACACCAATACACAATAGATACAGATATGATGCAAACTATATACAGTAGTCAGACACACACACACAAACTCATGCACCTAATGGCCCCACACAGCCTTTATTCTCTACCAGCAGCCAGGTGTGCCTATTGCTTCACACCTGTAAGGAATCTGATCCTGTCATAGAGCAAGATTTTGGGGTCTAATATCCAGGATGGCCAGGAGAAAAATGGGGCCCAGTTTGGGGGGAAGATTGTGTTAGGAGCAGTGAAAATATGCCAGTCTCCAAAGCTCAGGGCCTAGACTGAAAAAGTCTCGTGAAACACTGGCAGCCAGCCAAATGAAATATAAGTAGGAATAAGACCACTTGCTTATTTTCTATCACTCTTTCTTTCCTTTTGGGGTGTGATTACTCTGTGAACTTGCCTTTGGATCCTTTCAGGGTAGTTAGGTTTATTTTATATTCTTGAAGAGAGGGAAAGCAATATAAGGAGGCACTGGGGGAAATCAGTTATTTTCATCTATTTATTTAAAACATATTTATTGGGTAGTTTCTATGTGCTAGGCACTTTCTGTTCCTGGCATTGGGGATTTTTTGGTGAATGAAACAGTCAAAATCCTCACTTTCATGGAGCTTATATTCTAGCAGGGAGAGACAAATAACCAAGAAACAAAGAAATGATTAACAGATGATTATAACAGCTGTTGAGGGGGAAAAAAAAAACCCATAGAGGATGGGAGTGCCAAGTGTGAAATTTTTAAAAGGATAGTGAGGGACAATCTCACTGAGAAAGAGACATGTGAACCAGACCTGACTGAGGTAAGAACTCAATGAAGATATCTGAGGCCACAGTGTTATAGGTGAAAGGAATAGCGAGCAAGGCCTTAAGGCTGGAGTGTGTCTGGTGGCTTTGAAGAAGAGGGGAGAACAGTGTGACTGGAATGGAGTGAGCACTGGAGACTGTAGTGGGAGATAAGATCATGGAGGTAACCGGGGCCTGATCATGTAGGGTCTTATAGTTTATTGTGAGGATTAGGCTTTTACTCTGAGGGAGTTGGGAGGCATGTGAAAGGCTTTAAATAGAGGAATGACATGTGACATGAATTAACTTAAGTTGACTCTGGCTGCTGTGTAGAGAATTGACTGCAGGAGATAAAGGGAGGAAACAGAGAACAGTAAGGAGAATAATGTAGTACTTCCAGTGACAGATGATGGTTGTTTAGATTAGGGTGGTAGCAGGGGGAGTTGTGAGAAGTAATTGATTCTACATGAATGTTGAAGGTAGAACAAATAGGATTTCCTGAGGGATTGGATGTGGGGTGTGAGAAAAAATGAATCATCAAGGATTTTGGTCTGAGCATCCAGAAGGAAGCATCTGGAAGTTACTCTTAATGGAGGCAGAGAAGAGTGCAAGAGAAGTAGATCTGGGGTTTTATAAGAGCTCAGTTTGGGATATATTAAGTTCAAAATGCTCATTAGATATCCAAGTGGAGTTGTTAAGTAGGCAGTAAGATATATGTGTCAAGGGAGGTCATGCTGGAGATATAAATTTGGGAGTCATTAATGTATAAATGTTATTTAAAGCCACGAGGCTAGATGAAGTCACCAAAAAAGGAGTATAAATGGAGAAGAGGTCCAAGGACTGTTCCCTGGGGACTTCTAACACATAGAGGATGGGGAAATGAGGAGAAAATAGCATAGGAGTCTGAGAAGGAGTAATCAGTGAGATAGGAATGAAACCAGAAGAATGTGGTCGGAAAACCAAGGAAGACAGCATTTCAAGGATGAGGGAGTGGTCAACTTTGTCAAGTGTTGCTGAGAAAGGTTCTTTTAGGGATCAGACAGAGATCTAGCCTCATGGCAAGCCGATGCAGTGGTGGTATGTGTTATCAGGGAAGATGAAAGGTTTGTTCCTTAATGAATAGCTCCCTGAGTAGCCTGAATAGAGGTAGTGTGGCATCAAGTTTCCAGTTTGAAAGGCACATGGACCTGGGCTGGATTGGCCAGCAATCCTGTATGGTTGGTGTGCCATCTGAGGCATATGATACAGAAATCAGAGCAGCTGGAGTAGTGAGCCACTACCTGGCCCACCAGTCACAGATGTTGAGGGAGTAGTTATGCATAGGTGTAATCAGAAGCATACTAGAGAGGCCTCACTCCCCTATCATGCCTCTCCAATAACAAGACCAATTCTGGGCTTTCTTATTTATTCAACAAATACTACACATGAGGCACTGTTCTAAGCACTTAAAAAATAATAACTCAGCGAATCATCACGACAAACCTGTGAGATGAGTTATATAATTATCTCCTTTTTACAGGTGAAGAAACTGAGGCAGGAAGAGGCTAAGTGACTTGTTCAATTGCACAGTTAATGAGAAGTCAAGCCAGGATATTAATCCTGCTGTCTCCAGTGTACATGTTCTTAACCTTCTGCACCAGGCATTAGCAGGTGTGGGCTAAATTCTGCCCATGGCTGGTTTCTATACATTTCTAAAGTGTTGTTTAAAAAAAAAAGAGAGGAGGCTGAAAAATGGTGGAGGAGTAGGGGACCCTATTCCAACCAGTCCCCAGAATTGAGCTGGATATCTACCAGACCATTCTGAACACCCACGAAATCAGCCTGGGATGTAAGAATATAGATCTGGATCTCTACAAACAGAATATCGCAGGCAGTTGGTTTTGACGTATAAAGCAGGGAGCCATGATTCCGTGGGCAGATATCAGAGAATAAATGGAAGGAGGAGGAAGCAATGGCGATCCTACATCACGGGTGAGTGATAGCCTCCCCTGCTGGGGACAGGGCACAGATTTGCAGACCTGTAGCGATGAGGAAAGGACTTTAGGGCAGCCTCCCAGACTGAAACCTGGAACTGTGGGGCCGCACGTGCGAACTGGAGGCAGCTGGTGGTTTTAGAAGCACAAAGGGCAGAGACGTGCACCAACCTAGACTTGAGGACTGGGAGCACTGCTGAGGGGTGCACAACCCAGGATGCTGCAGTTTATAACAGCACTGCCAGAAACAGACATAGTGTGGCCTGGAGAGCTCACTGAAGAACAAACTGCGATCTCTCTGCTCTGAGGCAGAAGGCTGGAAATGATCTCTTCTGCTCTGACTCTCAGAAGAGACCTGGAAATGCTCAAGGAAAAGCCACCAGAGAACAAAAGCCCCCCAAAACTGGTTTTCACTGAGTCTATCCCCTACCACAGGGGGCAGGACAATTCTGCGCAAACAGGGTTGCCTGAGTAACAGGCCACTCCCCCAGAAGACAGGCTGGGAGAACAAGAGGCCAGCAACCCTAAGATCCCTATAAAACAGGTGCATCTTGCTTGGGTTGTGGTCAATAATTTGGACTCCATACATTCCCTCAACCACCCCTCAACAGAATGACTAGGAGGAGGAACCTCCAAAATAGGAAAGACTCAGAGACTGTGACTTCTGCCACAGATTTACAAATGGATACAGATATAACCAAGATGTCAGAGATGGAATTCAGGCTAGCAATTGTGAAGACAATAGCTAGAATGGAGAAATCGATTAATGACAACATAGAGGCTCTAAGGGCAGAAATGAAAGCTGAACTGGCAAAATTTAAAAATGCTATCAGTGAGATCCAATCTAATCTAGATAATCTAACAACTAGGGTAAGCAAGGCAAAAGAACGAATTAGTGATTTAGAAGACCAATTAATAGATAAGAAGGAAAAAGAGGAGGCCAGGGAAAAACAACTCAGAATCCATGAAAATAGAATCAGAGAAATAAGTGACACCATGAAACGTTCCAATGTCAGAATTATTGGGATCCCTGAGGGGGTGGAGAGAGAGAGGACTAGAAGATATATTTGAGCAAATTGTAGCTAAGAACTTCCCCAATCTGGGGAATGAAACAAACAATCGTGTCCTAGAGGCATAGAGGACACCTCCCAAGATCAAGGAAAACAGGCCAACACTTAGGCATGTAATAGTAAAACTCACAAATCTTAGAACCAAGGAAACCATCTTAAGGGCAGTTAGGGGGAAGAGATTACTTACATACCGAGGGAAAAACATCAGAATCACGTCAGACCTATCCACAGAGACCTGGCAAGCCAGAAAGATCTGGCAAGACATATTAAGGGTACTAAATGAGAAGAACATGCAGCCAAGAATACTTTATCTGGCAAGGCTGTCATTTAGAATGGACGGAGAAATACAGAGCTTCCAAGACCAGCAGAAACTGAAAGAATATGTGACCACTAAGCTGGCCCTCCGAGAAATATTAAGGGGGGTCTATAAAAGGAGAAAGACCCCAAGAGTATATGGAACAAAAATTTATAGAGACAATCTATAAAAACAATGTCATCACGGCAACATGATGACAATAAATTTATATCTTTCAATAATCACTCTCAATGTGAACAGCCTAAATGCTCCCATAAAACAGCACAGGGTTGCAGATTGGATAAAAAGACAAGACACGTCCATATGCTGTCTACAAGAGACTCATTTTAACCTAAAGATACATCCAGACTGAAAGTGAAGGGATGGAGACCCATCTTCCATGCCAGCGGACCTCAAAAGAAAGCTGGGTAGCAATTCTTATATCAGACAAATTAGATTTTAAACTAAGGACTGTAGTTAAAGACACAGAAGGACACTATATCATTCTTAAAGGGTCTATCCAACAAGAAGATCTACCAATTGTAAATATCTATGCCCCAAACATGGGAGCAGCCATCTACATAAGCCAACTGTTAACCAAAATAAAGAGTCATACTGATGACCATAAGTTAATTGTAAGAGGCCTCAACACTCCACTCTCAGCAATGGACAGATCATCTAAGCAGAAAGTCAACAAGGAAACAAGAGCTTTGAATGGAACACTGGACCAGATGGACTTCATAGATATATACAGAACATTCCACCCTAAAACAACAGAATACACATTCTTCTCGAGTGCACATGGAACTTTCTCCAGAATAGACCACATACTGGATCACAAATCAGGTCTCAACTGATACCAAAAGACTGAGATTATTTCCTGCATATTCTCAGACCACAACGCTTTAAAACTGGAACTCAATCACAAGAAAAATTTGGCAGAAATTCAAACACTGGGAAGCTAAAGACCACTCTGCTCAAGAATGTTTGGGTCAACCAGAAAATCAAAGAAGAACTTAAACAATTCATGGAAATCAATGAGAATGAAAACACATATGTCCAAAACCTATGGGATACTGCAAAGGCAGTCCTAAGGGGAAAATACATAGCCATCCAAGTCTCATGCAAAAAAATAGAAAAATCCCGATTTCACCAAATAACTTTACACCTTAAAGAACTAAAGAAAAAGCAACAAATGATGTCTAAGCTACACATTAGAAGAGAAATAATTAAGATTAGAGCAGAGATAAATGAATTAGAAACCAGAAACACAGTACAGTGGATCAATAAAACTAGAAGGTGGTTCTTTAAAGAATTAATAAGATCGATAAACCACTGGACAGACTTATCCAAAAGAAAAGGGAAAGGACCCAAACTAAAAAAAAAAATTATGAATGAAAGGGGAGAGATCACGACTAACAGCAAGGAAATAGAAACAATTATTAGAAATTATTATCAACAGCTATAGGCCAATATTAAGCAATCTGGAAGAAATGGATGCCTTCCTGGAAATCTATAAAGTGCCAAGACTGAAACAGGAAGAAATGGGCAACCTGAATAGGCCAATAACCAGTAACGAGATTGAAGCAGTGATCAAAAACCTCCCAAAAAACAAGAGTCCAGGGGGGCACATGGGTGGCTCAGCCATTTAGTGTCTGCCTTTGGCTCAGGTCATGATCCCAGGGTCCTGGGATCGAGCCCCATATTGGGTTCCTTGCTCGGCAGTGAAGCCTGCTTCTCCCTCTCCCACTCCCCCTGCTTGTGTTCCTTCTCTCGCTGTCTCTCTCTCTCTCTGTCAAAAAATAAATAAAAATCTTTTAAAAAAACAAGAGTCCAGGGCCTGATGGATTCCCTGGGGAATTCCACCAAACATTCAAAGAAGAAATAATTCCTATTCTCCTGAAGCTGTTTCCAAAAATTGAAACAGAAGGAAAGCTTCCAGATTCATTCTATGAGGCCAGCATTACCTTAATCCCCAAACCAGGCAAAGACCCCATCAAAAAAGGAGAATTTCAGACTGATAGCCCTGATGAATATGGATTTCAAAATCCTCAACAAAATCCTAGCTAATAGGATCCAACAGTACATGAAAAGGATCATCCACCACGACAAAGTGGGATTTATCCCCAGGATGCAAGTGTGGTTCAACATTCACAAATCAATCATTGTGACAGAACACATTATTAAGAGGAGCAAGAAGAACCATATCATCCTCTCAATGGATGCAGAAAAAGCATTTGACAAAACACAGCATCTTTTCCTGATTAAAACTCTTCAGAGTATAGGGATAGAGGGAACATTCCTCAAGTTCATAAAATCCATGTATGAAAAACCCACAGCAAATATCATCCTCAACAGGGAAAAGCTGAGAGCCTTTCCCTTAAGATCAGGAAAATGTCAAGGATGCCCACTGTCGCCACTGTTGTTCAACATAGTATTGGAAGTCCTAGCAACAGCATTCAGACAACAAAAAGAAACAAAGGTATTCAAATTGGCAAAGAAGAAGTCAAACTCTCCCTCTTCAGAGATGACATGATACTTTATGTGGAAAATCCAAAAGACTCCACCCCCAAATTACTAGAACTCATCCAGCTATTCAGTAATGTGGCAGGATACAAAATCGATGCACAGAAATCAGTTG
This sequence comes from Neomonachus schauinslandi, assembly GCF_002201575.2. Taxonomy (NCBI): domain Eukaryota; kingdom Metazoa; phylum Chordata; class Mammalia; order Carnivora; family Phocidae; genus Neomonachus; species Neomonachus schauinslandi. The sequence continues at coordinate 76,758,817 of NC_058419.1, read as the reverse complement.
CTTTCTTATACACTAACAGTGCAACTGTAGAAAGAGAAATTAGAGAAACAATTCCATTTACAATAGCACCAAAAACCATAAGATACCTCAGAATAAAACTAACCAAAGAGGTGAAGGATCTATACTCTGGGAACTACAGAACACTCATTAAAGAAATTGAAGACACAAAAAGATGGAAAAATATCCCATGCTCATGGACCGGAAGAATAAACACTGTTAAAATGTCTATGCTACCCAGAGCAATCTATACCTTCAATGCAATCCCCATCAAAATTCCAATGACATTTTTCAAAGTGCTGGAACAAATAATCCTAAAATTTGTATGGAATCAGAAAAGACTCCAAATCGCCAAGGAAATGTTGAAAAAGAAAAACAAAGCTGGGGGCATCACGTTGCCCGATTTCAAGCTATATTACAAAGCAGTGATCACCAAGACAACATGGTAATGGCACAAAAACAGACATATAGACCAATGGAACAGAGTAGAGAGCCCAGATATGGACCCTCCACTCTATGGTCAAATAATCTTTGACAAAGCAGGAAAAAACATGCAATGGAAAAAAGTCTCTTCAATAAATGGTGCTGGGAAAGTTGGACAGCCACATGCAGAAGAATGAAACTCGACCATTCTCTAACACCATACACAAAGATAAACTCAAAATGGATGAAAGACCTCAATGTGAGACAGGAATCCATCCAAATCCTAGAGGAGAACATAGGCAGTAACCTCTTTGACTTTGGCCACAGCAACTTCTTTCAAGATACATCTCCAAAGGCTAGTGTAACAAAAGCAAAAATGAACTTTTGGGACTTCATCATGATCAAAAGCTTCTGCACAGCAAAGGAAACAGTCAACAAAACAAAGAGGCAACCCACAGAATGGGAGAAGGTATTTGCAAATGACACTAGAGATAAAGGGCTGGTATCCAAGATCTATAAAGAACTTCTCAAACTCAACACCCAAAAAACAAATAGTCAAGTCAAAAAATGGACAGAAGACATGATCAGACACTTCTCCAAAGAAGACATATAAATGGCTAAGAGACACATGAGAAAACATTCATCATCATTAGCCATCAGGGAAATTCAAATCCAAACCACACTGAGATACCACCTTACCCCCGTTAGAATGGCAAAAATGGACAAGGCAAGAAACAACAAATGTTGGAGAGGTTGTGGAGAAAGGGGAACCCTCTTACACTGTTGGTGGGAATGCAAGTTGGTACAGCCACTTTGGAAAACAGTGTGGAGGTGCCTCAAAAAATTAAAAATTGAGTAACCCTATGACCCAGCAATTGCACTACTGGGTATTGACCCCAAAGACACAGATGTAGTGAAACGAAGGGCCATATGCACCCCAATGTTCATAGCAGCAATATCCACAATAGCCAAACTGTGGAAAGAGCCGAGATGTCCTTCAACAGATGAATGGATAAAAAAGATGTGGTCCATATATACAATGGAATATTACTCAGCCATCAGAAAAGATGAATACCCAACTTTTACCTCAACATGGATGGGACTGGAGGAGATTATGTTAAGTGAAATAAGTCAAGCAGAGAAAGTCAATTGTCATATGGTTTCACTTATTTGTGGAACATAAGGAATAGCATGGAGGACATTAGGAGAAGGAAGGGAAAAATGAAGGGGGGGAAATCGGAAGGAGCGTTGAACCATGAGAGACTATGGACTCTGAGAATCAAACTGAGAGTTTTAGAGGGGAGGGGGCTGTAGAGATTGGTTACCCCAGTGATGGGTATTAAGGAGGGCATGTACTGCATGGAGCACTGGGTGTTATACAAAAACAATGAATCATGGATCACTACATCAAAAACTAATGATGTATCGTATGGTCACTAACATAGCATAATAAAATAAAATAAATATGCAACAGGGACATAATGTGGCCTGCAAAGTCTATAATATTTACTATCTGGCTTTTGAAGAAAAAGTTTATCAGCACTGTTCCACACTATAAAATGGAATAGATAATATCTCTAATTTGATTATGAGTAGATCAAAGTATATATTTTATATAAAGTACTTGCAGGTACTCAAAAATAGAATTTTCCTATGATTAATTTTATACTCATTTTGTCATCAGCTCTCTGTTTCCTGCACTCTCCTCCAAAGGAATTCCTCTTAGATTTGACTCATCCCAAGGCCCCCAGGTCCTCCCCACCACCTTTGCTAAAAAGGTACCAGAAATAATTGAACTAGACAGTGATAACAACCATTATTAGTTGAATGTCACCCTTGAACACAACACATTAATAAAGTGTTAAGTTCAATAGGACTTTCAGTTCCCTTAAAATTTCTAAGTGAATTGGATGAAGCAAAGAGGTTTTATCTAAGGAAGTCTTGACAACAAAGAGTAAATAAGTGACTAGATATTTCTCCCAGATGTCAATTCCAGAGATGGTAAATCAAAATATGATGGGTTGTATCTCCTAAAAAGTAAAATTTAAAGTAAACATCTGAAAAGCTTTGAAGAGCTTTGAAGAAAGTAATCTCTCATTTGGATATTATATATAAGGAAAAAATCATAGAACATCAAGGCTCAAAGACTCCATAGAAATTCTCTAGTCAACCACCTCCAGCTTGAAAATGGGGAATCTGAAGGCCAAAGACAGGAAGATACTTACACATGTGGTCACATAGTATATATGGGGCTAGAATCTTGTTCTCCAAATGTTGTATTCTTTCTATTTACACCAGTTGTTGAATACTAGTGTCCTGGGGATAGATTCTAGGTTTAGTTTATCCCACAATTTTTTTTAAAAAGCGTTTAAAAAGCAGAATATTGCACAAGAAAATCTGGATTTCCAAATTCCATTGGACAAAATCAGAAGATCTGGCAAAATAGGTCCACTTTCCCAAATGGCCAGGATCCAGTGAAACTGAGTAGTGGCTGCCTCAATTATTAGTAGCAATAGTAGTAGTAGTAGTAATAGTAGTAGTACCATGCTCCCCACCTCTCTCAAATACATTCAACCTGCAATATCTCGCATGTAACTTACAAACCAAGCCCCTTATAGGTCTCTGTGGTTGACCTCCCTAACCCTAAACCTTGTTGTGTTCTCACAAACAAGAAATAGAAGCTCCCTTCCCAGCGTTCCCAGGAGGAATATGAGCTAAGGAAGCAGGGCCATGAACCATGGGCTTGTTTCTCCCTCTTAACAGTTGTTGCAGAGAGACTATTACCTACCAAAACCTATTTTCCCTTTTCTCGAGTTTGAATGTGCCAAACTTCTTTTGTTACTAAGAGTGGCAAATAAGAGGTCAGTGGAAGCTTTTAGGTAGAGCTCCCAGGAAAGTTCCTTAAAATGGCAATAGTCATAGGCAAAGGGGAATGGGATGTATACACTTCCAATATGGAATGAATAAGTCATGGGGATAAAAGGTACAGCATAGGGAATATAGTCAAGGCTATCATGAGAGTACTGTATAGTGACAGATGGTAGCTATACTTGTGGTGAGCATAACATAATGTATAAACTTGTTAGACACTTTGCTGTGCACCCAAAACTAATGTAACACTGTGTGTCAACTATACTTCAACTTAAAAAATGGTGACAGGTAGCATATGACATTTGTGCCCTTCCCAGTATTTATAATATGGATGTAACAGCTGGAGTTCCAGTAGCTATCTTACAACCTTGAAGATGAAAACCATGTGCTAAGGATGATGGAGTCACCATACCAGCCTTGAACAACCCACCTCTAGATCTTTTAACATGATAGAAAAACATCTGCCTTATTTAAGCCACTGTTATATCACATTTCTGTTACTAGCAGCTAAGTGTAATTCCTATCAGGTAAAACAAGCATAAAAGTTCTTGGTCTTGGGGTGGTAAAGATAGGCAGAACCACATAAAGCTAGGTCTAACCCTAATTATGTCTAACCCTAATAACTGTCCTATGTTTGTAAAACATCTTAAAAAATAAGCATTTTTCCCTTGGTCCTTCTTCCTGCCCCAGGCAGTTCATTACTTTTCCATAAATTATACTCTTTACCTTTTTGCGTCTAGTCAAGTATATATGCCAGCTCTCAAATAAATGCCTACTTACTTCATTCACTTCAATAGACAGATAAGCCTGGCACTGTGCTAGGCAGTGGGTTAAAAACAGTTTAATGAGACTCCATCCCAAACTGGTTGGAACATCTGTAGCATAGTTGGGTGGATAAGAGTATAAACTCAGGAGTTAGATTGCCTGGGTTCAAATCCTAACTCCACCACTTCTAAAGCTGCCCACAGGTTTAGAGATCCTATTTAAACTCTGCATGTTTTAGTCTCCTTGTATGTAAAATGGAAATAGTAATACTCTCTATTTCAGAAGTGTCATTGTGAGGGTTAACTGAGGTTAATACATGTTAAACACTTAGAATAGTGCCTGACATATGATGTGGTAAGCAGAATAAAGGTCCCCCAAAGATGTCTATGTCCTAATTCCTGGAACCTATGAATATGTTAGATTATATGACAAAGGAGAATTAAGGTAGTAGATGGAATTAAGGTTGCTAATCAGTCACTTTAAAATAGGGAGATTATCCTGAGTTATCCAGTGGACTCATGTCATCACAAAAGTGCTTAAATGTGGAAGAGGAAGGCACAAGAGTTGATTCAGAGTGATATGGTATGAGAAAGACTTAACCTGCTGTTGCTGGCTCTGGATGGAAAGTAGCCATGAGCAAAGGGATGCCGGCAGCCTCTGGAAGCTGGGAAAAGTAGAAAACAGATTCTCTTCTAAAGCCTCCATAGAGTAATGTCGTCTTGCTGACACCTTAATTTTAGCTAATGAGACCCATTTCACACTTGCCTTCCATGACTTTTAAGATAATAAATTTTTGTACGTTAAGCTGTTTGTGGTAATTTGTTCAGCAGCAATAGAAAACAAATGCACATGGTATGCTCTATAAATGATAAATACAAAACTAAATCACTCTTTTTTTATTATGTTAGTTTAAAAAGATTTTACTTATTTTGAGAGAGAGAGAGTACATGCCTGTGCATGCCAATGGGCAGGGCAGGGGATAGAGCAATGGAGCAGAGGGAGAGGGACAAGCAGACTCTGTGCCCCACCACAGAGAGCTCATACCCCTCAGACCCCCACAGGGGTGGGGGTGTGTGTGTGCTATCTCACAACGCTGAGATCAGGATCTGAGCCCAAATCAAGAACCTGATGCTTAACTGATCTTAATCCAAGTTTGTATTTGCTGAAAAAGTGAAGACATTTTTCATTTAATCCATGCAAATAATCCCTATTTTATAGTTGGAGAAAAAAATTCAGACACAAGTAACTGACTTGCCTAAACTCATCCAGTGAGTTAGTGGCAGTGTGCTTTCCCCCTTACTTGCTACCTGCAGCTGGCTGTGTGGCTAGTTTGTTGACTTGTCTTCCCAGCTCCAGCAGTGGCAGTTTTGTAGACAGACTCCCATATCTACTTAACTCAGGTGTGGAAATTAGTTGCTAAGCCATGCAATTGGTTGCTAGGCTTCCTTCCTTCCCTCATTCAGGTCCCAACATACGTCAACAACTGGAAGTTAATAATCTACCAACAAATTAAATTTGGATCAGAGAGCGTGTTAATTGGGAACTAGGTGACATAAACTCATCTCAGAGGACTGTGACCTTCTACCAAGTATACCCCCAGTGTGGGCTGCTGCTTCCCCACCAGAAGCATGAACTCCTGGACCTCTGTGAATCTAAAGAGGGCCACATGCATTTCTTTGAGCTGCTAATAAATATCTTCATGCCTCTGCCTAAGCACTTCTCTGCCTCAAATGCCCTGAGCTCATGTTTCCCAGAGTGTTGTAGTTAAGAGGTGATTACAGGTGGTGGAGGCCTTATTACATAGGGCAGATGTTCTTATCCCTGGCTGTATATAAGAATCACCCAGGAGCTTTGCAAAGACACAGATGCTGGAGATCCACCCCAAAAATTCTGACTACTTGGTCTGAATGGGGCCTAGGCATGAGTATTAAAAAAAAAAAAATCACCTCCCCAGGTGATTCTCATATATAGCCAATGGTGAGCATCAATGGGGTAATGATTCAGAATATGGACCTGCAGCTCAAAGCCCAGTTCTGCTACTCATTATTTGTACAACTCTGGGCAAGTTGCCTAACCCTTCTGGGCTATGGCTTCCCCATCTGTAAAACAGGGAAGACAATATCCCTGTAGCATAATATTGCACAAGGATTAAATGAGTTAGTACATGTAAAGCACTTAGAACAAGATTTATAAGCAATTTGTGTCAAAGCAAACCTAAATTATCAAATTGCAGCACTTAGAACTACTCCTAGGACATAGTAAGTACTCAACAAATCCTAGTTATTATTACATCAACAAAATCTTTAGTAGATGCTTATTTTAAATGTGTATTTAGGAACAGATAACTAAAATCAACTTATATAGCACCAGTATAAAGTTTTTAAAAACAATTATCAAACTTTTCAAAAGTGAGTCACTTTAAGGAAAAATAGTAAGTAAAATGGTGCCTGTAAAAGGCAAAAATTCTGAAGTTTGGGAAACCCTTCTCTAAACTCTTCCTATGCTCCCTCCCTCCACTAACTCTGTATACCCAATCCTACCTCTTCTTCCAAGCCTAGCGTAACATAGATGGCACCTTCATTGTAGTCTCCCCTAATTTCCTCATCTGGAAGTATTTTCCTCCTTCTCTGAATTCCCATGGCTTCTTTGTCTTATAAGCATCTCAAACATGGCCAGCAAAAAAATCTCTCACTTTTCACTGATTCCCTACCCACATCCCATTTTCCGAATTTCTTTAGCCAGCAGTGCCACCATTCACCAAATTAATGGGGCCCAAAACTTAGCAGTAATCCTTGATTTCTCATTTTCCCTCACACCCCTCTTCAGCCCACCAATAAAGCCTGTTTGTTAGTTTTACCTTCTAAATATATCCAGACTCTGACCACTTGGTCTAAACCAGTACCCTCTCCTCCCACCTGAATGTTGTAGGAGCCTCCTCACTCCTGGTTCCCTTGGGCCTTACAGACCATTCTCCTCCCAGAAACCAGAGAGCTATTGAAATCCTGTCACTAACCAGCTCAAACTCCTTGGTGGCTTCTCACAATAGAACAAAACCAAATTCCTTACCATGGCCCCAAGTCTTTGCATGACCTGCCAATCTCTCTGAAGTTATTTGCCTAACACTCCTCCCTCCTCCCAACCTCCCAGCTATAACCATTTGATCCTCCTTAAGGGACTTTATCCAAAAAAAAAAAAAAAAAAAAAAAAACAAAGGAGAACCCTTAAACGGGTTTGCTTAGATTTACTTTTTATTTTTTTAAAGATTTTATTTATTTATTTGACAGAGAGAGACACAGCGAGAGAGGGAACACAAGCAGGGGGAGTGGGAGAGGGAGAAGAAGAGTTCCTGTGGAGCAGGAAGCCCAATGCAGGGCTCAATCCCAGGACCCCTGGATCATGAACTGACGCCTAACAACTGAGCCACGCAGGCACCCTAGATTTACATTTTAAAAGTATCACTGTGGCTGAAGTGTGGAGAGCAGATCTAGAGGGTATTTGAAGGTAAACAGATTGAAATGTATTGTTGCCATAGGTATGGGTGGGAGAAAAATATGAGTTCAAATGCCAACTCCAATGCTTACTAGTTTTATTATGTTAGCTCTCCACTCTGGACACTTGTTAGGCATCAGGCATAATTCTAGGTGTTTTGTTTGTAGTAAGATAGTCCCTGATTCTCAGGATTTCTGTAAAGATTAATTACATTATTTATTTGTATTTGGTCTTGTCACAGTGCTTGACACACAGTCAGCACTCGATAAATGTTAATTATTATACTTATCAATCCAGGCTTTAGCCTCAGAAAAAAAACATAAATGAGTGCATTTAGGCAGTATTGTATGGGAATGAGCACAATGGACTCTGGAGACCGATTACCTGGGTTATAAATCCTAGTCCTACCACTTACTAGCCTTAGGACCTTGAACATAATGTGTAACCTCCTTATGCCTCATTTATATCATGTGTAAAGTGGAAATGATAATAATTGTATCTACCTCATAGGGTAGTTGTGAGGATTAAATGAAGTAATATGTGTAAATTATTTAGAACAGTTCTTGGCCCATAGTAAATGAGCTAATAAATTCAATAAGCATTGAACTCAGTAAATGCTAGCTACTATCACTATTGTTGCTGTTTGAGTCATATCTGCCCAGTTCCACTGAATCAGTTTTTGATTTGCTCTTTGTTAGTATGCTCATAGATTCAAGACTCTTAGGGACTCAATTCATTTCAATTAGCTGTCATCCTTTGTGTGTGTGTGTGTGTGTGTGTGTGTGTGTGTGTGTGTGTGTATGTTCTTGTTTTGTTTATGTGCCAATATTTGGTCAGTGGGAGGGCTTTTAAGGCTGGATTAACTGTCATTGAACAACATTACCTCACACAACTCTGGAAAGTATTTCTGAAAACACGTAGTATAGTGGTTACAAGCATGCATTCCACAAACAATCAGGGTTCAAATCCCAGATCTGCCACTTTCTGGCTGTGTAGCATAGAGAAAGTGATTTCACTACTTTGTACATTAGCATTATCTCTGTACCACAGGGATGATGATGATACTACCACTTACCCCTTAGGGCTGTTGTGAGAATTCATGTAAAGTTTGTAGAATAAGTTGGCATGGAGTAACACTACAATTGGTGTTGGCTATCATTATTAAAAGGGGGTACCTGGTGGTGCAGTTGATTAAACATCTGACTCTTAGTTTCAGGTTAAGCATCTGACTCTTGGCTTCAGCTCAGGTTGTGATCTCAGGGTGATGAGATGGAACCCCAATGTCAGGCTCTGTGCTCAGTCCTCAGTGTGGAGTCTGCTTAAGACTTTCTCTCCTCCCTCTGCCCCTCCCTGCTGTGTGCTCTCTCTCTAAAATAAATAAATAGAATGGTTGAGTTTCATTCTTCTGTATATAGTTGTCCAATTTTCCCAGCACCATTTATCAAACTCAACACCCAAAAAACAAATAATCAAGTCAAAAAATGAGCAGAAGACATAAACAGACACTTCTCCAAAGAAGACATATGAATGGCTAAGAGACACATGAAAAAATATTCAACATCATTAGCCATCAGGGAAATCCAAATCAAAACCACACTGAGATACCACCTTACCCCAGTTAGAATGGCAAAAATTAACAAGGCAGGAAACAACAAATGTTGGAGAGGATGTGGAAAAAGGGGAACCTTCTTTCACTGTTGGTGGGGAGGCAAGTTGGTACAGCCGCTTTGGAAAACTGTGTGGAGGTTCCTCAAAAAGTTAAAATAGAGCTACCCTATGACCCAAAAATTGCACTACTGGGTATTTACCCCAAAGACACAGATGTAGTGAAAAGAAGGGGCACATGCACCCCAATGTTCATAGCAACAATGTCCACAATAGCCAAACTGTGGAAGGAGCCAAGACGTCCTTCAACAGAACAATAGATAAAGAATATGTGGTCCATATATATAATGGAATATTACTCAGCCATCAGAAAGGATGAATACCCACCATTTGCATCGACATGGATGGAATTGGAGGGGATTATGCTAAGTGAAATAAGTCAAGCAGAGAAAGACAATTATCATATGGTTTCACTTATATGTGGATCATAGGGAATAGCATGGAGGACATTAAGAAAAGGAAAGGAAAAATGAAGGGAGAGGAAATCAGAGGGAGAGATGAACCATGAGAGACTATGGACTCCGGGAAACAAACTGAGGTGGGGGTGAGGGGATGGGTTAGCCCAGTGAAGGAGGGCATGTATTGTAAGGAGCACTGGGTATAATATGCAAATAATTAATCATGGAACACTACATCAAAAACTAATGAAGTACTGTGTGGTGACTAACATAACATAATAAAAAAATAATAATAAATAAATAAATAAATCTTAAAAAAAGAGTACCTCGCCCAAAGCAGATACTCAATACATGATCATTGTAGTTAGTGTTACTGTTACTATAACTCAATGTGTATATTACAATTTTTACACACTTTGATATTCATTATCATATTTGAATTATACAATGGTCCTTCCAGATAGCCAGGAAAAGGATTAACAATTCCAGTTTACTGATGGGGAAATTGAGACTTGGACTAGACTTTATTCACATTTCTGATGTTTTACGTGGCCATTTTTTTAATTTTGCATAGAAATTCCCAAACCTCAACATAAGATTAAAGGTTACTTACCACAATATTAATATTTTTTTAAAAGTTTTTTTTTAAAGATTTTATTTATTTATTTGACAGAGAGAGACACAGCGAGAGAGGGAACACAAGCAGGGGGAGTGGGAGAGGGAGAAGCAGGCTCCCCGCAGAGCAGGGAGCCCGATGCGGGACTCGATCCCAGGACCCTGGGATCATGACCTGAGCTGAAGGCAGACGCTTAACGACTGAGCCACCCAGGCGCCCTTTTTAAAAGTTTTTAAATAAGTAAATTATCTCTGATTCCTTTAACAAAACTGACCAAATAAAATAAGTTCTGACCTTATTAAATGTCACCTATAACCTTACTACATGTAACTGTTAAGTTGTAATAGTCAAAAGTAACATGGAACTGTGAAATACTTCACTTGTGTGTGAGAGGGAGAGAGATCCCCAATGTCAACCAAAATACAGATTGGTACCACCCTCCACAGATAATCTCAGCTCTCTAAGTCACTACATAAAGGTTGCCAATCATATCCACACCTGAATTTATTTTTTATTATTTAAATTCAATTAGCCAAAATATAGTACATCATTAGTTTCAGATGTAGAGTTCAATAATTCATCACTTGCATATAACACCCAGTGCTCGTCACATCACATGACCTCCTTAATGTCCATCACCCAATTACCCCATCCCCCAATCACTTCCCCACCAGCAACTCTCAGTTTGTTTTCTATAGTTAAGAATCTCTCATGGTTTGTCTCCTTTTCTGATTTATTTCCATTTAGTTTTCCCTCCCTTCACCTATGGTGCTCTGCCCTGTTTCTTATATTCCACATATGAGTGAAACCATATGATAATTGTCTTTCTCTGATTGAGTTACTTCACTCAGTATAATACCCTCCAGTTCCATCCACATCGATGTAAATGGTAAGTATTCATCCTTTCTGATGGCTGAGTAATATTCTATTGTATATATGAACCACATCTTTTTTTTTTTTTTAAAGATTTTATTTATTTATTTGACAGAGAGAGACACAGTGAGAGCAGGATCACAAGCAGGGGGAGAGGGAGAGGGAGAAACAGGCTTCCCGTGGAGCAGGGAGCCCGATGCAGGGCTTGATCCCAGGACCCTGGGATCATGACCTGAGCCGAAGGCAGACGCTTAACGACTGAGCCACCCAGGCGCCCCAAACCACATCTTCTTTATCCATTCATTTGTTGAAGGAAATCTCAGCTCCTGCCACAGTTTGGCTATTGTGGACATTGTTGCTATGAACATTGGAGTCCACACCTTAATTTCTATAATTTGTATTACAGCTATAGCCAAAACCCGATTGAAACATGCCCCAGATACTATACCTACCCTGCCAGTACAATGCATCTTGCATGACTTCTCTTAGTAAAATATTTTCTCATCCACTTGTTCCCTGACTTCAGGAGCTTTATGAGCAAGCATTATTGTACTGCAGACATGAGGAAATAAGGGACTCCAAAAGGGGAATAACTAGAGCAAGATCTTAAGTTATAAATTATATAGCACTTTCTATGAGCCAGGCACAATTCTAATAGCTTTACCTGGAACAAGTTACTGAAGTCTCACAAAAATCCAGTGAGGTATGTATTTCATGGCTCCCCTGCTATCTGAAAGTAGAACATTCCTATGAAACCTTTCCTAAGCCTAAAGGGTATAAAATAAAGAAACAATTACCATTATTTTTATATGGAAAATTTTTTGACCAGCCTAGGCCCCAAAAATAACCTCTTAGACTTCTGACACCTGAGGATATATCTTTTTTTTTTTTTTTTTTTTTTTTTTTTTTTAAGTTTTTTTTTTTTGAGAGAGAGAGCATATGAGAGGGGGGAGGGTCAGAGGGAGAAGCAGACTCCCTGCCGAGCAGGGAGCCCGATGCGGGACTCGATCCAGTGATTCCAGGATCATGACCTGAGCCGAAGGCAGTCGCTTAACCAACTGAGCCACCCAGGCGCCCCTGAGGATATATCTTGATAATAAATGAATAAAAATAAATTGAGATAAAGCATATATGCTCACAGACACAATTCAAAGCTATGATGGCTTGATGCTGAAATGCTATGTGTAGTTCCCAGGGAAGAAGCTTGGCAGTGCTAATCTCACTGCTAGAGGTATGCTGCCTCTATAATGACTCGCTGCAAAACAAATACTGAACACTATTTTCACTCTTTGGCCTCTTTAATAAAAGCAAAAACCCTCTTCGGATTTCTTCCAGTTAGCAAAAACAGGGACTTAATGTAGGTGTTTCATAAAAGCAAAGTGGCCTAACACAAACTTTCAAGAAGTAGGGGATACTTGTAGTATCATCCTCAATTGATTCACAGAAAATGATACTGAGGCCCAGAGAGATTAACTATATTGCCAAGGATCACAGTAATTGGAATTAACAGAGGCAGGCTTCAAATACAAGCAATTTGTTTCCAGAGCCCACACACACTTCACTATGTTCCACAGCAAGCAAATGATAGGGAGAAAACCAACGACTTTGCCATTGGAAAAAAAAAGCAATCTTGTATGGAGGCTCTATCAGTACTATAGAAAGGGACAATAAGTGCAGGCTGGGGGTCATAAGTGAACTTTCCTTTAACCACCCTCCACAGACGGTCAAAAGTTCTAGAAATCATGACTGACTCTCTCTCCCACTGGGATCTTGCTGGCTTTCAGTGAGGAAACGAGTGCTATGGAACCACAGGGAGAGTTGGGAGATAATGGACTTGAACTCAATCTACTGAATTATCTTGGCCAGCATTTGTTGCACTTCCAGTTGCCTGGACATCCTGTCTCCTTATTTTGTTGACTTGACTGCAACCTCAGCAGACCTCTGTGAAAAATGCGTATCAAAATAGTGATAAGGACTTTCATGTAATTTGCCAAAGATTAACACTGAATCTCTCTCCTCAGAGGGGCTTGCTGAAATGCATGTGCACATGTACACCCATGTGTGTGTGTGTGTTCTCTCTTTCACACACACACACACACACACACACACACACACACACACACACACACACACACACACTTTCCTCTCTGTGTCCCTAAGACTGTTTAGCAATATGCTTTTGGTCATTGGTTTACCTATCAGACTCCAGGACCCATGTTCTTAAGCTGCAGGCAATTCTTTTCCTTTGGCATTTGCTGCAGTGATGCCTTTAGGTTTTCTAGGTCTCAAATTCTGCCTAGGGGCATCTCACCACCTGCACCCTCTAGTCCTTTGGAGAGCCCATTCCCAGTGGTGCATCACCCTATCCTTGTACTCCTGCAAGGGCAGCTTTTAATTTCCAGTCTGGGCCCCGCCTTGCCATGTGACCTTGTATAAGTCAGTCCTCCTTTCTGATATCTTCAGCACCACTGCTGGGAAGCTAGCAGAGGAAATAGCTTTGTGTCCAGATTTAGCAACATAGGATATAAAAATGATTATTTTTGTATACTAAGTGACAGCTTAGAGGCAAAAAAAAAAAAATAGACTTCATTTCAAGGGAAAGTCAAAGGAAAATTCGAATGAAGTTTAGAGTGGGGGTGGGCTAGAGAGGTTTTCCCCACTGAATGCCCCTGGGCTCTCTTCTATTGTAGGTTTCAGATGACAAGTCTCCTTGCCATTAAGGTCACCACACATTTTTTTTTCCTGTATAAATCGGGTTTTGACCTGTATATTTGGCCTTGTTGCTCTCTGAGCCTCCCCCATCCTACTGCTCAGCAGCTGCTGCTAGGTGGGGGGAGCTCATCCAATCCCTCTTTGCCCCTGCTTTCCTATCAGCTCACTTGAAGGTGCTTGCTGAGGAGGTTGCTGAGCGCTAAGCAGCTGATATGCCTAGTCTATAAGCTGACCCAATTTAGAAGATTTTTTTTAAACCTGAGATGGTTGCTTTCTATGCTGCATTATACAGCAGTACACGGAGACCAGGGCAGCAAGCTCCAAGGTTTTTCAAATCACTCCACCAACATTTATTGGCTCAGTGCTGTGAGCCAGACATGTAGAATACCCTGATGAGGAATATTCAGATCTTGTCTTAACACAATCACGTTGTATTAGTGCATGTGTAGTGGGGGGAGGGATAATGGAGATAAATGTAACTATACAGCTCTGGGACAGGATAGAATATGTCAAATGCTGTTGGAGAGGTATTAACAGCCCAAAGGAAGGTGGTCACATGACACAGGGGCTATGCAGAGGGGTGGCCTTCAGCTAAAAGTCTAAATAGACGAATGTAAGTAGAGGGCACTATGGAGAGCAGGATTGCCACAGGAAAAATAGAAAAGCACCTGCTTATGAGGAGTGGAGCCACTGGAAGAATTGTGCTTGAAGACAGTAACCCTTGTATGCCAGGGAAGATGGACCAGAGCTAGGTGAGATGGGAGGCAGGAAGAGCAGCTGGGAGGGTACTGCCCCAGCCCAGGTGAGAAAGCAATGAAGGCCTTCAATTAGGACAAAGGAGAAGCAGGACAAGACATAATTAAGATATAATAAAGCTAGAATCTGCATTACCTGGCAAATGATTATATGGGGAAGTAAAGAAAGAGGGAGTCAGAGGAGACTGTGAGGTTTCATAGTTACATGACTGAGAAGATGGTAAAACTAATAACAGAGATCACTCAGGAGAGCCAAGTTCAGGTGAGATCCTAGTAGTGGTAGCACGGAAAGCATCTTGATTGAGTTGGAGACGCCTGAGGGACAGACATGTAGATGGACTGGTTCAGCAGGCAGTTGATACATAGGTCTGAGTATCAGTAGACATAGTAGTATTGATGGTCTTTGGGGAAAGTTATTAGATGATGGGTGCCATGGGCTGAACTGTGTCCCCCCAGAATTCACATGTTGAAGTCCTAAACTCCAGTGCTTACAAATGTGTACTTACTTGGAAATAGGGTCATTGTAGGGGCACCTGGGTGGCTCAGTCCATTGGGTGTCTGCCTTCTTCTCAGGTCACGATCCCACGGTCCTGGGATCGAGCCCCACATTGTGCTCCCTGCTCAGTGGGGAGCCTGCTCCTCCCTCTTCCTCTGCCCCCCAATCGTGCTTGCTCTCTCTCTCCAGTTCTCTCTCTCAAATAAATAAATAAATTCTTTAAAAAAAAAAGGAAATAGGGTCATTGTAGATGTAGTTGTACTGGAGTACTAACTCATACTGGAGTAGGGTGGGCCCCTAATTCAATATGGCTGGTGTCCTTATAGAAAGGGGAAATTTGGACCGAGACATACACATGGAAAGAATGCTGAGTGAAGATGAAGGCAGAAATAGGGATAATGCAGCAACAGACAAGGCATGCCAAAAATTTCCAGCAAACCACAAAAAGCTAGGAAAAAAGCATGAAACAGATTCTCCCTCATAGCCCTCAGAAAGAGGTATATTCCCCCTTGATTTTAGACTTCTAGGCTCCAACAATGTGAGGCATAGTTTGTTTAAGCCACCCAATTGTGATGCTTTTTTATGGCAGGCCTGGCAAACTATCCAACTAGGAGTTAAAGTTCTAGGAGTTGCTGAGAATGACCAAAGACAGCATTTGAATTGAGAAGTCAACCTAGGATGTAAGGCTTAAGAACCCCTATAGGTAATGGCTGGACAAAGTGAGAGAAGCCAGCAAAAGAACCTGCAATAGAGCATTCCAAAAGGTAAGAGAAAAGCAGGAAAGTGACTTTCAACAATGTAATGTTTTGAGGTGCCTGGGGGGCTCAGTCAGTTAAGTGTCTGCCTTCAGCTCAGGTCATGATCCCAGGGTTCTGGGATGGAGCCCCACATCTGGCTCAGCGGGGAGCCTGCTTCTCCCTCTCCCTCTGCCTCTCCCCCTGCTCATGCTCTATCTCTCTCTCTGTATCTCTGTGTCTCAAATGAATGAATAAAATCTTTAAAAAAAAAAACAATGTAATGATTCATTCTGATTAAATTTCTTGAAAATTTATTAGTTACCCAGAAAATAAAATCGTGAGCTAGGAAATGCTGGAGAAGGAGCAGGTTGGGGATAAAAAGTTCAGATGCCCAGGGTCAAGGGAAACAAGATCTCCTTGCCAGGGTCTGACTTTAGAAAAATGCTAATATCAGTAAGCTTTGTGTTTGAGGACCTTGTATTGCCTCTCTGGAGCCTTTGCCACACCAGCTGCTGAAAAGTCCTCACATGCCCCTCCCCCCTTTTAAAGAAAAACCCAAAAGGCAGACATTAAATGTGAGATTCTGGAACTCAGCAATAATAGGTATGGAAATCCACCATGTTTCAAGTGCTTTATAACACTGAATTTTCATGACCATCCTAATTTCCCTATTTCACAGATAAGGAGACTGAGGCTCTGAGAAGTGAACTGCCAAAGGTTATAGAGCTTATAAGTGGCAGAAGTGAAAGGAGAACTCAAGCCTTTCTGATTCTAAAGCCCTGCCCTTTTCCTCACTTCAAGGAAAGCAAATGGGTTTCTTGTTTGATATAGCCCTTGATCAATTGGGTGGTGGCTGCCTAGAGTGCTTGTTGAGGATTGGAAAGCTGCATTAGTGCTTGTTGGAAAAGAGGGTTATAATTGATTTATTTTATTTGAGAGAGAGTGTGTGAGCCGTGGGGGTGGGGTGGGCAGAAGGAGCGAGAGAGAGAGAATCTTAAGCAGGCTCCATGCCCAGCATGAAGCCCTATGCAGGGCTCAATTCCAGGCCCCTGAGATCATGACCTGAGCAGAAATCAAGAGCCAGCTGCTTAACAGACTGAGCCACCCAGGCACACCTATCATTGATTATTGATGTCTGCTTTGGATAGAATGACCAGGGGTAGAATATTTACTATCCCTACACCACATCATATAATGGCCCTTGGGTAAGAGATATGGGAAAAGGGTGTCATTTTTCCTTATTATAAATAGATGGGCTTTGTCATTCCTGATATAGTCACTTTGCTTCTGGAACAATTAGATATAGGAAATTAGTGCATAATATCCCCATGCCCCCAGAACATTCTATGGGTACACACACTCACCAACACACATTCATGGAACACAACCTGAAATTGCTTTTCAAGTAGAGAGCCATTGCATCCCCTCTCTCTTCACCATGTGTAGGCCTGAGGATCTGACTCAAAGAATCACCACCCAAAAAAAGGCCAGTGGTTGAGAAATTCACATACAAAAGATGAAAGGATGACTCTGTGTGTGTGTGTGTGTGTGTGTGTGAGAGAGAGAGAGAGAGAGATTCAGGTATTCAGATTAGCCAGGCCTTGGGAACTAAACAAAATTAAACTAAAACCAAAAATAGTTGAATTGATAATCACCACCACCCTGCATTCAATCAGAGCTGACCATGTGCAGGGCTGGAGCAGGCAGCTCCTATAAGAGGTGATATATGAGACAAATTCCCCTATATTTTCCCTACACCACCATCAGCAGCCTGTTATGGTGCTGAAATTCCAATGATGATAATTCATCCAAAAGATAGTTACTGTCTGTAAATGACCCCAGGGAATGAAAGTATATGCCTGGGTGCAGAAAAGCCTGATGTCTGGGATATAGCGCCTTAGAAAAATTGTGAAGAAAGTTTGTCTCTGGCATTCTCCCCATTCTACTGATAGAATGATCCCTCTGATAGAACATTTACATTTTCTTAGTGTCATAACAACCTAAAAAATGCCTTCAAGTCTCCTCAAAGGAAGGTCTAATGGTTGATTCTAAGACCAAGTGAAACGCAGGGGTTTGGAGGGCTCTTCAAACCCAGTAGTTTAGCAAAAAGGGAACAGGACTGGCTAGGAGGAAAGGGAAGTTCTAGTCCTGGCTGAGCAATAAACTCATCTTGTGACATCAGAGAGGTCACTCAATTCCACAGTGCCTATAATCTGGCAAAGAATCCCTATCCTGAGCATCTCACTGAGGCTTCTTGGTGAACTTGACAAAAAGGACATTGGATAGTGGTAAGGGTTACCACCAAGCTTTACTGGGTTGACAAGTTTTTATTCACACTGTGGGAAGAATCAAGCATTCCAAGGTTGCTGTATCAACCCCCTTCCCAGGGCTGCTTTTGCTTTTGCCCCTCTCCCCTTCCCCTTCCTTTTCTTCCTTTTCCCATTTCTTCTTCTCCCCTTCCCTCCTCTCTTCTTCCCTCCACTTCTTTTTTCTCCTCTCTCTCTCATATGCATTTGCCCTGCTAACCTGGGATGGTGCCATATATACCCTCTTCCTATGCCCTGACTTCCACTTTCTCCACAGTTTCAATGTCCCTTGACCATTTTCCTCTTTCCCCTTTTCATTCTCCATCTATAGTTCCAGTCTTGTGTGGACACGGGCAAGTTATTGTATCTTGTAATGACTTATAGGTCATAACAGATACCCCAGGCTGGCCCACAGCCCCTCCAGTCTAGATATATTTCAGTAAAGACTCTTCAGAAGCAAGGCCTGTGTACCCACTAACAGGAATCTCCAATGTGAGGGACATTGTCAAACAATTTTGTTTTCTTTAGCAATGGGGCTGTCATTTAAGCATTTACCTCAAACTAAGTACCTTTCTTTCTTCCTTCTTTTCTTCCTTTCTTCCTTCCTTCTTTTCTTCCTTCCTTCCTTCCTTCCTTCCTTCCTTTCTTTCTTTCTTTTTCTTTCTTTCTTTCTTTCTTCTTTCTTTCTTCCTTCCTTCCTTCCTTCCTTCCTTTCTTTCTTTCTTTCTTTCTTTCTTCTTTCTTTCTTTCTTTCTTTCTTTCTTTCTTTCTTTCTTCTTCCTTTCTTTACTTTTTTTGAAAGGTGGTGGAATGTAGTGGAAAAAACACTATATTAGGAGGAACACTATATTAGGACAACACTATGCTAATCCTTGCCTCAATGTCTTTCTTCAAAATGTTTGTCCCAGCGTTCCTCACCTATGCCAACTTACCTCACCTTTCTACATTCTTGTCTCATGAGTGATTGATACATTTCATTCTTCACCTTTCACCATTCAATAACACATGCTCAGAGTACTTTGGAAGTTAAAACACAATCTCCAACATTGAAGATATGTTTCTATCCTTGAAAAAAAAACATTCCTAACCTTTAAGACACAGTTCTTGATTTTGAGGAGCAACCAATATGGTAGGAGAGGCTAAGAAACCTGTCTTCTGAAGAACAGAGCACTGAACTTGGAGTTACAAACTCTTTCTAAACTTCTCCATTCTGCTATTTGAGGTCTATGTGACCTTGGACTAGTCATTTTAACCTTTTTGAGCCTCAGTTTATTCATTTATAAAACATTATTAATGTTAGTCAACAGTGTAACCTACCAGTGTTGTTGTGAGGCTTATATAAGAACAATATTGTTACTAAAACTTTTAAACCAGGGATTCTCAGCCCAGGCTATACATCAAAATCACCTGGGGAGATTTTAAAAATACAAATCCTCAGGCCCCACCACAGAGCAGTGATATCATAATTTCTAGGTGTAGGACCCAGGCATCAGTAGTTTTTAAAGATCCTTAGGTGATTCCAGTTTGCAGCTAGGACTGAACCACTAGTTTAAACAGCAAAGCATATAGGAATAATATCATCCCCACTGACTGAGCACTGGACTAAGTGGCAGGTGTGTGGCAATTTTTCTTAAGGGAGTACCATTGAGATGTCACATGTAAACAATAATGATATAAGACAATATGTGGAGATGTCATAAGAGTTGTATTAACACACAGATTCTCTGGGAATGTAGCAGAGGAAGAGGTTGCAAACGTCCAGGAAAGACTTCAGGGAGGAAGCAGCACTTAAGCTGGGCTTAGAAGCATGGTAGGATTTCAAAAAGCAGAAGTGGAGGATAACAGACAATGGTTAGTTCTAGCAGAAGAAATGTCATAAACCAAAGTCAAAACTATGTGCCAGACATTGTTCTAAGTGCCTGATATGTACCAACTCATTTAATCTTCACAATATAGCATTTTACAAACAAGGAAACTGAGGCCCAGAGAAGTTAAGGTCACACAGCTAAGTAGTGGAACCAGGATAGTTGCTCAAACAGGAAGTCTGGCTTCTAGAGCCCACACTCTGACCACAATATTCTACAGCTTTTCTCCCATCCAAGTACTAACCAGGCCTGACCCTGCTTAGCTTCCGAGATCAGACGACATCGGGCGCGTTCAGGGTGGTATGGCCGTAGACTCTACAGCTTTTCTAACATGAGCAGTGCTGTGCCTTGTGAAGATTAATCTGGCCACAGACTGGGTGATGATGATGGAAGCAGTGAGAAACGAGGCAGAGAGATTGGTGCAATCATCAGCCTGGGACATAATGAAGGTCTGAACTAAGTACTAGGTCCTTGAGTTATTTGCTAGAGCTAAGAGCTATTCTTCCTCTCCACAAAGGAAAAAGAGAGAGAAAATGGGTTTATACTTTGTCAGGAAGGGTTTGAGTTAACTTGGAGGAAAGACTGCCCAGTGGTGAAAATTGGTGAAGAAGGAAACAGAACTGAGGGATGAACATGGCCTCCTAGGGTCTGTCCAAGTCTTAGAACTTCCCAGATCACCCATGCTCAATTTGTAGCCCACTTTGGTGCTTGAAACACAATGGGAATCTAAAATGAACAGAAATCAGTAGATGAACCAGTCTGCATTAAGAATCTGAACTTGCCAATGAGTCACCAGGTAATCTCTAGGCAGAAAGAGTCTTTTTTAACAAAGCTGGAAACCCCCTCTTTCCCCCTCTTTGCCTTCCACAAAGAACAGCAGTGCCAGAAGCTGAGCTCTCCCTTCAAGGGGATTTCCCGGAATTATCTGCTTCATACTTTCTCTTGCCTCTTCCCCTCTCCTTCTCAACTGCATTGGCAGGAAGCCCAGGATGCTCCTCCGAGAAGGCAGGGTACCCCCTCACACTTCCAGTCCCACCAGTATATATATACATCCCATCTTGTTGTTTTGAGCCAAATAATCCTTTCCTTTCCCTTTCTTGAAGAGGCCACCTTTCCCCACACTGTTTAGGATTTGCCAAAACAAGTGAGAAACCCCCTCCCCCGCTTTTTTTTTTCCAGATGGAGTCTTTCTAAACTCTGTTGTAGAAATACTGGACTGGAACTAGAGCCAGAGAACCTTGGGGAGCTAAGGGGAGCTGTTTCTGCTTGAAACAGAAAAAGTAGGCAGCTGTTCCCAGTGGTCTTCCTGACCTGTTCATTAAATGCCTCTTTCAACAGTCTGGTGGAATGTGGTACAGGGCAAGGACTATGGGGCAGGGAGTTAGAAGACCTGGGTTTGATAGCTATACCAGCTCTGTTCAGCCTCATGCTTCTCTAAATCTGTTTCCTTCATCTATAAAGGAAGGAGATTATAACACCAAAAAACAGAGTCATCTACCATTATGTGCCTCTGGATAGAATGATACAGCAATGTCCATGAAGCAGTCTTGCCAAAATATTGAACCTCTGTCTGATAAAGCCTCTAGATTTCTCTAATTTATAAGAAATAGAACAGAGGGAACAATTAAAGTCTACCACAGAGATGTGTGTAAAATGTAGACCAAACTGTGGGAAGCACTACAGGACAAATCAACCAGTTCAGTTTCTTCAATACACACACACACATACACAGAGAGAGAGAGAGAGAGAGAGAGAGAGAGAGAGAGAGAGATTGAACCAGACTGAACTTAACAGAGACTTAAGAAACATGTCATTCAATTTTAATGTATGGACCTTATTAGGATCCTTATGGGAATATAACTGTAAAATAACATTTGTGAGGCAAACAAGAAAATCTGAACACTGATTATTGGATGTTATTAAGGAATCATTCTTAGTATATATTTAGGTTTGATAATGGTATTGTAGTTATAATGTTTAGAATCCTTGTTATTTAGAAATACATACTGTTTTTGGACAAAATGATAGGATGTCAAGGATTTGCTTCAAAATAATCTAGAGAAGGGTGGTGAGGGAGTGGGTAGAAGAATAGATAAATTACTAAGTTTTGAAGCTGGATAGTGGGTATGTGGGGTTCATTATACTGTTTTCTTTATTTTGTATATGTTTCAAAGTTCCCATAATAAATTAAAAAAAAAAGAGGATGTATAGAATGTCCAGTGATTTTGATGTGTTCCAGAGTTCTGAAGTCACACCTTGGAGGGGAAAGGGTGCATGTATGAGGGTGGGGGCATTTGAAGTCCATCTATACATCAACCCCAGCAATGAGATTTTGATATGTTTCTATATAGATTTAACATTCTATCTTTGACAACTAAGGCCTACTTGAGTTTCACTTGAGGGTATATCAAGCCACTTCCACTTTAGACTGAGGGAGATCTACTTTTGAATGTTTAAACACATATAGAAGCAGAGAAAATGTTATAAATAGATTTTCCAATCACCATTCCCAGATTGTTCTGTGGCTTCCAGGACCCTGAAGTCTCCTGATTCATTGGTCTCTAGGACCTCTGCTCTGGTTCTAGATGCAGGCTACAAGTGTGAGAAATATCATTTATAGTTTTCTTTAGAGAGCCCTCCTTCCTTGCCAGAACTCCCTCTCTAGCCAACTAAATAAGGCCTACCACCCTCCAACCCAAATGACTCATTCTTGAGGGGCTTACCTGTCCCAACCCCCAGTCCCTAGTAGTTTTCCAGACCCATTCATTATAGTGGTACTGGAAATGCCTTTCATGTACAATAAAATTAAAAGTCGTAATTTCCAGGAAAAAGAGAGTTAGAAAGACTTTGGGGAATGTCAGTGGTCACAATTTTATATGAGGCCTTCCCTGACTGGAGAATAAAGGACTGGGAGACTTGGAATGTGCTTGGAGTATGAACCCCACCAAATGAACATATGACAAGCAGGCATATTGTTAAATATGGGCCTATTGGGCTATAGAGTGCAGATATGGATCCTAATGTGGGAGAATAGGGTCCCTCTAGAAGATTGGATGGGGCAGAAAATGGTTCTCAGTTGGAGAGAGACACCCTGTTAGACTGCCCCTTATTTTCTCTCCATAGTTCTTTCCTAACCTATGACAATTCTAAACCAGAAATGGAAACAATTTTGAGAGACAATCCCAGAATCCCTAAAGGGGAAGCTGTTTTCCAGTTCCTGAGAATCAGGCAGTCAGAAGGGAAATAAGATGCTGGGTAACACTAGTCAACTACCCATTGTCTCTGAACTACACTCCAATCTTCTGAGGGACTAATCCTGGCCTACCCAGTGAGATATGCAGCCCTCATCTCTGCTCCCTGCTCCCTGATCCCAGCCATAGCCCTAGGCTTATCTGGCAAGCATAGTGTCATCTTTATTTTTTTCAGTGTCATCTTTGGAACTAACATGAAAGGAGAGCTTTACATTTGACAAAATACAGCATCCTTTCTTGATAAAAGCTCTCTGCTATGTAGAAATAGAGGGAACATACCTCAGTATCATAAGAGCCATCTATGAAAAACCCACAGCAAATATCATTCTCAATGGGCAAAAACTGAGAGCTTTCCCCTAAGGTCAGGAATGTGACAGGGATGTCCACAATCACCACTGTTATTCAACATAATACTGGAAATCTTAGCCTCAGCAATCAGACAACAAAAAGAAATAAAAGACATCCAAATAGGCAAAGAAGAAGTCAAATTCTCACTCTTCACAGATGATATGATACTCTATGTAGAGAACCCAAAAGACTCCACCTAAAAATTGCTAGAACTGATACAGGAATTCAGCAATGTGGCAGGATATAAAACCAATGCACGGAAGTCAGTTGCATTTCTATACACTAACAATGAGGCAGAAAAAGAAAGGGAAATCAAGGAATTGATCCCATTTACAGTCGCACCATAAAAAAAACCCATAAGATACCTAGGAATAAACCTAGGTATCTAAGCAAAGAGGTAAACTATCTATACTCTGAAAACTATAGAACACTTAGGGAAGAAATTGAGGAAGACCCTAAGAAATGGAAAAACATTCCATGCTCATGGATTGGAAGAACAAATATGTTAAAATGTCTATGCTACCCAAAGCAATCTACACATTCAATGCAATCCCTAACAAAATACCACCAGACTTTTTCACAGAGCTGGAACAAACAATTCTAAAATTTGTATGGAAGCAGAAAAGATCCCAAATGGCCAAAGGAATGTTGAAAAAGAAAAGGAAAGCTGGAGGCATCACAATTTCAGACCTCAAACTGTGTTACAAAGCTGTAATCATCAAGACAGTATGGTACTGGCACAAAAGCAGACACATAGATCAATGGAACAGAATAGAGAACCCAGAAATGGACCATCAACTCTATTGTCAACTAATCTTTAACAAATCAGGAGAGAATATCCAATGGAAAAAAGACAGTCTTTTCAACAAATGGTTTTGGGGAAATTGGACAGCCACATGCAGAAGAATGAAACTGGACCACCGTCTTACATCATACACAAAAATAAAATCAAAATAGATGAAAGAAGGGCGCCTGTGTGGCTCATTCAGTTAAGCATCTACCTTAAGCTAGGGTCATGATCCCAGGGTCCTGGAGTTGAACCCGCATTGGGCTCCTTGCTCAGCAAGGACCCTACTTCCCCCTCTCTCTCCGCTTACCACTCCCTTTCCCCCCACAAAAACTCTCTCTCTGTGTTAAATAAATAAATAAAATCTTTAAAAAATGGATGAAAGAGCTGAATGCAAGACAGGAATCCATCAAAATTCTAGAGAAGAACACAGGCAGCAACCTCTTTGTCTTAAGCTGCAGCAACTTCTTGCTATTCACATCTCCAGAGGCAAGGGAAACAGAAGCAAAAATGAGCTATTGGGACTTTATCAAGATAAAAAGCTTTTGCACACCAAGGAAACAATCAACAAAACTAAGGCAACCAACAGAATGGGAGAAGATATTTGCAAATGACATATCAGATAAAGGGCTAGTATCCAAAATCTATAAAGAACTTATCAAACTCAACACCCAAACAACAAAAAATCCAGTCAAGAAATGGGCAGAAGACATGAGCAGACATGTCTCCAAAGAAGACAAACAAATGGCCACCAGACACATGAAAAATGCTCAACATCACTCAGCATCAGGAAAATACAAATCAAAACCACAATGAGGTACACCTAGCACCAGTAAGAATGGCTAAAATTAACAACTGAGGAAAGAACAGATGTTGGCTAGGATGCAGAGAAAGGGGAACCCTCTTACACTGTTGATGGGAATGCGACTGGTGCAGCCACTCTGAGAAATAGGAAGGAGGTTCCTCAAAAAGTTAAAAAATAGTACTACCTATGAGCCTGCAATTGCACTAGGTATTTACCCAAAGGATACAAACATAGCGATTCAATTGGCCACATGCACACCAATATTTATAGCGGATAGCAGCAATGTCCACAATAGTCAAAATGTGGAAAGAACCCAGATGTCCATCAACAGATGAATTGGATAAAGAAGATATGGTGCATATATACAATGGAATATTACTCAGCCATCAAAAAGAATGATATCTTGCCATTTGCAACGCGGTGGATATAACTGGAGGGTTTTATGCTAAGTGAAATAAGTCAGTCAGAGAAAGACAAATACCATATGATTTCATTCATACGTAGAATTTGAGAGTTTGACTTCTTATTTGCCTATTTGGATGCCTTTTATTTCTTTTTGTTGTCTGATTGCTGAGGCTAGGATTTCCAGTATTATGTTGAATAACAGTGGTGATTGTGGACATCCTTGTTGCATTCCTGACCTTAGGGGAAAAGCTCTCAGTTTTTCCCCACTGAGGATGATATTCGCTGTGGGTCTTTCATCTATGGCCTTTATAATGTTGTGTTATGTTCCCTCTCTTCCTACATTGTGTAGGGATTTTATCAAGAATGGATGCTGTATTTTTCAAATGCTTTTCTTGCACCTATTGAGAGGATCATAATATTCTTATCCTTTCTTTTATTAATGTGTTGTATCACACTGATTGATTTGTGGATGTTGAACCACCCCTGCAGCCCAGGAATAAATCTCACTTGGTCCTGTTGAATAATCCTTTTAATGTACTGTTGGATTCTATTAGTATCTTGGTGAGAATTTTTGCATCCATGTTCATTGGGGATATTGGTCCTTGATTCTCCTTTTTAGTGGGGTCTTTGTCTGGTTTAAGGATCAAGGTAATGCTGGCCTCACAGAATGAGTTTGGAAGTTTTCCTTCCATTTCTCTTTTGGAACAGTTTCAGAAGTTAGGTATTAATTCTTCTTTAATATTTAGTAGTATTCCCCTAGGAAGCCATCCAGCCATGGAATCTTGTTTGTTGGAAGAGTTTTGATTACTGCTTCAATTTCGTTGCTGGTTATGGGTCTGTTCAGATTTTCTATTTCTTCCTGAAACAGTTTATATGTTTCTAGGAATGTCTCCACTTCTTCCAGATTGCCTAACTTGTTGGCATATAATTTCTGATAATATGCTCTTATAATTGTTTGTATTTCCTTGTTTTTGGTTGTAATCTCTCCTATTTCATTTGCAATTTTATTAATTTGGGTTCTTTCTCTTTTTGATAAGTCTGGCTTGGGGTTTATCAATCTTCTTAATTCTTTCAAATAACCAGCTCTTAGTTTCATTGATATTTAATACTTGATTTCTGCCCTAATCTTTATTATTTCTCTTCTCTTGCTGGAGTTAGGCTTTATTTGTTCTTCCTTTTACAGTTCCTTTAGGTGTAATGTTAGGTTGTGTATTTGAGACTTTTCCTGCTTCTTGAGGGAGGCCTGTAATGCTATATGCTTCCCTCTTAGGACAGCCTTTGTTGCATCCCAAAGGTTTTCAACTGTCATGTTTTTATTTTCATTTGCTTCCATGTACTTTTAAATCCTTTAATTTCCTGGTTGACCTGTTCATTCTTTAGCAGGATATTCTTTAACCTCCATTTTCTTTCTTTCTTGTGGTTAACTTCAAGTTTCATAGCATTGTAGTCTGAAAATATGCATGGTATTATCTCAATCTTTTTGTACCAGTTGAGTCCTGATTTATGACCCAATATGTGATCTATTCTGGAGAATGTTCCATGTGAACTCAAAAAGAATGTGTATTCTGCTGGTTTAGGATGAAATGTTCTGAATATATCTGTTTAGGTCCATCTTGTCCAGTGTATCATACAAAGCCTTTGTTTCCTTATTGATCTTTTGCTTAGATGATCTGTCCATTGCTGTGAGTGGAGTATTAAATTCCCTATTATCATATTATTATCAATAATTTTTAAATTTCATTTATTTATATATCTGGCTGCTCCCATGTTAGGGGCATAAATATTTACAATTGTTAGATCTTTTTGTTGGCTAGACCCTTTTATTATGATATAGTGTCCTTCATCTCTTATTACAGTCTTTGGTTTAAAATCTAGTTTGTCTGATATAGGGATGGCTACTCCACCTTTCTTTTGATGTGCATAAGCATGACAAATTGTTCTTTACACCCTTATTTTAAATGTGGAGGTGTCTTTGGGTCTAAAATGAGTCACTTGTAAGCAGCATATCAATGGTCTTGTTTTTTAATCCATTCTGATACCCTATGTCTTTTGATTGGAGTACTTACATTCAGAGTAATTATTGAAAGATATGAAATCGGTGCCATTTTATTACCTATAAAGTCGCTTTTCCTGTACAGTGTCTCTGTTCCTTTCTGCTCTTTGTTTCTTTTGGTCTCTTTCCATTCAAAGAGTCGCCCTTAATCCCTTAATATTTCTTGCATCGTTGGTTTAGTGTTCACAAGCTCCTTTATTATTATTATTATTATTATTATTATTATTATTATTATTATTTTGTCTTGAAACTCTTTATCTCTCCTTTTCTGAATGACAGCCTTCCTGGATAAAGTATTCTTGGTTCCATATTTATCCCATTTAGCACGTAGAATATATCATGCCAGTTCATTCTGGACTGTGAGGTCTCTGTGGACAGGTCTGCTGCCAGCCTTATGTGTCTACCCTTGCAGGTTAAGGACATTTATTCTTTAGCTGCTTTCAGTATTTTCTCTTTATCTTTTAATTTGCAAGTTTCACTATAATATGTCATGGTGTTGACCTATTTTTGTGGATTTTGAGGAGAGTTCCCTATGCCTCTTAGACTTGCATGCATGTTTCCTTCCCCAGATTAAGGATGTTCTCAGCTATAATTTGTTCAAATAAACTATCTGCCCATTTTTCCTCCTCTTCTTCTTCTGGGACTCCTATAAAATGGATTTTATTTTGCCTTATGGAATCACTAAGTTCCCTAAATCTACTTTCTTGATCTAATAATTTTCCTTCCTTCTTCTGTTCAGCTTCATTAGTTTCCATAATTTTGTCTTCTCTATCACTGATTTGTTCTTCTGCTTTGTTCACACTCATTTTTATGTCCTCCACTTGGGACTACATTTCAGTTATAGCATTTTTTATTTCAACCTGACTATATTTTAGTTCTTTTACCTCTACAGTAAGGGATTCTCTAGTGTCTTCTATATTTTTATCAAACCCAGCTAGTATCTTTATAATCACTATTTTAGATTCTAGTTCAGACATATTATTTGTATCTGTATTGATTAAACCCCTGGCTGTGAATACTACATCCTGTTCTTTCTTTTGGGGTAAATTTCTCCTGTTTCATCATTTTGCCCAGAAAATAAAAGAAAGAAAAAGAACAACAAACAAAACAAAACAAGACAAAAACTAGATCCTGTGTGTGTTTTGTTCTGCTTGTTAATAGAAACTAGACCCAAAATAAAGAAAAAAAGAAAGAAAGAAATTATATGTATAAAATAAACTGCAGTAAAAATGAAACAATATGTATGTAGTATATATAAAAATAAAAATTACAAAAGAATAAAAAAGGATTGAAAAAAGAAAATAACTGGAAAATAATAATTAAGGCTAAAGAATAAAAATACAAAGAATTCCTGACTACCTTGCTGTGAATGGCACAACTCACACAATAATGTAGTTTCACATACAGCTTGGGAAGCACATAGGCGTTGAAGACACTCGCTTCGGAAATGTCCCTGACGGCGGTGGCCTCTACTATGTTCCGAATAATTAACTTCTTAATGGCCTTATCCTTGGGCACACAATGGGCGCAGTTGGTGCAGCGAATAGGCTGCACGTGGCCGCGGCCCTTTTTGGCACGACCATTATTCCTTTTCTTGGTCATCTTGGTAGCGACACCCAAGAGACCTTTTGTTTTTTGTTTTTTGTTTTCCTCTAGAGCTGAATCTTTGCAGCTCTCTATGATCAGTAAATTTGGTGTGACCTAGTTGTGCTGGTCTTCTGGGGGAGGGGCCTGTTGCCCTGATTCTCAGGTGGACTTGTCCTAGTGGAAATGCACCTCCAATGCACAGGGAGATAGGGCTTGGTGTAAGCAGCTCTGGACTCCACTAGGTGGTGTTGTTTTGCTGTTTAGCACTGATGGGTGGGATGAATATGGCAATGCCCTGCTCTCTAACCTTGGAGCTGAAAATTGCTCACAGAAGAGCAATCAATCACTCATGTCTCCACCTTTCCATCAGAACTCTGAGTTCACCTTGCCTGTGTCTGAGTTTTTTATCTCAGGCATGTGACTGAGTTTCAAAACTCTAAGTTTTCAGGACTCCCCTGGCAGGGACCCATCCTGTTGCCCCCACAGAGGGTCTCACCATGCATCTGCCTTTTATTGGACCCATCCCAGGAAAGCAGTCGCACAACTATGCAGCAGTTCACAGTTTATAGCAACACAGAGCAGAAAGCCAGCACCTAGACTGGCTGTTCTCAGTTGGCTTCCATGTTCCTATGCCTGGGAAACATGGCTCACTTAGGTGTCGTGCCTTCTTCTTGCAACCCAGGGAATCCTCAAACCATGTTGTCACACCTGGGATTCTGCCCCTCTTCACCACCAGAGCACCTCCCCCACTCTTGTAGACTTCTAATAGTCCTGATTTTTCACTCTGCTGCTTATAATACGTTGCAGTACCTCTGTAAGCAGGCTCCTTCCCTGCCAGCATATCATCAGCTATATCTCACCTGATTCAAGTCTCCACACCTCCTACCTTCTTAACAGTGATCACTTTTCTACTTGTGGACTTGCAGCATTTGTTTTCTCAGAACTCCAGTTGATTTCCTGGGTGTTCAAAATGATTTGATAACTATCTGGTTGTATTCAAAGGATGAGGCAAACTTAGGGTCCCTCTACTCCTTCACCATCTTATCTCCTCCCTCTGGTTTACTGAATATTTTAAACCCCCTGTTGAGACCTACTCAGAAAAAAAAAAGATTTCTATCAAAATATGCTCATTGACAATGTACCTGGTCACCAAAGAACTCTGATGGAGATGTACAATGAGATTTACATTGTTTTCATGCCTGCTAACACAATATCCATTGTGCAGCCCATGGATCAAGGAGTAATTTTGACTTTAAAGTCTTTGTATTTATGAGATACATTTTGTAAGGTTTTGGATACCATGGATAGTGATTCTTCTGATGGATCTGGGCAATGTAAATTGAAACCTTTCTGGAAAGGATTCACCATTCTAGATGCCATTAAGAACATTTGTGATTCATGGAACGAGGTCAAAGTATCAACTTTCATCAGGAATTTGGAAAAGATTGTTTCCAACCCTTATGTATGACTTTGAGAGATTTAAGATTTCAGTGGAGGCACTAACAGCAGATGTGGCAGACATAGGAAGAGAATTACAATTAGAAGTGGAGTCTGAGGAGGAGTTAAGATGGTGGAGGAATAAGGTACCTTAAGTCTGTCTGGTCCCTGGAATTCAGCTAGATAGTTATCAAATCATTCTGAATACCTGTGAAATCAATGGGGGAGCTGAGAAAAGAAATGCTTCAATTCTACAAATAGAAAATGTGACTACTTTTTGGAAGGTAGAAGACACAGAGATGATTCTTGGGCGATATATTAGAGGATAAGGCAGCAGGAGGGGGCTGGCTTATAGAGGCTACCACAAAGTATTATAAGCAGCAGAGTGCAAAATTGAAACTTTTAGAAGTCTGCTATGGTGGAGGATGTCCCTGGCTTAAAGGTGCTCAGGTGGAAGAGTGGGGCAGATCCCAGGTGGGACAGTGTGGTCTCAGGATCCACAGAGTTACAAGAAGAATGGAAAGTGCCTGAATGTGGCAGAGTTCCCAGGCATTGGAGCAGGGAAGCCAGCTAAAAACAATGAGTCTAGGTGCCAGCTTTCTGCTCAGTGGTCCATAAACTGTGAACTGCTGCACAGTCATGCCACTGCTTTATGGGCAGGGGCCCAGCAAAAGGCAGACCATGGTGAGACACCCTCCCTCCCCTTGGAGGAAAGGTGAGGGTCTGCCCTGAGGGAGTCCATAAAATTTGACAACTTGAAACTTAGTTGTGTGCCTGAGATAAAAACTTGGTCACTGGTTGAGTGAACAGAGTTCAGACAGAAACCAGGGAGACAAAAGTGATTGGCTGCTTTTCTGTGAGGGCTCACAGAAGAGTGGGGGGTGCAAACTTTCAGCTCTGGGGCTAGAGATCTGGGTACTACCATTTTCATCCCTCCCATTGTTGCTGAAACCCTCCAGGGAGCAAAAGAGCACCACACAGTGTAATCCGGAACTGCTTACATGGAGCCCAGTCCCCAGGGAAGGGAGGCACAATTCCACCAGGGCAAGGGCACCTGAGAATCAGCAGAACAGGCTCCTTGCCAAGAGGATCAGCAGGAACAACTGGATAGCACCAAGTTTACTGATTATAGAGAACTGCAAAACTTTAGCTCTTGGGGAAAACAGTATATAGTATTCATGGGGTTCTTTAAATTATTCTTTAGAGTTTCAGGTTTTTTTCCAACTCTTTTCTAAATTTTTCCATTCTACGTGTGTGTGTGTGTGTGTGTGTGTGTGTGTGTGTGTGTGTGTATATATATATATATATATATAGTTTTCATTCATTGTATTTGTATTTTATCTTTATTTATTTTTTTAAATATATAATTTTTTCCTTCTTTCCTATTTTGGGACCTAGTTTCTTTTTACAAGCAGACCAAAATACACACAGGATCTGGTATTTTGTTTTATGGTTTTATTTCTGGTTTGATTTTTTTCTTATTTTGTTTGACTTCTGTTTTCTTCTGGTTTCTTATTTCTTCTTATTATTATTTTTAGTATTGTTGTCTCCTCTTTCTTCTATTCTTTTCTGGAAATACTGAGACATAGAAATTCACTGCAAAGGAGAGAACAGGAAGTAGAACTCAATGCCAGGGATTCAAGCAATATGGCTATAAGATGTCTGAACTAGAATTTAAGACAATTATTATAAAGATACTAGCTGGGCTTGAAGAAAGCATAGAAGACACTAGAGAATCCCTTACTACAGAAATAAAAGAGCTAAAATCTAATCAGGCCAAAATTAAAAATGCTTTTACTGAAATGCAGTCAAAAATTGACACTATAATTTCAAGGATAAATGAGTCAGAAGAAAGAGTCAGTGATATAGAAGACAAAATGATGGAGAATAAAGAAGCTGAAAACAAGAGAGAAAGACAACTACTGGATCATGAAGTGAGACTTTGAGAAATCAGTGATACCATAAAGTGAAATAATATTCAAATAATAGGGGTCCCAGAAAATGAAGAGAGAGAGAGTGGGGAACAAGGTTTATTTGAACAAATTGTAGCTGATAACTTCCCAAATCTAGGGAAGCAAACAGGCATTCAAGTGCAAGAGGCACAGAACCCCCACCTTCAAAACCAATAAAAACAGGTAAAAAGCACTACATATAATAGTGAAGCTTGCAAATTTCAGACATAAAGAGTAAATCCTGAAAGCAGCTCAGGACAAGAGGTCTTTAACCTATGAGAGTAGAAATATAAGGCTGGTAGCAGGCCTGTCCACAGAGACTTGCCATGCTATAAAGGACTGGCATGATATATTCAATGTGCTAAATGGGGGAAAATAGGCAGCCAAGAATACTTTATCCAGCAAGGCTATAATTCAGAATAGAAAGATAGATAAGGATTTTCCAGGACAAACAAAAAATAAAGGAATTTGTGAACACTAAACCAGCCCTGCAAGAAATACTGAAGGATCCCTTGAGCAAAAAGACAGCCCAAAAGTAACATAGACCAAAAAGAAACAGAGACAATCTACATAAACAGCTACTTTACAGGATGGCACTAAATTTATGTCTTTCAATAATTACTCTGAGTGTAAATGGACTCAATGCTCCAATCAAAAGAAATAGGCTATCAGATTGAATAAAACACATGACCCATTGATGTGCTGCTTACAAGAGACTCATTGTGGACCCAAAGAAACCTCCAGATTGAAAATGAGTGGGTAAATAACAATTTATCATACTAATGCACATCAAAAGAAAGGTGGAGTAGCCATCCCTATATCAGACAAACTAGATTTTAAACCAAAGACTGTAACAAGAGATGAAAAAGGACACTATTATCATAATAAAAGGTCTATCCAACAAGAAGTTGTAACAATTGTAAATATTTATGCCTCTAAATTGGGAGCAGCCAATTATATAAACCAATTAATAACAAAATTAAAGAAACACACTGAAAATAGTAGGGGACTTTAACACTCCACTCACAGCAATGCACAGATCATCTAAGCAGAAGATCAACAAGGAAACAAGGGCTCTGAATGACACATTGGACTGGATGGACTTCAAGGATATATTCAGAACATTTCATCCTAAAGCAACATAATACACATCCTTTTTGAGTGCACATGGAACATTCTCCAGAATAAATCATAGCAGGTCACAAATCAGGGTTCAACCAGATTTGTGTATAAAAGATTGTATAAAAAGCTTGAGATCATACCATGCAATTTTCATACTAAAATGCTTTAAAACTTGAAATCAATTTGGAAGAAACACAAATACATGGAGGTTAAAGATCATCCTACTAAAGATCGAATGGGTCAGCCAGGAAATTAAAGAATAAAAAGTACATGGAAACAGAGGTGGAGCAAGATGACAGAGGAGTAGGAGACCTGGATGTTGTCTGGTCTCAGAAATTCAGCTGGATAGGGATCAAACCATTCTGAACACCTACGAACTGAAAAGGAGATCAAAGAAAAGAATAGCAACAACTCTCTGAACAGAAAAGTGAACACTTTCTGGAAGGTAGGACGTGCGGAGAAGTGAATCCGAGGCGATATTCAGGGAGGATAGACAGCGGGGGAGGGGGCTTCCATTGGCCACTTCTGGCAAGTGATAGACCCCAGAGCACAAAATCGGAACTTTTAAAAGTCTGCTCCACTGAGAGACGTCGCTCCAGTGGCTAAGCGGGGGGTGGAACCCTAGCGGGACAGTGTGGTCTCAGGACCCTGGGGGTCACAGAAAGACGGGGGGTGCCTGAGTGCGGCAGAGCTCCCAGGTATCAGAGTGGGGAAGCCGGCTGCAGAGACGGAGCTGAGGTGCAGGCTCTCAGCTTGGGGTTGCTATAAACTGATCCGTGGCACAGTTGAGCCACTGCTCTTCCAGCAGGGACCCAACAAGCGGCAGATCCGGGGAGACTCCCCTTCCTCCCCTGGGAGGAGTGGCATGGGAGTGCACTGCAGGGATCTGCTGGGTTTGGAGACTCCACACCGAGTCAGGTGCCAGAGATAGAAACGCTTGGTCACAGGCCGGGTGAGCACTGAGTGCGGCAGGAGACTGGGGAGATGGGAGCGATTGACTGCTTTTCTCTGGAGGCTCACTGAGAAGCGGGGCCCCGAGTCCTCAGCTCCTCCGGGGTGGAGATTGGGAGGCTGCCATTTTCACTCTCGGCCTCCAAAGCTATACTGAAAGCTTGCAGGGAACAAAAACTCCCGAGAGCAAACACCAGCAGATTACATAGTCCGGACTGGCAAGGGCGGGGCAATTCCACCTCCGGCAAAGACATTTGGGAAACATGGCAACAGGCCCCTCTCCCAGAAGATCAGCAAGAACAGCCAGCCAAGACAAAGTTTACGGATCAATGAGAACGGAGAACTCCAGAGCTAGGGGAATACTGCACATAGAATCCATGGCTTTTTTACCATGATTCTTTAGTCTTTCAAAGTTAATTTTTTTTAACTGTTTTTTTTTTTTGAATTTTTCTTTGTCCCTTTTTCAACCAACATCTTATCAATCCCTTTTTTAAAAAACATTTTTATTTTTCATTTTTAGAGTCATATTCTATCCCTTCATAGTAGTTACCCTTATCTTTGGCATATATATATAAGATGTTCTCTCTTTAAAATTTTGAGATACAGGTTCTTCTAACAGATCAAAATATACCCTGAATCTCTAGTGTATGGCTTTGTTCTAGTCTCCTGCCTGATCACATTCTCTCCCTTTTTTTTTCTATTTTTTTTAAAACCTCTTCTTTCTTTTTGCAAACAACTTATCTTAAATTCCTTTTATAAATTTTTTTATAATTTTCATCTTTACAGTCATATTCCACCCCTTCATCATATCAACCCTTATTTTTGTACATATATATGTTTTTCTTTCTTTAAAATTTTGGGAGGCACTTTCTTCTAACAAACCAAAATACACCCAAAATCTAGTGTGTGGCACTGATCTATGCACCAGCCTGATCGTATTTGATCATATTCTGGTTTGTTTTGTTTTGTTTTGTTCTGTCTTTGTTTGTTTTTATCTTTTTCTTTTTTCTTTCTTTCCCTTTCTTTCCCCCTGGTTTCAGGTATTTTCTGATTTGTTTAAAGTAGATTTTCTGGAGACGGTGTTACCCTGTTAGCATTTTGTTCTCTCATTCATCTATCCTCCTCTGGACAAAATGACAAGACGGAAAAAATCACCTCAACAAAAAGAACAAGAGGCAGTACGGACTGCCAGGGACCTGCTCAATATGGACATTAGTACGATGTCGGATCTAGAGTTCAGAATCATGATTTTAAAGATACTAGCTGGGCTTGAAAAAAGCATGGAAGTTATTAGAGAAACCCTTTCTGGAGAAAAAAAAACTAAAATCTAACCAAGTCAAAATAAAAAAGGCTATAAATGAGGTGTAATAAAAAATGGGGGCGCTAATGGCTACGATAAATGAGGCAGAAGAGAGAATTAGTGATATAGAAGACAAAATGATGGAAAATAAAGAAGCTGAGAAAAAGAGAGATAAACAACTCCTGGATCACGAGGGCAGAATTCGAGAGATAAGTGATACCATAAGACGAAACAACATTAGAATAATTGGGATCCCAGAAGAAGAAAAAAGAGAGAGAGGCAGAAGGTATATTGGAGCATATTATAGCAGAGAACTTCCCTAATTTGAGGAAGGAAAAAGGCATCAAAATCCAGGAGGCACAGAGAACCCCTCTCAAAATCAATAAAAATAGGTCAACACCCTAATATCTAATAGTAAAATTTACGAGACTCAGAGACAAAGAAAAAATCCTGAAAGCAGCTCGGGAGAAGAGATATGTAACCTACAAGGGTAGAAACATTAGACTGGCAACAGACCTATCCACAGAGACCTGGCAAGCCAGAAAGGACTGGCGTGATATATTCAGAGCACTAAATGAGAAAAATATGCAGCCAAGAATACTATATCCAGCTAGGCTGTCATTGAAAATAGAAGGAGAGATAAAAAGCTTCCAGGACAAACAAAAACTAAAGGAATTTGCAAACACGAAAGCAGCCCTACAAGAAATATTGAAAGGGGTCCTCTAAGCAAAGAGAGAGCCTAAAAGCAACATACACCAGAAAGGAACACAGACAATATACAGTAACAGTCACCTTACAGGCAATACAATGGCAATAACTTTATATCTTTCAATAGTTACCCTGAATGTAAATGGGTTAAATGCCCCAATCAAAAGACACAGGCTATCAGATTGGATAAAATAACAAGACCCATTGATATGCTGTCTGCAAGAGACTCATTTTAGACCCAAAGACACCCCAGATTGAAAGTGAGGTAGGGGAAAACCATTTACCATGCTAATGGACACCAAAAGAAAGCTGAGGTGGCAATCCTTATATCAGACAGATTAGATTTTAAACCAAAGACTGTAATAAGAGATGAGGAAGGACACTATATCCTACTTAAAGGGTCTATCCAACAAGAAGATCTAACAACTGTAAATATCTCTGCCCCTAACATGGGAGCAGCCAATTATATAAGGGAATTAATAACAAAAGCAAAGAAACCCATTGACAGCAATACAATAATAGTGGGGGACTTTAACACCCCCCTCACTGAAATGGACAGATCATCTAAGCAAAAGATCAACAAGGAAATAAAGACTTTAAATGACACACTGGACCAAATGGACTTCACAGACATATTCAGAACATTCTATCCCAAAGCAATGGAATACACATTCTTCTCTAATGCCCATGGAACATTCTCCCCAATAGATCACATCCTAGGTCACAAATCAGGTGTCAACTGGTACCAAAAGATTGGGATTATTCCCTGCATATTTTCAGACCACAATGCTTTGAAACTAGAACTCAATCACAAGAGGAAAGTCAGAAAGAACTCAAATACATGGAAGCTAAAGAGCATCCTACTAAAGAATGAATGGGTCAACCAGGAAATTAAAGAAGAATTTAAAAAATTCATAGAAACCAATGAAAATGAAAACACAACTGTTCAAAAACTTTGGGATGCAGCAAATGCAGTCCTAAGAGGAAAGTATATAACAATACAAGCCTTTCTCAAGAAACAAGAAAGGTCTCAAATACACAACTTAACCCTACACCTAAAGGAGCTGGAAAAAGAACAGCAAATAAAGCCTAAACCCAGCAGGAGAAGAGAAATAATAAAGATCAGAGCAGAAATCAATGAAATAGAAACCAAAAAATCAGTAGAACAGATCAATGAAACTAGGAGCTGGTTCTTTGAAAGAATTAATAAGATTGATAAACCCCTGGCCAGACTTATCAAAAAGAAAAGAGAAATGACCCAAATCAACAAAATCATGAATGAAAGAGGAGAGATCACAACCAACACCAAAGAAATACAATTATAAGAACATGTTATGAGCAACTATATGCCAGCAAATTAGATAACCTGGAAGAAATGGAGGCATTCCTAGAGAAGTATCAACTACCAAAACTGAACCAGGAAAAAGTAGAAAACCTGAACAGACCTATAACCACTAAGGAAATTGAAGCAGTCATCAAAAATCTCCCAACAAACAAAAGCCCAGGGCCAGAGGGCTTCCCAGGGGAATTCTACCAAACATTTCAAGAAGAATTAACACCTATTCTTCTGAAACTGTTCCAAAAAGAGAAATGGAAGGAAAACTTCCAAACTCGTTTTATGAGGCCACCATTACCTTGATCCCCAAACCAGACAAAGACCCCATCAAAAAGGAGAATTACAGACCAATATCCCTGATGAACATGGATGCAAAAATTCTCACCAAAATACTAGCCAATAGGATCCAACAGTACATTAAAAGGATTATTCAACACGAGCAAGTGGGATTTATCCCTGGGCTGCAAGGTTGGTTCAACATCCGCAAATCAATCAATGCAATAAAATACATTAACAAAAGAAAGAACAAGAATCGTATGATCCTCTCAATAGATGCAGAAAAAGCATTTGACAAAGTTCAGCATCCTTTCTTGATCAAAACTCTTTGGAGTATAGAGATAGAGGGTACATACCTCAACATCATAAAACCATCTATGAAAAACCTACAGCGAATATCATTCTCAATGGGGAAAAACTGAGAGCTTTCCCCCTAAGGTCAGGAACACGGCATGGATGTCCATCATCACCACTGCTATTCAACATAGTATTAGAAGTCCTAGCCACAGCAATCAGACAACAAAAGGAAATAAAAGGCATCCAAATCGGCAAAGAAGTCAAACTCTCACTCTTTGCAGATGATATGATACTTTATGTGGAAAACCCAAAAGACTCCACCCCAAAACTGCTAGAACTCATACAGGAATTCAGTCAAGTGGTAGGATTTAAAATCAATGCACAGAAATCAGTGGCATTCCTATACACCAACAACAAGACAAAAGAAAGAGAAATTAAGGAGTCGATCCCATTTACAATTGCACCCAAAACCATAAGATACCTAGGAATAAATCTAACCAAAGAGGCAAAGGATCTGTACTCAAAAAACTATAGAATACTCATGAAAGAAATTGAGGAAGACACAAAGAAATGGAAAAACGTCCCATGCTCATGGATTGTAAGAACAAATATTGTGAAGATGTCAATGTTACCTAGAGCATTCTACACATTCAAAGCAATCCCCATCAAAATACCATCCACTTTTTTCAAAGAAATGGAACAAATAATCCTAAAATTTTATGGAACCAGAAAAGACCCCGAATAGCCAAAGGAATGTTGAAAAAGAAAAGCAAAGCTGGCGGCATCACAATTCCGGACTTCCAGCTCTATTACAAAGCTGTAATCATCAAGACAGTATGGTACTGGCACAAAAACAGACACATAGATGAATGGAACAGAATAGAGAGCCCAGAAATGGACACTCAACTCTATGGTCAACTAATCCTCAACAAAGCAGAGAAGAATGTCCAATGGAAAAAAGACAGTCTCTTCAACAAATGGTGTTGGGAAAATTGGATAGCCACATGCAGAAGAATGAAACTGGATCATTTCCTTACACCACACACAAGAATAGACTCAAAATGGTTGAAAGACCTAAATGTGAGATAGGAGTCCATCAAAATCCTAAAGGAGAACACAGGCAGCAACCTCTTCGACCTCAGCCACAGCAACTTCTTCCTAGAAACATCACCAAAGGCAAGGGAAGCAAGGACAAAAATGATCTACTGGGACTTCATCAAGATAAAAAGCTTTTGCACAGCAAAAGAAACATTCAACAAAACCAAAAGACAACTGACAGAATGGGAGAAGATATTTGCAAATGACATATCAGATAAAGGGCTAGTATCCAAAATCTATAAAGAACTTATCAAACTCAACACCCAAAGAACAAATAATCCAATCAAGAAATGGGCAGAAGACATGAACAGTCATTTTTCCAAAGAAGACATCCAAATGGCCTACAGACACATGAAAAAGTGCTCAACATCGCTCAGCATCGGGGAAATCCAAATCAAAACCTCAGTGAGATACCACCTCACACCAGTCAGAATGGCTAAAATTAACAAGTCAAGAAACGACAGATGTTGGCGGGGATGTGGAGAAAAGGGAACCCTCCTACACTGTTGGTGGGAATGCAGGCTGGTGCAGCCACTTTGGAAAACAGTATGGAGGTTCCTCAAAAAGTTGAAAATAGAGCTACCAGACAATCCAGCAATTGTACTACTTGGTGTTTACCCCAAGGATACAAATGTAGGGATCCAAAGGGCTACATGCACCCCGATGTTTATAGCAGCATTGTCCACAATAGCCAAACTGTGGAAAGAGCCAAGATGTCCATCAACAGATGAATGGATAAAGAAGATGTGGTATATATATACAATGGAATATTATGCAGCCATCAAAAGGAATGAAATCTTGCCATTTGCAACGACATAGATGGAACTGGAGGTTGTTATGCTGAGCGAAATAAGTCAATCAGACAAAGACATGTATCATATGACCTCACTGATATGAGGAATTCTTAATCTCAGGAAACAAACTGAGGGTTGCTGGAGTGGTGGGGGTGGAAGGGATGGGGTGGCTGGGTGATAGAAATTGGGGAGGTTATGTGCTATGTTGAGTCCTGTGAATTGTGCAAGAATGTTGAATCACAGATCTGTACCTCTGAAACAAATAATGCAATATATGTTAAGAAAAAAAAAGAAGAAGAAGATAGCAGGAGGGGAAGAATGAAGGGGGGTATATCGGAGGGGGAGATGAACCATGAGAGACAATGGACTCTGAAAAACAAACTGAGGGTTCTAGAGCGGAGGGGGTGGGAGCATGGGTTAGCCTGGTGATGGGTATTAAAGAGGGCATGTTCTGCATGGAGACCTGGATGTTATGCACAAACAATGAATCATGGAACACTACATCAAAAACTAATGATGTAATGTATGGTGATTAACATAACAATAAAAAATTTAAAAAAATACATGGAAACAAATGAAGATAAAAACACGACAGTTCAGAACCCTGGGATGCAGCAAAGGCAGTCCTAGGAGGGAAGTATATAGCAATACAGGCTTTTATCAAGAAACGTGAAAATCCTCGAATGCACAATCTAAACTTATACCTAAAGGAGCTGGAAAAAGAACAGCAAATAAAGCCTAAGCCAGCAGAAGAGAAATAATAAACATTAAAGCAAAAATCAATTATATAGAAATCAAAAAAACAGTTGAACAGATCAACAAAACTAGGAACTGGTTCTTTGAAAGAATTAATAAGATTGATAAACCCTAAGACAGATTTATCAAAAACAAAAGAGAAATGAACCAAATAAATAAAATCATGGATGATAAAGGAGAGATAACAACCAACATTGCAGAAATACAAATAATTATAGAGAATACTATGAGCGATTATATGCCAACAAATTGGGCAATCTGAAAGAAATGGGTATATTGCTATGAACATATAAACTACCAAAACTGAAACAGGAAAAAATAGAAAATTTGAACAGACCGATAACCAGCAAAAACATTTTATCAGTAATCAAAAATGATCCAAAAAACAAGATTCCAGGGCCAGATGGCTTCCCAGAGGAATTCTACCTAATATTTAAAGAAGAGATAATACCATTTCTTCTAAAAGTGTTCCAAAAAATATAGGTGGAAGTAATACTTTGACACTAATTCTCTGAGGCCAACATTACTTTGATTCCAAAACCAAAGAGCCCACTAAAAAGGAGAATTACAGACAAATATACCTGATGAAAATGGATGAAAAAATGCTCAACAGGATACTAGCAAATAGAATCCAACAATACATTAAAAGAATTATTCACCACACTCAAGTGAGATTTATTCCTGGGCTGCAGGGGTTGTTTAATATTTGAAAAAATTCAACGTGATACTCCATGGTAATAATAATAAAAAAGGATAAGAACAATATGATCCTTTCATTAGATGCAGAAAAAGCATTTTACAAAATTCATCATCTTTTCTTAATAAAGACCTTCAAAAAATTAGTGATAAAAAGAACATACCTCATAAAGGGCGAATATTAAAGTCCCACAGCTAATATCATCCTCAATGGAAAAAAAACTGATAACTTTCCCCTTAAGATCAGCCAGACAATAGGGATGTCGAATCTCAGGGTTACTATTTAACATAGTACTGGAAGTCCTAGCTTCAACAATCAGACAAGAAAAAGAAAAAAGGCCAAACAAACCAGCAAGGCAGAAGTCAAACTTTCACTATTTGCAGATGACGTGATACTCTATGTAGAAAAACCATAAGAGGAGGAAAAGATGGTGGAGGAGGAGGGGACCCAATTCCAACTGGTCCCCTGAATTGAGATGGATATCTACCAGACCACTCTAAACGCACATGAAATCAGCCTGAGATATAAGACAGATCTTGATCTCTACAAACAGAATATTGCAAGCAGTTGGTTTCGAGGTATGAACCGGGAGCCATGATTCCATGGGCAGATTGGAAGAAAAACAGGAGGGGGAGGGAACCACTGGGATCCTGCACCACTGGAGTGCAAAATCCTCCCATGCTGGGCACAAACTCGCAGACCAGTAGCAGCAGAGAAAGGACTTTAGGGCAGCCCCCTGGACTGGAACCTGGAGTGGTGGGGCTGCACGTGTGAACCAGCAGTGGCTGGCGGTTTTAAAAGCACGTAGGGCAGAGACTTGCCCCTGTGCCCCAAACTGGAGGCAAGGACTAGGAGCTCTGCTGAAGGGCGCACAACCCAGGATGCTGCAGTTGATATCAGCACAGATAGAAATGGAGATAGTGTGGCCTGGAAAGCACACTGAAGAACAGACTGCAATCTCTCTGCTCTGAGGCACAGGGTTGGAAATGATCTCTTCTGCTCTGACTCTCAGAAGAGAAGCAGAAAGCCACCAGGGAAAGCCGCCAGAGAACAAAAGCCCCCAAAAACAGTTTTCACTGAGCCCACCCCCCACATAGGGGGCAGGGTAACTCTGCCCAAACAGGGTTGCCTGAGTAAAAGTGCAACAAGCCCCTCCCCCAGGCTGGGAGAACAAATGGCCAGCATCCCTAAGGAACCTATAAAACAGGTGCATCTTGCTTGGGTTGTGGTCAATAATTTGGAGTCTGTACATTCCCTAAACCACCCCTCAACAAAATGACTAGGAGGAAGAACCCCCAAAATAGGAAAGACTCAGAGACAGTGACTTCTGCCACAGATTTACAAATGGATACAGATATAACCAAGATGTCAGAGATGGAATTCAGGCTAGCAATTGTGAAGATAATAACTAGAATGGAGAAATCAATTAATAACAACATAGAGTCTCTAAGCAGAAATGAAAGCTGAACTGTAAGAACTTAAAAATGCTATCAATGAGATCCAATCTAATTTAGATAATCTAACAGCTAGGATAAGCGAGGCAGAAGAACGAATTAGTGATTTAGAGGACTAATTAATAGACAAGAAGGTCAAAGAGGAGGCCAGGGAAAAACGACTGAGAATCCAAGAAAATAGAATCAAAGAAATAAGTGACACCAGGAAACATTCCAATGTCAGAATTATTGGGATCCCTGAGGGGGTGGAGAGAGAGAGGACTAGAAGATACATATGAACAAATCATAGCTGAGACCTTCCCTAATCTGGGGAATGAAACAAACATTCATGTCCTAGAGGCAGAGAGGACCCATCCCAAGATGAAGGAAAACAGGCCAACACCCCGGCATGTAATAGTAAAACTCGAAAAACTTAGAACCAAGGAAACCATCTTAAGGGCATTTAGCGAGAAGAGATTCCTTATGTACAGAGGAAGGAACAACAGAATAACGTCAAACCTATCCACAGAGACCTAGCAAGCCAGAAAAGGTTGGCAAGACATAGTCAGGGTAATAAATGAGAAGAACATGCAGCCAAGAATACTTTATCTGGCAAGGCTGTCATTTAGAATGGATGGAGAGATGCAGAGCTTCCAAGACCAGCAGAGACTGAAAGAATATGTGACCACCAAGCCGGACCTGCAAGAAAAATTAAGGGGGTTCTATAAAAGGAGAAAGACCCCAAGAGTGTTATACAACAGAAATTTACAGGGACAATCTATAAAAACAAGGACTTCACAGGCAACAAGATAACAATAAATTCATATCTTTCAATAATCACTCTCAACATGAACGGCCTAAATGCTCCCATAAAATGGCACAGAGTTGCAAATTGGATAAAAAGACAGGACCCATCCATATGCTGTCTACAAGAAACCCATTTTCAACTTAAAGATACATCCAGACTGAAAGTGAAGGGGTGGAGATCCATCTTCCATGCCACCAGACTTCAAAAGAAAGCTGGGGTAGCAATTCTTATATCAGACAAATTAAATTTTAAGCTAAAGACTGTACTTAGAGACACAGAAAGACACTATATCATTCTTAAAGGGTTGCTGGGTCTCTTACAATCTACAATTGTAAATATCTATGCCCCCAGCATGGGAGCAGCCATCTACATAAGACAACTGTTCACCAAAATGAAGAGTCATATTGATAAC
Organism: Neomonachus schauinslandi; assembly: GCF_002201575.2. Taxonomy (NCBI): domain Eukaryota; kingdom Metazoa; phylum Chordata; class Mammalia; order Carnivora; family Phocidae; genus Neomonachus; species Neomonachus schauinslandi. The sequence continues at coordinate 76,714,236 of NC_058419.1, read as the reverse complement.
CATACGTTAATTGTAGGAGACCTCAATTTACCACTCTCAGCAATAGACAGATCATCTAAGCAGAAGATCAACAAAGAAAGAAGACCTTTGAATGACACACTGGACCAGATGGACCTCAGAGATATATACAGAACATTCCACCCTAAAACAACAGAATATCCATTCTTCTTGAGCGCACAGGGAACTTTCTCCAGAATAGACCACATACTGGGTCACAAATCAGGTCTCGACCGATACCAAAAGATTGAGATTATTCCCTGCATTTTCTCAGACCATAATGCTTTAAAACTGGAACTCAATCACAAGAAAAACTTTGGGAGAAATTCAAACACTTGGAAGATAAAGACCACTCTGCTGAAGAAGTTTTGGGTCAACCACGAAATCAAGAAGTACTTAAACAATTCATGGAAGCCAATGAGAACGAAAACACACCAGTCCAAAACCTATGGGATACTGCAAAGGCAGTCTTAAGGGGGAAATACATAGCCATTCAAGCCTCATTCAAAAAAATAGAAAAATCCCGAATTCACCCACTAACATTACACCTTAAAGAACAAGAGAAAAAGCAACAAACAATGCCTAAGCCACGCATTAGAAGAGAAATAATTAAGATTAGAACAGAGAGCAATGAATTAGAAACCAGAAACACCATAGAGCAGATCAACAAAACCAGGAAGTGGTTCTTTGAAAGAATTAATAAGATCAATAAACCACTGGCCAGACTTATCCAAAAGAAAAGAGAAAGGACCCAAATTAATAAAATTATGAATGAAAGGGGAGAGATCACGAATATCACCAAGGAAATAGAAACAATTTTGAGAAATTATTATCAATAACTATATCTCAATAAATTTAGCAACCTGGAAGAAATAGATGCCTTCGTGGAAACCTATAAACTGCCAAGACTGAATCAGGAAGAAATCGACAACCTGAATAGGGCAATAACCAGTAACAAGATCAAAAACCACCTGAAAAAACAAGAGTCCAGGGCCTGATGGATTCCTTGGGGAATTCTACCAAACATTCAAGGAATAAATAATACCTATTCTTCTGAAGCTCTTTCAAAAAAATAGAAACAGAAGGAAAGCTTCCAGACTCATTCTATGAAGCCAGTATTACCTTAATCCCCAAACCAGTCAAAGACCCCATCAAAAGGGAGAATTTCAGACCAATATCCCTGATGAATATGGATTCCAAAATTCTCATCAAAATCCTAGCTAATAGGATCCAAAAATACATTAAAGGGATCATCCACAATGACCAAGTGGGATTTATCCCTCGGATGCAAGAGTGGTTCAACATTTGCAAATCAATCAATGTGATAGAACACATTGATAAGAGGAGGGAGAAGAACCATATGGTCCTCTCCATTGATGGAGAAAAGGCATTTGACAAAAAAGCATCCTTTCCTGATTAAAACTCTTCAGAGTATAGGGATAGAGGGAACATTCCTCACATTCATAAAATCCATCTATGAAAAACCCACAGGGAATATCATCCTCAATGGTGAAAAGCTGAGAGCCTTTCCCTTAATTTCAGGAACACGTCAAGGATGCCCATTCTCGCCACTATCATTCTACATAATAGTAGATGTCCTGGCAACAGCAATCAGACAACAAAAATAAATAAAAGGGATTCAAACTGGCAAAGAAGAAATCAAACTCGCTCTCTTTGCAGATGACATGATACTTTATGTGGAAAACCCAAAAGACTCCACCCCAAAATTCCTAGAACTCATCCAGCAATTCAGTAATGTGGCAGGGTACAAAATCAATGCACAGAAATCAGTTGCTTTCTTATACACTAACAGTGCAACTGTAGAAAGAGAAATTAGAGAAACAATTCCATTTACAATAGCACCAAAAACCATAAGATACCTCGGAATAAACCTAACCAAAGAGGTAAAGGATCTATACTCTAGGAATTACAGAACACACATGAAAGAAATTAAAGAAGACACAAAAAGATGGAAAAACTTTCCATGCTCGTGGATTGGAAGAATAAACATTGCTAAAATGTCTATGCTGCCTAGAGCAATCTATACCTTCAACATCACCCCAATTAAAATTCAAATTACTTTTTTCAAAGTGCTAGAACAAGCAATCCTAAAATTTGTAATGGAATCAGAAAAGACCCCGAATCGCCAAGGAAATGTTGAAAAAGAAAAACAAAGCTGGGGGCATCATGTTGCCTGATTTCAAGCTATATTACAAAGGAGTGATCACAAAGACACCATGGTACTGGCACAAAAACAGACATATAGACCAATGGAACAGACTAGAGAACCCAGATATGGACCCTCCACTCTATGGTCAAATAATCTTTGACAAAGCAGGAAAAAACATGCAATGGAAAAAAGACAGTCTCTTCAATAAATGGTGCTGGGAAAATTGGACAGCCACATGCAGAAGAATGAAACTCGACCATTCTCTAACACCATTCACAAAGATAAACTCAAAATGGATGAAAGACCTCAATGTGAGACAGGAATCCATCCAAATCCTAGAGGAGAACATAGGCAGTAACCTCTTTGACATCGGCCACAGCAACTTCTTTCAAGATACATCTCCAAAGGTTAGTGAAACAAAAGCAAAAACCCACAGAATGGGAGAAGATATCTGCAAATGACACTACAGATAAAGGGCGGATATCCAAGATCTATAAAGATCTTCTCAAATTCAACACCCAAAGAACAAATAATCAAGTCAAAAAATGGACAGAAGACATGAACAGACACTTCTCCAAAGAAGACATGCAAATGACTAACAGACAATGAGAAAATGTTCATCATCATTAGCCATCAGGGAAATTCAAATCAAAACCACACTGAGATACCACCTTACCTGTTAGAATGGCAAAAATTCACAAGGCAAGAAGCAAGAAATGTTGGCAAGGATGTGGAGAAAGGGGAACCCTCTTGCATTGTTGGTGGGTATGCAAGTTGGTACAGCCACTTTGGAAAACAGTGTGGAGGTTCCTCAAAAATTTAAAAATAGAGCTACCCTATGACCGAGCAATTGTACTCTTGGGTATTGACCTCAAATACACAGATGTAGTGAAAAGAAGGGCCATATGCACCCCAATGTTCACAGCAGCAATGTCCACAATAGCCAAACTGTGGAAAGAGCTGAGATGCCCTTCAACAGATGAATGGATAAAGAGGATGTGGTCCATATATACAATGGACTATTACTCAGCCATCAGAAAAGATGAATAGCCAACTTTTACATCACCATGGATGGGACTGGAGGAGACTATGCTAAGTGAAATAAGTCAAGCAGAGAAATTCAATTGTCATGTGGTTTCACTTATTTGTGGAACATAAGGAATAGCATGGAAGACATTAGGAGAAGGAAGGGGAAAATGAAGGGTGGGAAATTGGAGGGAGCAATGAACCATGAGAGACTATGGACTCTGAGAAACAAACTGAAGGTTTTAGAGTTGAGTGGGGTGGGGGAATGTTTTAGCCCAGTGATGGGTATTAAGGAGGGTATGTATTGAATGGAGCACTGAGTGTTATATGCAAACATTGAATCATGGATCACTACATCAAAAACTAATGTATGGTGACTAACATAACATAATATAATAAAATTAATAATAACTAATGATGTATTGTATGGTGACTAACATAACATAATAAAAATAAATTAAATTAAAAAAACAAAAACAAATATCATTGTCCATGCCTGTTTACACAAATGAATTAACAGGTTCCTCTTACTGCTATCTAACTCTTGTTATTTTTTCATGTGGCTGTCCACCATCCCTACCCTTCATTAGACTGTGAGCACTCAGAGAGCATTTTGTGCTGTGCTTGATTTATACTGTACTGTACTCCTGGTGTCTAGTAAAGTGCCAAGATGGGAAAGGCAAGAGCATATGTTAAATTATTATCATCATCATCATCATTGTATCATCATCCTTAAGGCCAACTCTTTGTCGGCCTAATCATGGGGTTGAGGTAGAGTATGTACAAGTTAACAGCTCATAAAAGCATGGCATTTGGAACAAAGTAGACAGAAATGGGTTTGAATCTTGATGTCACCACTTACTAGCTAAGTGACCTTGTGTAAGTCATTTCAATTCTCTGAGCTTTGGTTTCCTAATCAATAAAATAGAGGTTAATAATTGGGCCTTCCTTACAGACTTGTTGTAAGAATGAAATGTAATCATTCATGTAGATCACACCATACAATAGGACTTAAATAGTAGCCCTTATTATTATTGCAGTATACCTGTGGGTGCCAGTGGAAACACTGGTCTGCATGGGCCCAACTGCTTGTCCATATCGCTTTCTTCCAGCAACTCCACAGCATAAGTATTATGTCAAGCTGTCCTTGGGCTCTAGAACAGACCCACAGCCTGACAAAGGAGCCAGAGTATTAATCTGTTGCCATGGGGTCAGAAGCCTATTTATTCAGAAAGAGAAGTACTTGGTACCCAATTCCTGAGAGGCCACCAATATAACTTTTATGTTTGTGATGGCATAAAAAAAGCCCAATCTGGAAATGTAAGTCTGAGGGACCAAAGTGGGTATAATGGGACAAAGATGACTCTCTCCTTCCCCACTAATTTGGCTTTTGGCCTTAGCTCTATCATTGACTTAGCAAGTCTCCTCCCCTCTCTGGCCCTAAGTTTCCCCATCTGTGCAACAAAGCTGTTGGATCAGGTGGTTTTCTAGGTCTTATTATCTCTGACACTCCAGAGTTCTTTTTTCCCTCCCTTCCTGAACGTCCCTTTGCCTTTGGCTAATTCTAAAGTCTCAAAAGCCAAAGTTGGATCTGCTAATCAAAAGACAGAAAGGATGCATTCTCTATAACAAAAAATGCAACCTCTAAAAGTAGATCAGTAAGGCACTGGCCCTTGATCTTCTGAAGCATGGTATGTATGCCTTCACATGCATGCTCAGGGTTATGGGGGTGGGGATCACCTCCTACTTTGGGAGTTTAGACAAAGAAAAACAAAAGGGAAGAGTCTTTCCCAAGGGTGCTGATAGCTTTGGCAGTCATTGTGCCACCTGAAAGTAGTCAGGTTTGGCCCAGGACTTTGGTCTATCCAACACACTCCACATTGACCTGTGAAAGAAAAAGAGAAGCCAAGGAAAAAATGGACCCTGGCCTCCAGAATTGTGGCTGGCCTCTGCTTTCACCTGACATCCAAAAGCCAATTAATGAGAAGGACCATCCCATCCACTCCCAAAGGTCCAGACAAAACCCTCAGGCTGCAAGAGACTTGTCAAAGGAGGAGATGGAAGTAGCATTTGTTGAATACCTTGCTGTCTCCACGTAAGTACCTGATAACCCTGGAACAACTAAAGAAAAGCATGGGGGAAGGGAAATGCTTGCCTGGCTGTAAAAATGCAAAGGGGTTTTGTGTTTCAGAAGCTATGAATATCTTATTTTCTCAAAAGAGCATTGTCAAGAAAATAGATGTCTAAATATGATTCCTCTGCTAGCAGATAGAGGGCCTAAGTGTCTAGATAGAGTGAAATGGCAGGGATGGACTAACTGTGGACACAGCTAAGTGGCAGGAATGGAACATAAGTTCCATGATGCAGGCCAGTGAAAGGAGAGAGAAAAGCCACTCTCCAGAAGCAAAGTGTCAGGGAGATGCTCAGTGGTAGAAAGAGGTTCTGAGGAATAAGATGGGGGCATAGAAAGTATATGAGAATTTAGAAAGAAGATGGAAGCTTGAAGGAGAAGGGGGCCATAGCTAAAAGATGGAAAAATAGCAGGGGGTTAATGAGGAGGAGAAAGAGTTGTGGATTATAGAAGGGGGCAAGAAGAAGGTAACCTTGGCCAGAGGGAAAGGAGGATTTTGCCCACACAGTGGGGAAGAAATCCAGCAATGGGGAAGAAAAGAAAATGCAAATGTGAGGCAGAGAGAATAGTGGCTTAAAAAGCTGTTAAAAATACATGAGGGGTTGGGGATTAAAGGAATGGATAGAGGCTGAGGAACAGCATGTTGCTATAAGAGGTGACTAGGGCTTCATAAGAGGTCAGAAGCACTATGGGGACTCACTCATGAGATGCTGTTGAGAGATAAGACTAAGCCTGAAAGGCACAGGAGTGCATGGGCTATAAGAAAAGAGAAAGGGAAGATTTTAGTGAGCAAATGTGGGCAATAAAGGGGATTACAGTAAGTGATGGAATGATGGATCAGTGTGCAAATGGGAGCTCAGAGAAGGTTCAAGGCCTCAGGGAAGGGATGCAGTTAACGGTAGATAAGGGAGCTCAATGAGGTAAAGGGAGTTCAGTGATAAGGGGGACTCACTGGGCAAATGGGAGCTCTGTGAATGGGCCTCAAGAAGCGAAGCCACTTCAGCACCGATCAGAGAGGAAAAGAGAATTCACTGGGGGAGAGGTTCAGTGACAGAAATGTGGACTATTTACACGTTTGAAAATATACAAGAGATAGGTGTCTGGGTGGCTCGGTTGGTTAAGTGTCCAGCTCTTGATTTTGGCTCAAGTCTTGGGATCGAGCCCCACATTGGGCTCTGTGCTCAGTGCAGAGTCTGCTTGAGACTCTCTCCCTCTTCCTCTGCCACTCCCCCACTCGAGTTCTCTCTCTCTCAAATAAGTAAGTAAGTAAGTAAGTAAGTAAGTAAGTAAGTAAGTAAGTAAGTAAATAAATAAATAAATAAATAAATAAAATCTTTAAAAAAAGAAAAGAAAATACATGTGAGACAGACTTCCAGCCTCGACTGGATTATGTAGTAACACTTCTCCATTGATTCTCCCTACTAAGGACAACTATAAACCCTGGAAATAATGTAAGAGACAACAAGAGGAGAACTTTGAAAGGTGGTAAAAAGAAAGTAATCTGGTTAGGGACTCCAGGACTATAAGAACAACAGAGTGGCCGGACAACTTATGTGCACACCCAACATAAGAAAGTAGTCCAAACCCAGCATTTCACAACTTCCCATCTAGAAACAGAAGGCAGTCCAGGTAGATTCATTCTTTCCCTGGATTTAAGCAAATTTCCCAACAAAAACACCAGGTTAGGGGCACCTGGGTGGCTCAGCTGGTTGAGTGTCCAGCTCTTGATTTTGGCTCAGGTCATGATCTCAGGGCTGTGGGACTGAGCCCTGCACTGGGCTCCATGCTCAACCTGGAGTCTGCTTGGGATTCTCTCTCCATGTCTGCCCCTCCCCCTGCACTCACATGCACTCTCTCACACAAACAAACAAACAAACACACCAGATGAGCCCAAAAGAACCAGCAAGTAAGATATAGATTGGGAGTCCCACTGACAATAAGCATCAGGTGAAGCATTTTTTTCTTCTTCACTGAGCCTGATGCTACCTACCACCCCAAGATTACAAGGGCAAACAGGCAGGCAGAACCACAGCACCAAGAGAGACTCAACTAATAACAAGTGGCCTATTCAGGAAGCCTCTGTATTCCCACAATCCTGAGAGTACCTGTACCCTCCCAGAGAAACCAGGGTGGCTGAGGATCATCAGTAGGGAGATCGAGCTATAAGCACTGAGTTGAAGAAGGTTCTTTGCCTCAGAATCCAAACCCCATTATATATACTGGGCTGCGAAGAGGACCAACAAATGGAGGTGTCCACCAGAACAAGCAGCCCAGCCCAGGAAACCTCTTTGTTCCCAAAACACTAGATAAACCACAGACCATTATAGCACAAGAAAGGCTAAAAAATTAAACTGTCATTAGGACTATAGCTCACAAAACTAGGTGAGGACCTGTGTGCTGAGCCTAAATATAGTGACTCCTTGCTAAAAGAAATTATTTAAATAAGACCCAGAATTGCCAACTGTAATAGGCAATATGTCCAGGATACACTGAAAACCACCCATCATACCAAGAACCAGGAAAATCACAGCCTAAATAAGAAATGGCAATCAATAGATGCAAACACAAAGATGAAGCAGTTGTTGGAATTACCTGACAAGGACTTAAAGCAACTGTCATAAAAATGCTTCAACAAGCAATTATAAAATCTCTTAAAACAAATGAAAAAATATAAAATCTCAAAAAAGAAATGGAAATTGTAGAAAAGAACCAAATGAAAATTACAGAACTAAAAAAATACATTAACTGAAATGAAAAATTTGCCAGATGGGCTCAATAATAGAGTGGAAATAACAGAGGATAAAATTCAGTGAAAATTACAAAATGCTGATAAAAAAATCAAAGAAGGCCAAAATTAATAGAGAGTATACCATGTTCATGATTTAGAAAATTTATCACAGTACAGTTGTCAATTATCTCCAAATAGTTCTATAGGTTTAATGCAATTCAAAGCAAAAACCCTAGAACGAATTTTTTAGATATAGACAAGTTTATTTTAAAATATGTATGGAAAGGTACAGCCCCTAGAATATCTAAAACAATCTTGGAATTAAAAAAAGTAAGAAAAAAGAGGGAAAAATCACTCTACCCAGTATTACTATATAGCAACAATAATCAAGATCGTGTAGTAATGGTGGAGACACCAATCACATAAATCAATGAAACAGAATAGAGAACCCCCAAATAGACCTATACAAATATACCCAACTGTTTTTTTTTTCAAAGATGCAAAAACAATCAAATGGAAGAAAGATAGCCTTTGAATAAATGGTGCTAGGATAACTGGGTATCCATGGACAAAACAAAAACAAAAAGCAAACAAAAAAAGGGGCACCTGTGTGGCTCAGTCTGTTAAGCATCTGCCTTAGGCTCATGTAATGATCCCAGGGTCCTGGGATTGAGCCCTGCATCAGGTTGCCTGCTCAGCAAGGAGTCTGTTTCTCCCTCTCTCTGCCCTTCCCCTCACTCATGCTTTCTCTCTCTCTCTCTAATAAATAAATAAAATCTTTAAAACAAAACAAAACAAGACACCAAAAATCAAACAACAACAACAAATCCCCCTAAACCTCACATCCTACAAAGAAACTAACTCAAAATGGATCACAGATTTAAACGCAAATTGTAAAACTATAAATGTTTTTAGGAAAAAACCCCACAAAATCTTGGGGATCTAGAGGTTGGCAAAGAGTTCTTGGATTTGACACTAAAAGCATGAATCATAAAAGGAAAAATCAACAAATTAGACCTCATTAAAATTTAAATTCTGGTCTGTGAAAGTCTGTGTGAAATGGATGAAAAGCCAAGCTACACTTGGGAAAAAATACTTGCAAACTTCATAACTGACAGGGATTAGTATACATAAAATGTGAAGAATGCCCAAACTCAAGAGTAAATCATAAATAATCCAATAAGAAAATGAGCAAAAGACATGAACAGACAATTTACTAAAGAGGATATAGAGATGGCCAATAAGCACATGAAAAGATATTCAACATAGTTAGGCATTAGGCAAATTCAAATTAAAATCACAATGAGATATCACTATGTGCCTACCAGAATGGCTAAGGTAAAAAAGTGATAACATCAAATCCTGGCAAGGATGCTTAGAAACTGATCACTCATACACTGAAACTGGACACTCCTACATTGCTGATGGGAAAATAAATGGTGTAACTACTCTAGGGAACAGTTTGATAATTTCTTACAAAATTAAACATGCAATTATCATACTACTCAACAATGCATTCTTGGACATTTACCCCAGAAAAATGAAAACTTATGTTCACACAAAAACCTATATATGAATGTGTATAACAGCTTTATTAATAATAGCCCCAAAATAGAAATATCCCTGATATCCTTAAACAGGTGAATGGTTCACTGTGGTATATCTATACCATGGAATATTACTCAGCAATAAAAAGGAATGGACCACTGACACATGCAACAACTTAGATGGATCTCAAGGGAATTATGCTTAGTGAGAAATCCCCAATCCCCAAAGATCACAAACTGTATGATTCCATTTGCATAACATTCTTGAAATGGCAAAATTTTAGAAATGAAAAACAGATTAATGGTTGCCAAGGCTTGTGGGTAATGGCAGGAGGGATATGGGTGTGATTATAAACAGGCAACAGAAAGGATCCTTGCAGTGACACAACTGTTCAGTACCTTGACTGTAGTGGAGGATATATGAACCTGTGAGTGTGATAAAAGCGTATTAAACTAAATACACATATACACAAATGAGTATTAGTACAACTGGGAAAATCTAAATAAGCTTGGTGGATTGTATCAGTGTCAGTATCCCAGTTGTGATATTGTTCTGTAGTTTTAAAAAAGATATCATTGGGAAAAATAATTAAAGGGTCACAGAATCTCTTTATATTATTTCATACAACTGCATGTGGATCTACAATTATCTCAAATAAAATTTTTAACTAAAAGAGAAAAAGGAAAAGAAAGAAAATGTAAATAATATCATGGGCTAAGTACCAGTGGATGAAAACAAGCCTGAATAGCCATGAGTAATACTTAGGGAGGACTAGGGATTTCTGGGTGTGGGAGGCAGGGCTAGGGGAGCCCAAGAACGATGAATGAGTCATTTCAGACTGGGCTGTGGGTAAGGAGTTGCAATGCAAAGTATTAAGTGGGATTTCTCTTGGTGTCCCTCCCCTCAGTGTCCACAGTCTTCAGGCCTGACACTCTGGCCACACAGACCAACCTCAATAAGACCAACCTCAATAAGGCCTCTGAGATGGCCTCAACTAGAGACTGTGACAAAACTAATAAATATAACACTTCGGGCACACCAGTGAATAACAGTTATGCATGATAGCTGAGACTTCTCACATTTATAATAATGGCTTCTCTGTCTCAGAGTTCTAAAATAGCCTCTCTTCCTGAGTGCTGGCTGGAACCTGAAATCCAAATTTCAAAGCCTTGCACCCTGCCTCACACTCTGAGGAAGGTTTTGGCTCAAAGAGAAATGCTAAGGGGCGCCTGGGTGGCTCAGTCATTAAGCGTCTGCCTTTGGCTCAGGTCATGATCCCAGGGTCCTGGGATCGAGCCCCGCATCGGGCTCTCTGCTCGGGGGGAAGCCTGCTTCTCCCTCTCCCCCTCCCTCTGCTTGTGTTTCCTCTCTCGCTGTGTTTCTCTCTGTCAAATAAATAAAATCTTTAAAAAAAAAAAAAGAGAGAAATGCTAAAATGGGTATATTCATTATATTCATTTCCTATTGCTGCTATAACAAATTACCAAAAATTTAGTGGTTTAAAACAACACAAATTGGGGCGCCTGGGTGGCTCAGTCATTAAGCGTCTGCCTTCAGCTCAGGTCATGATCCCAGGGTCCTGGGATTGAGCCCCACATCCGGCTCCCTGCTCAGCGGGAAGCCTGCTTCTCCTTCCCCACTCCCCCTGCTTGTGTTCCTTCTCTCACTGTCTCTCTCTGTCAAATAAATAAATAAATAATCTTTAAAAAATGCAAAAAATCTAGTATTAAAAAATAAACAAAACAACACAAATTTATTACCTTACAATTCTAGAGGTAAGAAGTCCAAAATGGGTCTTACTGAGCTAACATCAAGGAGTTGTTCCTTCTGGAACACAAGGCTGCTTTCTTTCTGGAGGCTTTAGGGCAAAATCTCTTCCCTTGATTTTTCAGGCTTCCGAAAGCCATATGAATTCCTTATCTCAAAGTCCCTTCCTCACATCTTCTAAGTCAGCAAAGTAGCATATCACAATCTCTCTCTCTTACCTTTCTGCATCCATCATCAAATCTCTTTCTGACTTTCTTACTACTCTTTATAAAGAACCTTGTGATTATTTTGGGCCTACCCAGATAATACAGAATTAACCCCTGATTTTAAGATCCATATAAATTAACCACATCTACAAAGTCTTTTTTGCCATATAAGTTAACATATTCACAGGTCTGGAGATTAGAATGAGGACATCTTTGGGTGGCCATTATTTTGCATACCATATTGAGGAAAAGAGGATTAATGCTGAGATTTTTCCCAAAGTGCACTGTGATAGATGCAGATAAGATAGAGTTCTGGACACTTGGCCCTGGCAAGAGAGAGTTCCACCTTCTTAAATTTCCCAGCTTAAGCATGGGCTTTAAATATCTTGGCTAGAGCAGAACACATAGCTGTTGTTCAATCAATGACCTTATATCCTCCCTTGGATGCTCCTCCACAGACTCTGGTTTAATCAGCACTGGGCTTCCAGAAGGTCCTTCAAGGTCCAGCTTAAAAGTGAGCTCTCCATGAAATTTCACATGATCCTCCTCTGCCCCTTACCCCACTAGTCAGATATAACTAATTATCTGGGAGTTCATAGCACACATAGAGGACTTCTACTTAGGTTCTCTAAATTTTCCTCTAAAGCAAAAAGCAAAAATAGGAATTGCTGTGTTGCTAGGGTGACTGATCGTGACTATCAAGTAGAAATTGTAATGTTACTTCACAACAGAGTAAGGAAGAATATGTCTGGAGTACAGAAGATCCCTTTTGGTGTCTCTTACTATTACCATGCCCTATGATTAGAATCAGTGGAAAACTATTAACAACTCAATCCAGGCAGGACTACTACTAATGGCCTTTCAGAAATGAAGGTTTGGGTCACCCCATCAGGTAAAGAACCACAAACAGCTGAGGTGAAAAGAGAATATTGGATAGATAGTGGAAGAAGGTGGTTATGAATATGAGCTATAAGCATCTGACCAGTTAGAGAAATGAGGACTTTGTCATGAGTATTTTCTTCTTATTTTGTTATAAATATATTTGTGTGGGTGTTTTTCTGAGAGTGTTTTCCATGAGATTAACATTTTATTTGTTTTTTAAAAAGAATTTATTTTGAGAGAGACAAGTGAGAGAGAGCATGAGTGGGGGCGGGGGGGGGTGCAGAGGGAGAGGAAGAAGCAGACTCCCAGCCGAGCAGGGAGTCTGATGCTGGGCTCCATCCCAGGACCCCCGGGATCATGACTTGAGCTGAATGTAGATGCTTAACTGACTGAGTCACCCAGGTGCCCCAAGATTAACATTTTAATCAGTAAAGCAGATTGTCCTCCATAATGTGGATGGACCTCATAAAATCAGTTAAAGACCTATGTAGAACAACAACAACAACAACAAAAACACCTCTCCCAAGAAAGAATTCTCCAGTGGACTCCTTCAGACATTATCTGGAACTTTGCTTAATCTTCTTTTTTTTTTTTAATTGTTTTTATTTACTTTTATTTTATTTCTATTTTTAAGTTGTATTTATTTTAATTCCAGTGTAGTTAACATACAGTGTTATATTAGTTTCTGGTGTACAATATAGTGATTCAATTATTCCATATATTACTTAGTGCTCATCAAGGTAAGTGTACTCCCAATCCCCTTCACCTATTTTACCAATCCACCCAACCACCTCCCCTCTGGTAAACATCTGTTTGTTCACCACAGTTTAGAGTCTGTTTTGTTTGTTTGTTTGTTTGTCTCTTTTTTCCCCTTTGCTCATTTGTTTTGTTTCTTTTGTTTTTTTTTAAATGTGTTTTGTTTCTTAAATTCTACATATGAGTGAATTCATATGGCATTTGTCTTTCTCTGACTGACTTATTTAGCTTAGCATGATTCTTTCTAGAGCCATCCATGACAATGCAAATGTCAAGATTTCATTTATTTTTAGGGTGGTATTACATATATATATGTAATATATGTAAAAACATATATATATAATCTTCTTTATTCATTCATCTATCAATGGACACTTAGCCTGCTTCCGTAACTTGGCTATTGGAAATAATGTTGCAATTAACACAGGGATGCCAACATCCTTTCAAATTAGCTTTTTCATATTCTTTGGGTAAATGCACAGTAGTGCAATTACTGGATCTTACAGTAGTTCTATTCTTAAATTTTTGAGGAACCTCCATATTCTATTTCACAATGACTGCACCAGTTTACAGTCCCACCACCAGTACACAGTGTTCCTTTTTCTCCTCATCCTTGACTAAACTTGTTCTTCTGTTTTTCACTTTAGCAGTTCTGACAGGTGTGAGGTGATACCTTATTGTGATACTGATTTGCATTTCCCTGATAAAGACCTATGTTGAACATCTTTTCATGGGTCCACTGGCCACCTGTATGTCTTTTTTGGAGATATTTCTGTTCATGTCTTATGTTTGTTTTGTAATTGGATTATTTGTTTCTTGGATGTTGGTTTATCAGTTTTTTATATATTTTGGATACTAACCCTTTATCAGATATATCATTTGCAAATATTTTCTCCCATTCATTAGGTTGCCTTTTAGCGTTGTTGATTGTTTCCTTCACTGTGAAGAAGCTTTTAATATTTTTAATATTTTTTCAAGTTTTTATCTAAATTCCAGTTAGTTAACATATACAGTAATACTGGTTTCAGGAATAGAATTTAGTTATTCATCACTTACATATAACTCCCAGTGCTCATCACAATAAGTTCTCTCCTTAATACCTATCACCACTTCCCACTTCCCACCTCCCTCCATCAACCCTCAGTTAATTCTCTATTGTTAAGAGTCTTTTATGGTTTTCTTCCCTCTCTCCCTTTTTCCTTTCACATACATTTATCTGTTTTCTTTATTAACTTTCACATATAAGTGAAATCATATGGTATTTGTCTTTCTCTGACTGACTTATTTCACTGAACATAATACAACCTAACTGCACCCATGTTGTTGCAAATGGCAAGATTTCATTCTTTTTGATGGCTGAGTAATATTCCATTGCATATATATGCCACATCTTCTTTATCCATTCATCAGTTGATGGACATGTAGGCTCTTTCTATAATTTGGTTATTATTGATAATGGTACTATAAATGTCGGGTTCCATGTATCCCTTCAATATGTATTTTAGTATCCTTTGGGTAAATACCTAGTAAAGCATTGCTGTGTTGTAGGGTAGTTCTATTTTTAACTTTTTGAGGAACATCCATACTGTTTTCCAGATTGGCTGCACCAGTTTTCATTCCCACCAACCATGCATGAGGGTTCCCCTTTCTCCATATCCTAGACAACTATCTTGTTGTGGTTTTGAATTGTATTTCCCTGATGATGAGTGATGTTGAGCATATTTTCATGTGTCTATTAGCCATCTGTATGTCTTTGGAGAAATGTCTGTTCATGCCTTCTGCTTATTCTTGACTGGATTTTTTGTTTTTTGGGTATTGAGTTTGATTAGTTCTTTATAGATCTTGGACACTAGCCCTTTGTCTGATATGCCATTTGCCAATATATTTTCCCATTCCAAAGGTTCGTCTTTTAGTTTTGTTGATTGTTTTCTTTTTATCTTGATGAAGTTTTTATCTTGATGAAGCCCCAATAATTCAGTTTTGCTTTTGTTTCCCTTGCCTCTGGATATGTTTCTAGTAAGAAGTTGCTGTGGTCAAGGTCAAAGAGGTTGGTGCCTGTGTTCTCCTCTAGGATTTTGATGGATTCCTGTCTCACATTTAGGTCTTTCATCCATTTTGAATTTATTTTTGTGAATGGTGTAAGAAAATGATCCAGTTTCACTCCTCTGCATGGTGCTGTACAATTTTCCCAACACCATTTGTGGAAGACACTGTCTTTTTTTCCATTGGATATTCTTTCCTGCTTTGTCGAAGATTTGTTGATCATAGAGTTGAGAGTCCATTTCTGGGTTCTCTATTCTGTTCCATTGATCTATGTGTCTGTTTTTGTGCCAATATCATACTGTCTTGATGATTACAGCTTTGTAATAGAGCTGGAAGTTCGGAATTGTGATACCTTCAGCTTTGGTTTTCTTTTTCAACATTACATTGGCTATTCGGGGTCTTTTCTGCTTCCATACAAATTTTAGAATTGTTAGTTCCAACTCTGTGAAAAATGCTGCTGTTATTTTAATAGGGATTGCATTAAATGTGTAGATTGCTTTGGGTAGCATAGACATTTTCACAATATTTGTTCTTCCAATCCATGAGCATGGAATGTTTTTCCATCTCTTTGTGTCTTCCTCATTATCTTTCCTAAGTGTTCTATAGTTTTCAGAGTACAGATCTTTCACCTCTTTGGTTAAGTGTCTTCCTAGGTATCTTATTATTTTTTGCTGCAATTGTGAATGGGATCAATTCCTTGACTTCTTTTTCTGCTGCTTTGTTATTGGTGTATAGAAATGCAATTGACTTCTGTGTATTGATTTTATATCCTGCGACTTTGCTGAATTCCTAGATCAGTTCCAGCAATTTTTTGGTGGATGCTTTTGGGTTTTCTACATAGAGTATCATGTTGTCTGCAAATAATGAAAGTTTAACTTCTTCCTTGCTGGTTTGGAGTCTTTTATTCTTTTTGTTTTCTAACTGGTAAGGCAAGACTTCCAGTACTATGTTAAATAATGAGGGTAACAGTGGAAATCCCTGTTTTGTTACTGACCTTATTAGAGGAAAAACACTGTTTTTCCCCACTGAGAATGATATTAGCTGTGGGTCTTTGTATATGGCCTTTATGATTTTAAGGTATGTTCCCTCTATCCCTACTTTGTTGAAGGTTTTTATATAAAAATGTGTGCTGTACTTTATCAAATGATCTTTCTGCATCTATTGAGAGAATCATATGGTTCTCATCCTTTCTTTTATTACTGGAGTGTATCATGTTGATTGATTTGCAAATATTGAACCACCCCTCCAGCCCAGGAATAAATCCCACTTGATCATGGCAAATAACTCTTTTAATGTACTGTTGGATTTCATTTGCTAGTATTGTATTAATAATTTTTGCATCCATGTTCATCAGGGATATTGGCCTGTCATTCTCCTCTTAATGGGGTCTTTGTCTGGTTTAGGAATCCAGGTAATGCTGGCCTCATAGAATGAATATGGAAGTTTTCTTTCCATTACTACTTTTTGGAAAAGTTTAGAGGAATAGGGTTTTTTAAAATATTTTATTTATTTTTTGAAAGAGAGACAGACAGTGAGAGAGGGAACACAAGCAGGGGGAGTGGGAGAGGGAGAAGCAGGCCTCCCGCAGATCAGGGAGCCTCACGTGGGGCCCAATCCCAGCACCCTGGGATCACGACCTGAGCCGAAGGCAGACGCTTAACGACTGAGCCACCCAGGCGCCCCTAGAGGAATAGGTATTAACTCTTCTTTATATGTCTGGTAGAAATCCCCTGGGATGCCATCTGGCCTTTGACGATTGTTTGTTGGGAGATTTTTGATTACTGCTTCAATTTCTTTGCTGTTTATGGGTCTGTTCAGGTTTTCTTTATCTTCCAGTTTCAGCTTTGGTAGTTTGTATGTTTCTAGGAATTTATCCATTTCTTCCAGATTGTCCAGTTTGTTGGCATATAATTTTTCATGATATTCTCTTATGATAGTTTGTATTTCTGTATTGTTGGTTGTGATCTCTCCCTTTCATTCAGGATTTTATTTATTTGGGTCCATTCTCTTTTGTTTTTGATAAGTCCAGGTAAGGGCTTCTCAATTTTATTAATTCTTTCAATGAACCAGCTCTTAATGTCATTGATCTGTTCTACTGGATTTTTTCCTGTATTTTTTTCTGCTTTAATCTTTACTATTTCCCTTCTACTGCTTGCTTTAGGCTTTATTTGCAGTTCCTTTACTAGATCCTGTAAGTGTAGAGTTAGGTTGTATATTTGAGACTTTTCTAGCTTCAGGTAGGCATGTATTGCAATATACTTCCCTCTTAGGACTGCCTTTGCTGCATCCCAGAGGTTTTGGACTGTCATGTCTTCATTTTCATTTGCTTCCATGTATTTCTTTATTTCTTCTTTGATTTCCTGGTTAACCCATCATTCTTTAGTAGGATGTTCTTTTACCTCCCATGTATTTGTGGTCTTTCCAAATTTTGTCCTGTGGTTGACTTCAAGTTTCATAGCACTGTGGTCTGAAAATATGCATGGTATGATACTTTGTGTACTTGTTCAGGGCTGATTTGCAGCCCAGTATGTGATCTATTGTGGAGAATGTTCTATGTGCATTCAAAAAGAATGTGCATTCTGCTGCTTTAGGATAAAATGTTCTGAATGTATCTGTTAAGTTCATCTTAACATCAGTGTGTCATTCGAAGCCATTGTTTCCTGGTTGATTTTCTGCTTAGATGATATATCCATTGCTGTTAGTCAAGTTTTAAAGTCCCCTACAATTACTGTATTATTATTAATGAGTTTCTTCCTGTTTGTTATTAATTTATTTATATATTTAGGTGCTTCCATGTTGGGGGCAGAACTATTTACAATTGTTAGATCTTCTGGATAGACAGTTCCCTTGATTATGATATAATGCCCTTTTCATCACTTGTTACAGACTTTGGTTTAAAGTCTAGTTTATATGAAATAAGGATTGCTATTCTAGCTTTTTTTTTATGTCCATGTGTATGAAAAATATTACTCCATCCCTTCACTTTCAATCTGCAAGTGACTTTGGGTCTAAACTGAGTCTCTTGTAGGCAGCATCTAGATGGGCCTTGATTTTTTTATTCTGATACCCTATGTCTTTTGATTGAAGCATTTAGTCCATTTACATTCACAGTGATTATTGATGGGTATGAATTTAATGCCATTGTGTTATCTGTAAAGGTAGTGTTTCTGGTGATATTCTGTGTTCCTTTCTAGTATTTGTTGCTTCTGGCCCTTTTTCCCCCCATTGAAAGAGTCCCCTTTAATGTTTCTTGCAGGGCTGGTTTAGTTGTCATGAACTCCTTTAGTTTTTATTTGTCTGGGAAACTCTTTATCTCTCTTTATATTCTGAATGACAGCCTTGGTGGATAACGTCTTCTTGGCTGCATATTTTTCCCATTCAGTACATTGCATATATCATGCCACAATCTCCTGGCCTGCCAAGTTTCTGTGGATAAATCTGCTTCCAATCCAATCTGTCTTCTCTTGTAGGGTAAGGACTTTTTTCCCCTTGCTGGTTTTGGGATTCTTTCCTCGTCTGTGTATTTTGTGAATTTGACTATGACATGTCCTGGTGATGGCCAGCTTTTGTTGATTTAATGGGAATTTTCTGTGCTTCTTGGAATTCATTGTCTGTTTCCTTCCCCAGTTAGAGAAGTTCTTAGCTATAATTTGCTCAAATAAACATTCTGCCCCCTTTTCTCCCTCTTCTTCTTTCAGGACTGTTATGATATTAATGTTATTATGCTTTAAAGAGTCACTGAGTTCTAAGTCTACATTTATGATCCAATAATTTTCTTTACCTTTTCTTTTCAGCTTCATCATTTTCAATAATCTAATCTTCTATATCACTGATTCCTTCTTCAGCTTTGTCCATTCTCCTTGCCATTGCATCCTGCCAGTTTTGCATCTCAGTTATAGCATTTTTTATTTTGGCCTGACTGGTTTTTAGTTCCTTTATCTCTGCTGTAAAGAATTCTCTAGTGTCTTCTATGCTTTTCTCAAGCCCAGTTAATACCCTTATGATTATTGTTTTAAATTCTGGTTCAGGCATCTTACATCAGTTTTGATTAAATTCCTGGCTGTTACCTCCTCTTCTTTCGTTTGGTGTGAATACCTCTGTCTTGTCATTTTTTCTAGGTCACTGTGTGTGTGTGTGTGCGCATGCACGTGTGTGTGTGTGTGATTGTTAGGAAAGCCTGTTATATTCCTGCTCCCAAGAGTAATGTTTATATTAGGAAGAGGTCAAAAGAAACAACAACAAAAAAAGAGGTGTCTCTGTCTTAGGCCTCATGCTTCAGGAGGTGTTTCAGAGTGTGCACTCTGCTATTGTGGTTTGGCTGCTCCTTCCCTCAGGTGAGTCCTCTACAGCATTTCTCCTTGCCTGCAGTAGCGGGTGTTTGGACTTTGTCCACTGTGTGGCAAGTTTTAAGTAGGTGTATTTATCTGCTTTGTTAAAGGAAGGTAGATCAAAAAAAAAAAAAAAAAAAAGAAAAGAAAAAGAAAAAGAAAAAAGGAAGCTAGATCCTATTTCCCCTAGAGCTGAAGATTTGCAGCACTCTATAATCAGTACACTTGGTGCATTCAAGGGTTTTGTGCTAGTCTTCTGAGGAAGGGACCTGCTCCCATGATTCTCAGATGGACTTGCACTAGTGGAGGTGCACCTACAGGACACAGGGGGGCTGAGCTTGGTGTAAGTGTCTCCAGCCTCCACTGAGAGGTGCTGTGTTGTTCACTGAAGTTGGTCAGTGCTGATGGGCAGGGGTAAAATGGTGTCACCACACTTTGAAGTGGGGATTTTGTGCCTGGCACTCTTCAGGAAGCCCTCACAGAAGAGCAATCTATCACCCCTCTTGTGTCCCTAGCTCCTGTTCTTATCCCTGCCTTCACCCTGTCTGTGTCCAAGCTGTCTGTCTGCCAGGTGGCACTGAACTCCTGTATTTTATCTCAGATTCATGGCTGGGTTTCAAAACTCCAAGTTTTAAGGACCCACACTGTGCTGACCCATATTGATCTTCTGGGGGAGGGTCTCCCATGCTGTGTCTGGTACCAGTTTGTCCCAGAAATTGGTCAAACAACTGCACACCAGTTCATAGTTTATAGTAAAGTGCAGCAAAAAGCTGGCACCAAAGTTTGCTGCCCTCAGGCAGTGTCTCTGTTCCTATGCTAGAGAACAGGGCAGCAATGTTGATGCTACCAGTTCTTTTGTCCCCACAGAGGCTGTGCCACCACTCCCAAATGTGCTCTAAGAAGGGTAACAGTTTATCCCCATATGACCCAGGGGATCCTCAGACCAAGCTGCCCACTCCCAGGTCTCTGCCCTCCTTCCCTACAGGAGCACTGTTAAACCCACCAGGCATGACCCTGGTGATGGCGTGGACTTCTAAAACATCAGACTTTACACTCCACTGCTTGACTACTTGCAGTAGTCAGTCCCTCTCCTTTTCTCAGTCAATGATTTTGGGGAAGAGTTTTTCTTGTCCATTCCCCTATGCATGCTTTCCGTCTCTCTCTTTCTGTCTTGCTCATCTCTCCATGATCAGGGCTCCCTCACCTCCACAGTACCTGCAGTTCTTTTCTCCCTCAAATCAACTTTCTGCAATTCCTACCTTCCTTGGTGTGGCCATTTTTCTACATCTAGTTGTGCAGTTTGTTTTTTTCAGTACTCAGATCAATTTCTCTGGTGTTCAGAATGATTTGATATTTATCTAGCTGTGTTAGAGGGACAAAGCAAGCTTAGGATCTCCCTACCCCTCTGCCATCTTAACTCCCCTTGAATTTTGTAGTTATTATACCCATGAAGAGTTGTATATATTTGTTACTTATTTCTGTGTCCATACACATTATATAGGATTTTCTTATGTTTACCCAAATTGATAAATGTAGCTCTTGTCATTTTAATTTAGCTATATTGTTTCTTTCAGTAGTTGCTTAGGGTGTCCCTACTCCTCTGCCATCTTAATTTCTCCTCCTGTATTTTTATTTTGATATAGCCCCAATAGTTTATTTTGCTTTTATTTCCCCTGTCATATATTGAAAAAAATTTTATAGCAAAGTCAGAAAACTTACTGCCTGTGTTCTTTTTTAGGATTTTTATGATTTCATGTCTCAAATTTAGGTCTTTTATCCTTTTTTAAGTTTATTTTTGTGTATTGTGTAAGAAAGGGTCCAGTTTCATTCTTTTGCATGTTGCCGAGCTGTTTTCTCAACACAATTTGTTGAAGAGATGTCCTTTCCCATTGGATATTCTTGTCTTTTAGTCAAAGATCAATTGACCATATAATAGTGGGTTTGTTTCTGGGATTTCTATCCTTTTCTACTGATCTATGTGTCTATTTTTGTGCTGCTACATACTGTTTTGTTTACTACAGATTTGTAGTATAACTTGAAATCTGGAATCGTCATACCTCCTTCTTTGTTTTTGTTTGTTTGTTTGTTTGTTTTTCTTTTTCAAGATTGCTTTGGCTATCTGGGATCTTTTGTGATTCCATACAAATTTTAGGATTGTTGGTTCTAGATCTATGAAAACTGCTGTTGGTATTCTGATAGGGATTGGATTATATCTGTAGATTGTTTTGGATAGTATGGACATTTTGACAGTATTTGTTCTTCTGCTCTATGACCATGGAATATCTTTCCATTTGTTTGTGTCATCTTCAATTTCTTTCATAAAAGGTTTATACTCTTCAGAGTAGAGGTCTATTGCCTCCTTGGTTAAGTTTATTTTTACATATTTTATTATTTTTGGTGCAATTATAAATGGGATTGCTTTCTTTATTTTTCTTTCTGCTGCTCTATTGTTAGTACATAGAAATGCAATGGAGGGTGCCTGGGTGGCTAAGTCAGTTAAGCGACTGCCTTCAGCTCAGGTCATGATCCCAGGGTCCTGGGATTGAGTCCCACATCAGGCTCCCTGCTCCGCGGGGAACCTGCTTCTCCCTCTCCCACTCCCCCTGCTTGTGTTCCCTCTCTCGTTGTGTCTCTCTGTCAAATAAATAAATAAAATCTTAAAAAAGAAAAAGAAATGCAATGGATTCCTGTGCATTGATTTTGTATCTTACAACTTTCCTGAATTCATTTTTTCAATTCTAGTAGGTTTTTGGTGGAGTCTTTAGTTTTCTTTTTGTTTGTTTTATGATTTTAGGGGGTTTTTTTGTTGTTGTTTGTTTTTATATTTTAAATTTTATTTTATTATGTTATGTTAGTCATCATACAATATATCATTAGTTTTTGATGTAGTGATCCACGATTCATTGTTTTCGTATAACACCCAGTGCTCCATGCAGTATGTGCCCTCCTTAATAACCATCACCGGGCTAACCCATCCCCCCACCACCCTCCCCTCTAAAACCCTCAGTTTGTTTCTCAGAGTCCATAGTCTCTCATGGTTCTATATATAGTGTCATTTCATCTACAAATAGTGAAAATTTAACCTCTGCCTTACCAATTTGGATGCCTTTTATTTCTTTTTCTTGTCTGATAGCTATGGCTAGGACTTCTAGTACTATTTTGAATACAAGTGCATCCCTTCACTTTCAATCTCCATATGTCTCTAAGTCTGAAATGAGTCGTTTGTAGGCAGCATATACATAGGTCTTGTTTTTTAAATCTATTTTGTCACCCTATGTCTTTTGATTGGAGTGTTTAGTCCATTTACATTCAAAGTAGTTATTCATAGGTATGTATTTGTTGTCATTTCATTACTTGTTTTATGGTTCTTTTTGTAGTTCTTGTCTGTTCCTTTCTTCCCTTGCTCTCTTCTCTCACGATTAGTTGGTTTTCTTCAGTGATTTATATGGATTCCTTTCTCTTTATTTTAGCATATATATTACTGTTTTTTTTAAAGATTTTATTTATTTATTTGAGAGAGAGAGAGAATGAGAGAGAGAGAGCACATGAGAGGGGGGAGGGTCAGAGGGAGAAGCAGACTCCCTGCTGAGCAGGGAGCCCGATGCAGGACTCGATCCAGGGACTCCAGGATCATGACCTGAGCCGAAGGCAGTCGCTTAACCAACTGAGCCACCCAGGCGCTCTCTGTTTTTTTTTTTTTAATTTGTGGTTACCAGTAGGCTTGTATATAACATCTTCTGCATATATTAAGTTGATGGTTGCTTAAGTTTGAACCCACTCTTTATTCTTCTTCCTCATGATTTAGGTATATGGTGTCATATTTTACGTACCTTTATTTTGTGAGTTCCTTGACTGGTTTTATAGACACATTTACTTTTACTGCTTTTGTGCTTCCTACTTTTCTTACTCTTACTTATGGTCTTTCCTTTCCACTCAGTGTCCCTTTTAACATTTCTTTTAGGGCTGGTTTAATGGTTATGATGAATTCCTCTAATTTTTGGGGGGGTCTGGAAAACTCTTTATTTCTCCTTGTATTCTGAATGATAACCTTGCTAGATAGAGTATTCTTGGCTGCATATTTTTTCCTTTAAGCACTTTGAATATATCATGTCACCCTCTTCTGGCCTGCAAACTTTCTGCTAAAAAGTCTGCTGATAGCCTTATGGGGTTTTCCTTTGTATGTAACTGTTTTTCTTTTCTCCTGCTCCTTTAAAAATTCTCTATTGCCACTTTTTGACATTTTAACTATTATGTGTCTTGTAGACCTCCTTAGGTTAATTTTGTTGGGGGATCTCTGTGCCTCCTGAATCTGGATTTCTGTTTCCTTCCCCAGATTAGGGAAATTTTCAGGTATTACTTGTTCAAATACATTTTCTGCCCCCTTTTCTCTCTCTTCTCCATCTGGGTTCCCTGTAATGTGAATGATATTATGCCTGATGTTGTCACTCAGTTCCCTAAAACTATTTTCATTTTGCATATTTTTTCTGTCATTTGGATATCTTGATTACTTTCCATTACTCTGTCCTCCAGTCACTGACTCATTCTTCTGCTTCCTCTAGTCTACTATTTATTCCATTTAGTATATTTTTTAATTTCATTTACTGTGTTCTTTATCACTGATTGGTTCTTTTTTTATCTGTTTGTTAAGGGTCTCACTGATGTCTTCCACTGTTTTCTCATGTCCAGTAAGTATCTTTATGATTATTAAATTTTCTGTTAGGCATATTACTTATCTCTGTTTTGCTTAGGTCTCTTGTGACTTTGACCTGTTCTTTCATTTGGGATATATTCCTCTGACTCCTCATTTTATCTAAGTCTCTGTGTCTATTTCTGTGTTAGAAAAGTCAGCTATGTCTCTTTCTTTTGAAAGTAGTGGCTTTATGAAGAAGAGGTCCTACAGTCCTCTGTTGTGTAGTGTCCCCTGTTCACCAGAACCTGGCACTTCAGGAGTCTCCTATGTGTGTTGTGTGCACCCTGCTGTTGTGGTTGATCCACATTTTCCTTCAGTCTTATCATCTGCAGTGGCTGTTTGCCTGTTGTGGGCAGTTTTTGTTCCCTGTGGTACTAGTAGGCCAGTCTGGAGCTACTTTGGTCTTGAGTTGCATCAGAGCAGGCATTTGTCAGACACACAGTAGCAACAAACTACAGGACACTTTCCCTGTGTTGTCCCCTGAGAAACTTTCACTGATGGGTGGGCCTGCAGTCAGACCAGCTGTGTGCCCTCAGCCCACTGCTGGATCCAGTCTGACTTCTGTGTGTGGTTGTATTCCCCTCTCCCTAAGGCAGAATTCACTTTACAGTAGTGTTGTCCCCTATCTGGGCTGTTTGCACACTCCCAGGCTTGTGGCACCACTTTGGATGGGCTTTGGCCAAGAGCATATTGAAGGTGGTGGATCCTCTGTGTGGCCAGGGGTAGGATGCACAGTGTTAACAGGGTTTACATTGATCTTCTGGGGGAGGGGATCTGCAGTGCCAGGACTGAGGCAGGTCTGGCTGTAGGGGGCAGATTCACCAAAGATTGGGGGAGGGTGCTGGGCATGCTGTTAGCAAGTTAGGTAGTGAGTGTCAGTGCTGCACTGGTTCCGGTCAGTGGCCCTGTTTATGCTGGAGCCTGGATAGAGAAATGGTACCTGCCAATTCCGTTGTTCCTGGAGGAGTTTCCCAAGGATGTCTGTCCCTCCAGGACATGCTCTGAGATTAGTGAACAACCCTCCCATATACCCCAGGCATTTTTCAAACTGCTGCTTCTATGCTGTATCTCCAGGGGCTATTTGTTGTGCTATCTCTTTAAGGGAAGGTCTCAGTTACCTCTTGCCCTCCTAGGTCTCCCAGAGCTGATCCCACTGATTTTTTTAAAATTCCAGGTTTTAAGTTCAGCCGGATTTAAGAAGTCATGACATTTGGCCCCTCTGGTTTTCAAAGCCAAATATTATGGGGATTTTTTTTCCTTGTGTGAGCTCCCTGATGTGACAATCTCTTTCTCTCTCATCTCCATACCTGTGGGTGCTTCCCTCCCATGAACAGTCCCACTGGTATTTTTAGCTCCCCACTGCATCTCCATCCTTCCTACGCTCTTTGATATGGCCTCTTTACATTTAGTTGTGGAGTTTGTTTCACCAGTTTTCAGGTTATTTTCTGGGTTATTTACACTGATGTGAATGTTACCTAGTTTTATCCATGGGAAGAGGTGAGCTTAGGGTCTTCCTACTCTGCCATCTTCCAGCCTATATCTTCCTCTTCCTCTTCAGTGACCTCATAACTGGAACTTTGGCTTGCACACTGGGTCTATAGCTTACTGGCCTACTCTGCACATTGGGCTTGACAGCCTCCACAATCATGTGAACCAATTCCTCATAATAAATCTCGTTATATTCATGTATATTTATGCATCCACACACACACAAATATGCATAGGTTCTTTTTCATTGGGGAACTCTGGATAATACAGAATGGGAAAGGGGAGCTGATTTCAAGTTAGAAGAGACCATGTCTCTTCCTCCTAGTAGAATAGAAGCCCCCTTTTAGTCAGGGCCTGAGTCTGACTCTTCCCTGTATCCTGAGGGCTTAGCACAGGACCTGGAACAAAGGAGACACTCAAGCAATACTTACCAAGTAGATGAAAATAAATTAATCAATCAATCCTAGGCTTAGTCTTGAGCTTCAGATAGTTCCACATTTGGGCAATGTCCCATTCAGCTCATAGCCTAAGGAGGTAGTGGAGCATGGAACTCTTCTAGAATCTCAAGGAAGTTCTATTGGCTATGATGCTTAGAGTGGCCTTGAAGCCACAGTTTGAGGAATAGTTCATCAAACAGTTCAACACTTTTGGTGGTTTGGATAGATTAATAAAAATAGTGGCTCTCAACCAAATTTGAAAGCTATTTTGTCACAGGCATCATAGTAAATGGAAACAACTTTCAGAAGTCATGTACTTTCACCCAGCCACCCCATCCCTCCCAGCCTCCACCACTCCAGCAACCCTCAGTTTGTTTCCTGAGATTAAGAATTCCTCATATCAGTGAGATAATATGATACATGTCTTTCTCTGATTGACTTATTTTGCTCAGCACAATACCCTCCAGTTCCATCCACGTCATTGCAAATGGCAAGATTTCATTCCTTTTGAGAATTGTGTAAGACTGTTGAATCACAGACCTATACCTCTGAAACAAATAATACATTATATGTTAAAAAAAAAAGATAGTAGGAAGGAAGAAATGAAGGGGGGAAATCGATGGGGGAGAAGAACCATGAGAGACTGTGGACTCTGAGAAACAAACTGAGGGTTCTAGAGGGGAGGGGGGTGGGGGGGGTTAGCCTGGTGATGGGTATTAAAGAGGGCACGTACTGAATGGAGCACTGGGTGTTATACGCAAACAATAAATCATGGAACACTACATCAAAAACTAATGATGTAATGTTTAGTGATTAACAACATAATAAATTTTTTTTAAAAAAGAAGTCATGTACTTTCTATCTCTGCCTCAAGCAACATTGTACTCAGATCCCTGCAGAGCTTTTATAGAGCAGCAGGAAAAATGACTTAACAATCTGCTTCAGTCATCTATTGCTGTGTCACTACTGATTTTAAGATATTCTTCCTAAATATAACAAGAGCAAATGTTCAGTGGATACATACCACATACCAGCTCCCTTGCTTAGATATTAATGTATATTAATTAATTTAACCCTCAGAACAGCCCTAAGTAGTTGGTACTATTATTATTCCTCTTTTATAGAAGAGGAAACTGGGACAGAATGGTTAACTAACTTGTCCAAGGTCACACAGGTAATAAGTAGCAGCCCTAGCTTTCATATGCATGCTGTCTAGCTCCAGAGGCTCTACTCTTAATATGTTCTTGTTATGTACTAGTCACTTTTCTTAGACAGCAGGCCCAAATTTAACTATCATAATGCAGAAATACAGCCTCATCTTGGATTCTTAAGTGATATATATTTGCTTACTGGGGAGAATTGAAAGGGAATTGAGCAGTGCTATGTATGCCAAGTCATATTGGAGCCCAAGGAAAAAGGAAAAATCAGTAATGTTGATCCTGCCTTTACTTAAAATTTTAATATTGTGTTCAATGTGGATTTTTGCATTAATTTTAATTTTTTTTAAATACTGTGTTAAAATATTATTTATCCTGGGGCGCCTGGGTGGCTATCATTAAGCATTTGCCTTTGGCTCAGGTCATGGTCCCAGGTCCTGGGATTGACCCCTACACCGGGCTCTCTGCTCGGCAGGAACCCTGTTTCTCCCTCTCCCACTCCCTCTGCTTATGTTCCCTCTCTCCCTGTGTCTCTCTCTGTCAAATAAATAAAATCTTAAAAAAAAATAAATAAAATATTATTTATCCTGATCAATAAGGCTTCCCTTTACACCTCATTAAATTTTGTGTGCAAGGCAAGTGCTTCACTCACCTCACTCTAGTCCCAGCCCTGGGACTAAGTGGGGCAGAAGGAAAAGAATATCTCTAATTAACTTTGCTCTGTCTAATGCTGCTGTTGCTATGGACCTGGAACACCCTTTGCCTGAGCAACCCAGACAATGGTGGAGCCTGGCTTCATGAAGACAGCTATGAGGGACCCTTTTGGCCACGAGAACATGTTTTGGTAAGGCTTAAAGGACCTCTGAGGACACCCAATTCAACTTTCTTATGTCCAGAGGAAGAAATGGGGCATAGGGATGGGAGAGAGAAGAAGAGCCCTCAAGTAACCCAAGGCCAGGGCTAGTAGAGCCCAGGGCTCCTCACTCTTCATTTACTACTTCTTCTATGGATTGTCATCAGAAGATGTCTTTCAGTCCTATAGTATAGAGGGTATTATGCTAAGCAAAATATGTTAGTCAGAGAAAGACAAATACCATATGATTTCACTCATATATGGAATTTAAGAAAACAGATGAACATGGGGAAGAGAAAGAAAAGTAAAATAAGATGAAAACAGAGAAGGGGGGAAACCACAAGAGACTCTTAACTATAGGAAACAAACTGAGGGTTGCTGGAGGGGAGGTTGGTGAGGAGATGGGGTAATTGGCTGATGGGCATTAAGGAGGGCACTTGAAAAAATGAGCACTGAGAGTTGTATGCAACTGATGAATCACTGAACTCTACTTCTAAAATAATAATACATTATATATTAATTAACTGAATTTAAATAAAAAAATAATAAATACTTGGTCTTTGTCCATGGCTCCTGGTGCAGGAGCTCCTAAAACCCTTGGAATCTTAAGAAGTGACACAAGAGTATCTTTTATATATTAATGAGATAACTTGTAAAGTTGAGAGTGGGGAGCTGGGGATTAGGTAGCTTCAGGATAGGCGCTAGCTGCCAGAAAGAACAAACCATGAAATTAGAGTGTTGGAACTTTCAGCCCCAACTCCTGATTCTCTGGGAAGGGGGAAGGGGCTGAGATTGAGTTCAGTCACCAATGGCCAATTAATTAGACCAACGTGATGAAACTTCCATTAACCCCTCTAAACAATAAGGCTGACAGAACTTTCAGGTTGGTGAACACCTCAAGGTTCTGGGAAGGTAGTGTGCCTAGAGAGGGCATGGAAGCTCTACACCCCTCCCTCCATACCTTGCCCTTTACATATCTTCCATGTAGCTGTTCCTGAGTGGTATCCTTTACAAGAAACCAATAATAGTAAGTAAATTACTTTCCTGAGTTATGTGAGGTGTTCTAGTGAATTATTGAACCTTGGGTGGGTAGTGGGAACCCCCAAATTTATGGCAAAGTAGGGCATAATTGTGAGTAACTCAGGACCTGATACTTAAGACTGTTTCTAAAGTGAGAGCAGTTTTGTGGAACTTAGATCTTAAACTTGTGTAGTTTGTTGCTAATTCTGTGTAGTTAGTGTCACAATTGAATTGTAGGACACCCATTTTGTCAGAGAATCAAAGAATTGGTTGGTATCAGGAGGGAAAAGAAAAGACCCTTCAGGTCCTTATCCTAGCCAAGCTGTAGATGGAAACCCCTGTCTGATTCCAGAACCCAATTTATAAACCTTATGGCAAGTGGTTGGGTGAGAAAAGCTTCTTTTCAGGGAAGACTTTGGCTTCCAGGAGACTGAGGTTCATCTAGCTCTAAAGTTCAGAGTAAACTACAGCAAAGCTAGCAGCATAACAATTTCATGACATATATATCAACTCCTAGGTCTGAGTCCCTCACAATCTGAAATCCCTGTAATATACATGACCTCTCCTTCATAAGGCCATTATGTTCAGGAGCAGGCAACATAACTGGCCTTTCTAACACAGAGAGGAAGGCAGAGATGTAGACAAAATGCCAGGATGGAGGAATTTTTCCCAAATGAAAGAATAAGATAAGGCCACACCAGAGATCTAAGTGAAACCAACATAAATAACATCCCTGATGGAGAACTTAAAGCAACAACCATAAGGATATTCACTGGGCTTGAGAAAAAAAAAAAAGAAGATATCAGTGAGAACCTTACAACAGAAATAAAGAGCTAAAAAAGACTCAAACAGAAATGAAGCATGCAATGAGATTAGAAATACACTTGATGCAATTAACAGCAGGCTGGAAAACCAGAGGAATGAATTAGTGACCTAGAAGACAAAGTAATTGAAAGTAATGAAGCTGAACAAAAGAGAGAAAGAAGAATTATGTAACAAGACAATACACTTAGGGAATATAGTGATTCCATCAAAAGTAATAAAATTCATATTATAGGAGTCCAAGAAAAAGAAGAGAGAATAAAGGAGGCAGAAAAATAATTTAAGGAAATAATAGCTAAAAACTTCCCTAATCTGGGCAGTAAAAAGACATCCAGATCCAGGATGCACAGAGAACTCCCATCAAAATCCACAAAAGCAGGCCAAAGCCAAAACATATTGTAATTAAATTGGTAAAATATAGTGATGAAGAAAAAAATCTTAAAAGCAGCAAGACAAAAGGAGTCCTTACCTTACAAGGGAAAACCCATATGGTTAACTGGAGATTTCTCAAAAGAAACTTGGCAAGACAGAAGGGAGGGATACAATACATTCAGCGTGCTGAAAGGGAAAAATCTGCAGCCAAGAATATTCTATCCAGTAAGGCTATCATTTAGAATAGAAGGAAAGATAAAGATTTTCCCAGACAAACAAAAACTAAAGGAGATTGCGACCACTAAACCAGCCCTGCAAGAAATATTAAAGGAGATTCTAAGTGGAAAACAGATGCCAAAATTGAAAAGTCAAGAAAGGATCAGAGAAACTTTCCAGAAACAATGACAAAACAACTAATAAAATGGCAATAAATAAATATCTCTCAATAATTAATTTGAATGTAAGTGGACTAAATGTTCCAATCAAAAGACAAAGGGTGTCAGAATGGATTAAAAAACAAGACCCATCTATATGCTGCCTACAAGAGACTCATTTTAGACCTAAAGAAAACTGCACATTGAAAGTGAAGGGACGGAGAAACATTTACCATGCAGATTGATGTCAAAGGAAAGCTGGAGTACCAATACTTAATCAGACAAATTAGACTCAACAACAACAGCAACAAAAGACTATAACAAGAGTCAAAGAAGCGTACTGTATAATCACAAAGGGAACAATCCAAAAGGAAGATATGACAATTGTAAATATTTACACACCCAACATGGGAGCACCCAAATATATAAAACAATTAATAACTAGCATAAAGGAACTAGTTGATAATAATACAATAATAGTAGGGGACTTTAATGCTCACTTACATCAATGGACAGATCATCTAAACAGAAAATCAACAAGTAAACAATGGCTTTGAATGACACACTGGAAAGGATAGACTTAACAGATATATTCAGAACATTCCATCATAATAGAGCAGAATACACATATTTTCAAGTGCACATAGTACATTCTGCTCAATACATCACATATTAGGTCACAAAATAGGCCTCAACAATTACAAAAAGATTGAAGTCATATCATGCACCTTTTCTGACCACAACACTATGAAACTAGAAGTCAACCACAAGAAAAAAATCTGGAAAGTCCAAAAATACATGATGTTAAACAACATGATACTAAACAATGAATAGGCCAATCAAGAAATCAAAGAAATACAGAACAATACATGGAAATAAATGAAAGTGAAAACATGATGGCCCAAAATGTTTGGGATGCAGCAAAAGTGGTCATAGGAGGGAAGTACATAGCAATACAGGCCTACCTCAAGAAACAAGAAAAATCTCAAACTTGCCTTACACTCAAAGGAGTTAGAAACAGAACAATAAACAAAGCCTAAAGCCAGCAGAAGAAGGTAAATAATAAAGATTAGACTGCAAAAAATGATATAGTAACTAAAAACAAAAACAAAAACCAGTAGAACTGATCAATGAAGCCAGGAGCTGATCCTTTGAAAAAAAAATTATTAAAATTGACAAACCTCTAGCCAAACTTATCAAAAAGAAAAGAGAAAGGGCCCAAATAAATAGAATCGCAAATAACAACCAACACTACAGAAATACAAACAACTCCAAAAGAATATTATGAAAACTATATGCCAACACATTGGATAAACTAGAAGAAATGAATAAATTCCTAGAAACATATAAATTACCAAAAGTGAAACAGGAAGAAATAGAAAACTTGAACAGACAGATAACCAGCAAAGAAATTGAATCAGGAATCAAAAAATACCAAAGTCCAGGACTAGATGGCTTCACAGGCAAATTCTGCCAAACATTTAAAGAAGAGTTCAAACCTATTCTCAAACTATTAAAAAAAAAAATAGAGAAGGTGGGAAAACTTCCAAATTCATTTTATTAGGCCAGCATACCCTGGTACCAAAAGCAGATAAATACTCCACTAAAAAAGAGAAGTGCAGGGCAATATCTCTGACAAGGACGGGTGCAAAAATTCTCAGTAAAATACTAGCAAGCTGAATTCAACAATACATTACAAAATTCATGCACCATGATCAAATGGGATTTATTACTTGGTTGCAAGGGTGGTTCAGTATTTGCAAATCAATCAGTATGATACACCACAGTAATAGAAGAAAGGATTAGAACCATATGATCATTTCAACAGATGCAGAAAAAGCATTTGACAAAGTATGACATCCATTCATGACAAAATCCCTCAACAAAGTACAGTTAGAGGAAAATACCTCAACATAATAAAGGCCATATATGAAAAAAACAGCTAATATCATCCTCAATCAGGAAGAACTGAGGGCTTTTCCTCTGGTCAGGAACAAGGCAGGGATGCCCACTCTCACCACTGTTACTCAACATAATACTGAAGTCCTAGTCACAGCAATCAGACAACAAAAAGAAATAAAACAGCATTCAGATTGGCAAGGAAGAAGTCATACTTTCACTATTTGCAGATGGCATGATACTCTATATAGACAACATGAAAAACTTCACCAAAAAGCTGCTGGAAGTGATAAATGAATTCAGTAACATTGCATGATACAAAATCAATGTACATAAATCTATTGCATTTGTATACACCAATAATGAAGCAACAGAAAGAGAAATCAAGGAATTAATCCCATTTAATATTGCACCAAAAACCTAAGATACTTAGGAATAAACCTAACCAAAGATGTAAAAGTTATGTACTCTGACAACTATAATACACTGATGAAAGAAATTGAAGACGACAAAAAGAAATGGAAAGATATTCCATGCTCATGGATTGGAAGAAAAAATACTGTTAAAATGTGTCTACTACCCAAAGCGATTTACACATTTAATGTAATCCCTACCAAAAATACCACCAGCATTTTTCACAGAGCTGGAAAAAACAATCCTAAAATGTGTTTAGAACCACAAAAGTCCCCTAATAGCCAAAGCAACCTTGAGAAAGAAATGCAAAGCTGGAGGCATCACAGTTCCAGACTTCAAGTTATATTATGAAGCTGTAGTGAGCAAGACAGTATGGTACTGGCAGAAAAACAAAACACATAGATCAATGGAACAGAATAGAAAACCCAGAAATGAACCCATAACTATATGGTCAATTAATTTTCAAAAAAGCAGGAAAAAATATCCAGCAGGAAAAAGACAGTCTCTTCAACAAATGGTGTTGGGAAAACTGGATGGCAACATGCAGAAGAATGAAACTGGACCACTTTCTTAAACCATACACAAAAATAAATTTAATATGGATAAAAGACCTAAATGTGAAACAGGAAACCATCAAAATCCTAGAAGAGAACACAGGCAGTAACTTCTTTGACATTGGCCACAGCACGTCCTTCTAGATATGTCTCCTGTGGCAAGGAAACAAAATCAAAAGTAAACTATTGGCACTACATCAAAATAAAAAGCTTCTGCACAGTGAAGGAAACAATCAACAAAACTAAAAGGCAACCTACTGAATGGGAGAAGATATTTCCAAATGATATATCTGATAAAGGATTAGTATCCAAAATATATAAAGAACTTATAAAACTCAACACCCCAAAAATGAATAATCTAATTTAAAAATGTGCAGAAGACACAAATAGACATTTTTCCAAAGAAGACATACAGATGGCTAACAGGCACATGAAAATATGCTCAACATCACTGATCATCACGGAAATGCAAATCAAAACTACAACAAGATAGCATCTCAAGCTTGTCAGAATGGCTAAAATCAACAACAGAAGAAACAACAGGTGTTGGCAAGGATTGGAGAAAGGGGAAGCTTCTTGCACATTTGGTGGGAATGCAAACTGTTGCAGCCTTTCTGGAAAATAATACAGAGGTTCTTCAAAAAGTTTAAAATAGAACTACCCTACAATCCAGCAATTCCACCACTAGGTATTTTACCCAAATAATACAGAAATATTAATTCAAAGGTATACATGCATCATGATGTTCGTAGCAGCATTATTACCTTAGCCAAATTATGGAAAGAGCCCAAGTATCCATTGACTCATGAATGGATAAATAAGTGCTTGTATATGTATACAATGGAATATTACTTGGCCATAAAATAGAATGAAATCTTGCCATTTGTAAGGACTTGGATGGAGCTAGAGTATTATGCTAGGTGAAACAAGTCAGTCAGAGAAAGACAAATACCCATGATTTCACTCTTATGTGGAATTTAAGATACCAAACAAATGAGGAAAGGGAAAAGAGAGAGAGAAAGGCCAACAAGAAACAGACTCTTAAATATAGAGAACAAACATGGTTACCAGAGTAGAAGTTCATGGGGGATGGGTTATATAGATGATGGGGATTAAGGAGTGCTCTTGTTGTGAAGAGCACTGGGTGTTGTATGGAAGTGCTGAATCACTACATTGTACACCTGAAACTAATATTACACTGTATGTTAACTAACTGGAATTTAAATAAAAACTGGAAAAAAAAAAAGAACACTTCTTCTGGGATTCAGAATCTGTTCTGTTTCCTTGTTTTCTTCAAACAGAATTAAGCAGTTCTTCTATAGACCTAGGTTCAAATCCTTTTCTCAGGATGTATCACATCGCTCTGATTCCTCATTGGCGTGTTTTGTTTTTGTTTTTGTTCCCCCCCCCACCCCGATTAGACTGTAAACTTCTTGCTAGCACAGATTTCTTTTTCAATCATGTATCTCAGCACCCAGCTCAGTTTCTGGAACACAGTCTCTGTTTTCTAAGTGAATAAATAAATGAATAAACAAACTTACTAGATGGCTTAGAGAAAATCATTTCACTTCCTGTAAGTTTGGAAGATTTAGAACAGGGATGGTTACTGTCCTCACAACTTTTTGAAGACAAACTAGTTATTGCCAAAGACAGTCTTTTCTTTAAATTTTTTAATTTTTTATTATGTTCAAATAGCCAACATATAGTACATCATTAGTTTTTGATGTAGTGTTCAACGATTCATTAGTTGCGTATAACACCCAGTGCTTATCACAACACATGCCCTTCTTAATACCCATCACCTGGTTACCCTATCCCACCACTCCCCACTTCTGTAACCCTCAGTTTGTTTCCTGGAGTCCAGAGTCTCTCATGGATTGTCTCCTTCTCTGATTTCTGCCCATTCAGTTTCAACATTCTTAAAGTATTCCCTACAAGATTCCCATTATTACCCTAATATTGCAGATAAGAAAACTGAGTCTCAAAGTGGTAAAATGACTATTCCAGGTCACACAGCTAGTAAATGACAGAACCAAGATTCAAATCCAGGTATGTTTGACTTTAAAACTTTTGCCCTTTCCAGCTACCAGGCTATCAGAAGGCAAAGTTCACTGCCTTTCTGATTCTGCTCAAGAAATATTTGTTGAGTGAGTGAGTGAGTGAGTGAATAATGAGAGGAAGTAGTTCATGTACTAGGGCATATTCAGGTTGAACCCCATGGTAGTGTATATGTGTGTGTTTGGGTAAGTCCTTGGGCATGTAGAATTGGTAAATGTAGTGGCAAAAAGGAATCTCCCATGACTAAACTCCCCTGCATTCCAGGAACAGTGGCAGGGACATTCATAGGCTCTATTTCATTCAATACTTACAATGATCCCATGAGTCAAATGTTATCCAGCATCTCATTCTTCAGGTAGGCAAATAGGCTCAAAGAGGTTATGCAACTTGCCCAAGGTGGCAGAATAGGAATTTGAACCTGGGTCTATCCAACTCCAAAGTTGATACTGTTTCCACTATACTGGTTTGTCATGGGAACCTTCAGATTAGAAGCTGAGAGGGAGGGACTGGTAGATGTATATGTGGAGGAAGATAGAAGGACAGAGACTGAGCACTGGACTGAGACTCTAAGCAAGATAGAGGTAAAAAAGTACTAAACATAATGGGTATGGGATCTTAGGATCCCATTGCCAGCAGGGTCAGGGATATAACAGGAGATAATGAAAACTGGCTTCTGAAATGGGATCCTGATGTCATCCTCCTTCCTAGTGATATCTTTAGCCCAAGTGTCCGTTTGGGACCTTGAGAAGCAGAGCCACAATGTGGGAGCCACTTATATCTCAGAGGTGAGAGTGGCAGCTAAGGTGACGGCAGGACCTGTGCCAATCTCAGGGGTACATTTTCCCACCCATGGGGTTATTTATAAGTAACCCCAGCGCATTCCACAAAGTAGGTATTAACCCTAGCTTTGCCAGGCCCTTCCCCAAGGGGCTGTCATCTGTTCCTGATAATCAGGGGGTTAGTGGGGAGATGCACTTTGATACACTGGTAGTGAAGTGGTTAACAGCTGCTAAAAAAGCCTCTGAATTTCCAGGGTTTGAGATCACTTCCTAAGAGGGAGGGAGGAGAGGGACAGCTGTGACCAGATAACCTGCATTACACTCCCTGGCCTGACCTCCCAGGGAGGTGCCTTATTCCCAAGGCAGAGGACTTACAAAATATGGCAAGCATCTGCTGCTGCTTTGATAACTTGGTTTAGGCCCACCACCCAGTCTTCCTGGGGGGAAGGAGGTGGTTGGCAATTCCAGTACAGGTGAGCTTAAATGGAACCAAGGCTTGTCATTCCAGCACTAAAACCGGGGAAGCCTCTAGGTTTTGAGTGGGTGAAATGAAACTGCCTTGAACCTTGAGGGGCCTTCCATGGTCAGTGGTCAAGTGAAGGAGAGGAAAGACCTGGGATCCACAGAGAGTAAGTCTAGGTAAGATGCAAGAAAGGCAGGGCTAGGATGACCCCATGGGGGATGGGGACTACAGGACTGGTTCCTTTGAGGCCAAGAGTATGTATATAAGAGCACTGAGAAAAGGGTAGAGGGAATAACTGGAGCTTATGATACCTGGAAAGTGTTAGGTAGAGAGGGACTTGGAAAAACAAAAACAAACAAACAAACAAAAAACAGGCTTTAGGAAGATGGTATACTTGAGTGCTTTGAGTTAAAGGGCTCCGCAAATGAGGAAATTTGCATTTTAATAGAAGAGCATGGAGAGAGAAAAGTCTATACCAAGGCATTGCTAATGGTTGATTTTCAGGTACCAATGAGGAAGAGTTCTGGGTGATGGGGGCAGGGCAGTGAGGAAGAAGGAGGGTAAATGTCAATACAGCCTGTCTATGCATAAGGACTGCTTGTCCTGTCCTGCCACAAAAACCAGGACATAAAAGGCACACCTGTGCAAAGTTTCCTGGGTCTCCTCCAGCTCACTTGATCCAGCTCCATGGGGATGCTCTGTGAGATGGACAGAAAGTGGCATTTCTCCAGGAAGATTTTGAGGGGTGGAGTCCCTGGTGATCGTTCAGCTAGGGGAAGGAAAGTCTGCAAGAAAACCAATTAGGTTTAGTTAATGGAGGTGGAAAGTGGCTTGGCTTAAATAGCAGAGCTTCCAAATTTGAAATATCATCTGGTCCATTTCCCAAATCCAGGCAGGGTTACCAGGTGTTATCAACAAATGCAAGCAAAGAGCCAACTACCAAAAGCCTAAAAGACAACAAGCGGTGGAGAAAATGAAAATCAGACAACTGATTTAAAGAAAGGGTAGCAATACTTACGTGGGACAAACTAGATTTTTTAACCTTGTATTGTTTTTATCCTGCTTTGGTATCAGGATAGTACTGGCGTAATTGAATGATTTTTAATGTGTTCCCTCTATTCCATTATTTGTAAGCTTTTGATAAAGATTATCATTAATTTTTTTAAAAAATGTTTGGGAGAATTCACCAAGGAAACTATGTGGTCTTGGGCTTTTCTGTGCTGGGAGATTTTTGATTCCTAATTTAACGTTCATTCTTGTTATTGGTCTAAGAAAATTTCCTATTTCTTGACTTCAAGATTCATGATTCAATCTTGGTAACTTGTGTATTTTTAGGAACAATTAAATTGTTCCTAAATTATCTGGTTTTTTCCCCTAGGTTATCTGATTTGTCAGTATATAGTAATGTTATCACACTATATATTTTTGTGGTTATCTGCTGTATTGTTTTCTATTTCTCATTTTGCTTTTGAGTCTTCTCTTTCTTTTATTAGTTAATGTAGTTAAAGCATTACCAATTTTGTTTATCTTCTTTTGGAAAAACTGGTCATTACTTTCAATGTTATGCTATTGTTTATTCTGGTCTCTATTTCTGATTCTTCTTTGTTATTTCCTTCCTCTACTAAATTCCAGCTAAGTTACTTTTTCTAGTTCCCTGTGGTATAATGTTGTTTTTTTGAATTTTTTTTCTTAATATGAGCATTTATAACATAAATTTCACTCTAACATCTGCTTTTGCTGCATCGCATAGGTTTTGGAATGTTGTGCTTTCTTTTTCTTTTGTTTTGAGACATATTTTGCTTTGACATTTGATCTGTTATGTGGCTGATTGCTTGTGCAATGGTGTGTTAATATTTACATATTAATTATTTAATATTTACATTGCAGATTTTCCAGCTTTGTTTTATTTTTGATCTTTGGTAGAATAGGTGAAGGGGA
The DNA here is from genome assembly GCF_002201575.2 of Neomonachus schauinslandi. Classification (NCBI taxonomy): domain Eukaryota; kingdom Metazoa; phylum Chordata; class Mammalia; order Carnivora; family Phocidae; genus Neomonachus; species Neomonachus schauinslandi. The sequence goes on along the minus strand of NC_058419.1, from coordinate 76,675,336 downwards.
TTAAGAGTACACGTATCATGATGAGCACTGAGTAATGATGTATAGAATTGTTGAATCACTATATTGTATACCTGAAACTAATATAACACTCTATGTTAACTATACTGGAATTGAAATTAAAAAAACTTAATAGAATAGTGCTTTAAATGCAGTAATTCTTAGTTTCATGCAAAAGAAAATCTTTTTTATGTGTTCTTTCTTTTTTTTCTTTTTTACGTATTTAAAGAGTGTTTTAAAAATAAATGCTCAGGGGCGCCTGGGTGGCTCAGTTGGTTGGGCGACTGCCTTCGGCTCAGGTCATGATCTTGGAGTCCCTGGATCGAGTCCCGCATCGGGCTCCCTGCTTGTCAGGGAGTCTGCTTCTCCCTCTGACCCTCCCCCCTCTCATGTGCTTTCTCTCTCTCTCATTTTCTCTCTCTCAAATAAATAAATAAAATCTTTAAAAAAAAATAAAAAATAAATAAATAAATGCTCAGTGCTTAAAGTATTATTTGAAATTCACATTAGGTATTATTACAAATGTTCCTATGGCATTTTCAGCCTCCAGGACAATAAAACACTACTCTTACTCTAAGTTATTAAGAAACTGTAGATAGAAAGTGGCTAGGAGAGTGGAAGTTGAAAATTCTCATCAGAGGAAAAAAATAAAACAGTTTGTAACTATGTATGATGATAGATATATGTATGGTGATAGATGTTAACTGGACTGTTAACTGGTGATCATTTCACAGTATATACAAATATCAAACTATTACATTGTATTTCTGAAACTAACATAATGTCTTGTCAATCGTATCTCAATAAAAAGATAAAATTAATTTTAAAAAATATTTTGTTTCTCATTACTTGGACATTTTTTTTATTTGTTTTGTATTGGGATAGGGGGAGTAAGGATTCTGCATTTGTTATAGGCTTTAACCTTTATTCAGTGTGAGACCTGGGGCAAATGATTCCATCTCTCTGAGTCTCAGTTCCCTCATCTGCATAAAAGGAATAGTAATAATACTTACCTTGCAGAGTTGCCAGGATGAGAACATGAGATAACGCACATATATTAAAGCATATAATAAAGTACTTTAAAAAGTGTATGTGTATGTGTGAAAGAGAGAGAATGAGAGAAAGAGAGAGAGATTCAGAGAGATAGGAAAAAAAAAAAAACTTTCTTGCCAGAAAGACATCTTAGCTAAATTCAATTCTCCTTTGTTAGCAACATAGCCAGCTGTTTTCATCCCAAGTTATTCTTTCTTTTCCAAAATCCTAACCTCCAAATGGAAAAGGGGTAAAGAAACTAACATCTGTGAAATATCTATGGAATACATAGTATGTATCAGATACCTTGCTGAGTATATTTATGCATGCTATCTCATTCAGTCTTCACAGCTACTCCATAAGAGATAGTAGCACATTTTATAGTAAGGAAACCAAGGCTCAAAAAGGATGAGTTGTCCAAGGGTCACATAACTAGTAAATGGTAGGTCTATCTGATCACAGACCTGCCACTCTGACTTTCTAGACAAGATAAAGGTATTTCTTGGACACCTACATCGTTCAAGTTCTTCCTCAACACTCCTAAGTCACTATGAACACAATACAGGTTTCTTCCATATGTATCATTCACCTTTGAGATGATTGGATGTGGGGAGCAGCTTAGAGTTTAGATGACTCAAGGGAAGGGTCTCAGCCCAATTGCTGACCCAATTTTCAAGGGCAGAGACCAGCTACCAAAGTTGATTCATCCTTATGCACAGTTAAAGTGGGTACTTTCTGTGTAGTACTGAAAATAGAGTCATGGAGGGTACAGGAGACTGTACTGAATCTGTATGAATCCTAAGACACATACTCAAGGTTGCTTTTTACCATTCCCCTAATCCTAACTTATTTACTTTGTTTTATAGACCCATAAACTGTTAGAGCTGAAAGCCCTCTTTTAGGTCATACAATGTAACCCCCTCATTGAACAGATGGGAAAAAAAAAAAACAAAAATAAAAGCCAAAAAACAAAAACCTGAGGTCCAGTAATGGAAGGCACTGGAACACTGAATTATTTTGATTCTGGATAGAAGGAGGGGGAGCTACCTACAGAACATGCAATCAAGCTCTGTGGTAAGATTTTCAGGATACCTGCCCCTAAATCCTCTTTCTTTTATATGACTTGATCATCTCCACCTCACTGATCACAATGGTTGAAAGTCCACCAATTTCAGCATCATTGTGGGGGTAGGGGTTTACACTTCTCTGTGAGGATGAAAACAGATCTCCATATGAATTAGCCTAATCAGATTGCTTTCTAGACTGTATATGGAGCCAGAGATCTGGTTTAAGGGACAGAAGGTATATTAGTTTCCTAAAGTTGCAGTAACAAATTACCACAACCTCAGTGGTTTAAAACAACCAGAATTTATTTTCTCACAGTTCTGAGGACCAGGAGTCTGAAATCAAAGTGTCAGCAGGGCCATGCTTTTTCTGAAGTCTCTAGGGAAGATATTGTTTTGCCTCCCAGCTCTTGGTGACTCCCAGCAATCTCTGGCATTCCTCAGCTTGCAGCTGTGTCACTCCCATCTCTGTCTCCATCATCACATGGGGGCCTTCTTCCCTGTGTCTGTCTTTGTTTGTGTGTCCAAATTCTCCTCTTATAAAGACATCAGTCATTGGATTCAGTATGACCTCATCTTAACTTGATTATATCTGCAAAGACCTTATTTCCAAATAAGGTCACATTCACAGCTACTGAGGATTAAGGACTTGAAGTTATATTTGGAGGGACACATTTCTACCCAATACAGGACAAAGCCTTTTGGAAATTGCAACTTTGGAGGGACCAGAACTAAGCAGCTTGAAACTTAGAGACAGGGGTAATGGCCCCCACAGCTGGAAGAAAGTAAGAAAAGAAAGGTGGAAGGCAGCCATTCATACTTTTGCTAAAGCCCATTTTGAATTAAGGTTACAATCTCTGTGGCCCCTAATGTCTTTAAAGGATATTTACTACCTGCCTGTCCCAACTGAAACTCCTATAGCATCAACTTCATAATTTTGGGTATCCAGAAATATCTTGATATGATACCCATTTTGGACTTTCTTCTTCTTTGTTAAATGTCCCTGACAGTCTGGATAGCAGAACCTACAGCAGGGAGGGAGCCTTGCACACTCAGGAAGATCCTGCCCAGCCCTCCCTGCTTCTCCACCAGGAAAAACAAGCTGAACCCATAGCGAATAAAGGAGTCAATGGCTGGGGAGGGGGGAGCAGAGGAGAGAGGCCAGAATAGTTAGCAAATTGGTCAGCAAAGCCTGACTGCAGTTTCCTTCACAGTCCATAGTTTGTGCCACCAGCTTTGAAATATATAGTAGCTAAGAGAATGGGGAAATTTGGGTCAATAATTACCAAGAAACTCCAGAATGCAGTGAGAGGCAGTATAGATCCAGCACTGACAACTGACATAAAGGCCAGGATCCCTATGTCTTGATCCCACATCTACCACTTTGCATCTTTAGACAAGGATTGGTCTCTACAGCTGTGAGACAGGGACAATAGCCACTGCCCTAGCTGCTTCTGAGTATGGTGATTAGTACCATTTGTAGGCAGAAGCATAATAAATTAGAGTGGTGGTAAGATCAATAAAGCAGGGACACTGAGGGGATCAAATAAGATAATAGAAGTAAAAACACATAGCAGGTATTCAATATATCTATGTTTTCTTTCTTTCCCAGGAAGGAAAGAGGGGAGACTTCTTATTTCCAGTTGCCAAATTAAGGAAACCCAAGATTCAAAGTGGTTAAATGATTTATCAAAAGTCACATATATCAAAAACTAATGATGTACTATAATCTGGTTAATTGATTTTAAATTAGAAAAAGTCACATATCCAATAAAGTAAAAGAGCCAGGACTTTGAAACTAGGCATTTTGACCTCAACTTTAATGTCTTGTTCCTCATATAGCATGAGTCAAATTCCTCATATCATATGGAAATAATGATAATAATAAAGACAATTACAATTAGAATAGTTTTACAAGTCAATTTATATATAAGAAAGCAATCTGCAAAGTATAAAGTCCTATACAAATCTAAAGAATGCTTATTCTTCCTCTTCCTCCCTCAACTTGTATTCTACTAATTCTCACTAAGGTGTTAGCTAATAACATACTTGAGGTACAGTCCCCCTCTGTGGCATTTGCCTTTAATAACCAATGCAAATAGCTAACAGTATTTCACAATGATTCTTGGCCACACACTGTTACAAGTACTTATGTGAACAACCCTATAAGGTAGGCATAGACTCATAGGGTGGTGAAATGAGCTCATACATGTAAAAGGCTGAGAACTGTGCCTGGGCACATAATGAGCACTGTGTAAATGTTAGGTACAATCATTAGTATGACTTTCCTCATTTTCCTAATTCAAGGGGTGAAGTACAGAGAAGTTACAGTCCCCATTGACCCTTGAAAAACTCCCCAAACAAAGAGCTCTGAAGGGACCCCACCCTGCCTACTGACATCATCTTCTTGAAGCTGCACCATCTCCTGGGCTTGACCACAGCCAAATCCGGGCCAAAACAGCTATAGTTTCAGGAGCCACTTAGCTCTGGAGGGTTGGATAAATAGACCTCAAAAATAAAACAGCCTGGATTAAGTCAGTCAAAGCCCAGTTTCCCGGGAAATACAAAAGGATCTAAGCCATTTTGCTAGTCAGGTTTTTCACTTTCATTTTCTTATAATGATCCATTGCAATCATGTAGACTTTCCTAGTTAACAATGCATTGTTTTTATATTCATTACCTCAACTTAGCTTCATAGTAGACCTGCAAGGTGCCTGAGAGTAGACTGAGGATTTCCAGTTAGCAGAGAAGAATGCTAAAACCAAGAAAAAGAAGAGGGTTTGTCAGGATTTGTGACAGAGCCAGCACTAGAACTCTCAGATCCTCTTGCCTTCCAGTTTCTGTGTGTTGGGAAATCCTTTCCCTTCTTTGGTCCTCAGTATAAAATGAAGTGATTGAACCAGATGGTCAGCGGTAGCCCTGACCTACGTCAGTGCCCCCTGACATTCAGTTTTTCCACTCCATTTTGCTTTTTCCTTGGACTCCAGTCCCTGTCTGCACAGGTGTTTATAACACTCCAAGGAAAGATAGCATCTCTCAGCAACCAGCAGAGGGCACAGGAAACCTGCCAAGGAAAGATATTCTCAAACAAGCCACTGGGCAGCAAGAATCTCCCATCGGACTCAGAGAAACAATTAAAGGCTTAGCTGGGAGGAAATAACTAGAGATAGGCAGGAAAGATCCTCAGGAATTATCTGGTGCAAATTCTCTGGTTCAGATGGAGAAACTGAGGCCCAGTGAGGGGAAGAATCTGTCTCAAGGTCACGAAGCAAATCAGGGGTAGAAATGAGACTAGAAGCCAGTTTCCCGAACTTAGACACTGCTCCTTCAATTGCATTAACCAACTGCTGCTATAGTACAGTCTTGAATTATTTCTCTGGCTGCACATTGTTCACCTAGTAATTTACCAAATCTCAATAATGACAGCTACCACTCTGTGGATGCCTACAACATATCACAAACAGTGCTAGGCTAGGCACCTTACATACTCTGGCTCGTTTGAATCCCCACAGCAGGCCTCTTAGGTATGGAGTGCTTTGTCCCATTTCACTGAGAAGGCAAGTCACCAAGTCTTTGTGACTCCAAAGCCTGTACTTTTAAAGAAACAACAAGGCATCTCTGCACTTAGTCCACACATCTGTGACCCTCTTCCTAGTGACTAGTAACTTTGACATACAGTACCAAATTGTAACTATCAGCCAATGAAGTCATTAGGTATGTTTGTTTGTTTACTTGCTTGATTGGTCTTTAAAACCACTGCAATTAAATTTACTTCCAATAGTATTATTCTAATTTTTTGTCCTTAAGGCTTACCAAAAACTGTAAATATAGAAAGAGAATGCTTGAGAACATATTAATATCCTTTTCCAAAAAAGCAGGCTTATTGCTTCTGTCCTGATGGGGCCCAAATTTCTGAAAGTTGGATGTGAAAGATGAGGTTGACTGAGAACTATTAAGCTAGACCCCCTACTACCTTGAATAAGAATTGTAATTTACTTCCCTTAAAAAATACCCTAAAATTATCTGTAGAAACTATAGTATACCCCTTATTAAGACATTCTTAAGTCTCAAAGCCAGAAAATTACTTCTATTGTTTATTCAACATTCATCCTACCATAATTCTAGCACCTACTTGTCACCACTCAAATTGAAACCCCTGAAAACTATAGTGAGCTAGACAAAAGCACTAGAGTTGGAGTCAAAACTGAGATCTGAATCCAAATTTTGTCACAATGTGAATGACTTTGTACAAGTCACTGAACTTCTCTGAGCTTGTTTTCTCACTGATAAAATGAAAATAATCACTCCCATTCCACAAGGTTATTTTAAGAATTAAAACAGTGTACATGACAGCAACCTGCAAAATACTAGACATAAAGCTACCACTCAAGGAATGTTCTAAGAGGAATGTTATTGGGCTGTCCTCTGCCAACATTCTTTAGGTCAAATAACACGGAGTGCTTTTACCAGAAGATGACTAGAGATCTCTGAGACACCAAGACAAGCACCATCCCCTCCATAAGGAAACTGAGGTCCAAGAAGATGAAAGGACTTGTCTCAAAATTATACAGACAACAGGGCACAGAGCTAGGACATAAATCCAGGTCTCCTGACACTCAGACCAGAGACTTTCCTTTTTACCAGTCTCTGGATTCATTTCCTGCTGGTGGGGGAAGAGAAGGTTGCAAAGCCAGGGAAATGTCCCACATCCTAAGGAAAATAGCTGTCTTGGGCATCATTAAATGATCCAAGTCACTTGGCTTCCATTCCCAGAGCTTCAGTTTTGGTTCTAGGTTGAACTGAGATGTGACTACAGGAATTCTGTCCAAGGAAGGAGCGAAAATTACCCAGGGTTTTAGGATCAGTCAAGTCCCAGGCACCTGACTAGTAGGAGTATTCCTCCTGGTATATTCCTGGTGAAAGGTGGGGCTGTAGGGAGGGCATGGGAGTTTAGCTAGTTTGGGGGGTTCTGAATGTTTCAAATGGTGATTTGGAAGAGCCAGGTTCGACTTCACCTGAATACTGGGGACTCCAGTGTAAGCCCTGCTGGCTTTACTGTCTGCCTTTGCTGCACCCATACGCAAGTTGAACTCCTGGGGCTGCCCTGCCTGGCTGTACCCCTTAGGCCCCCTGCAGGCCTCCTGCTCCTTCATCTCGCTAGGCTTCTCCTCTAGTTTCTCCATGATAGCATCAGTGGTGACCCTCCTGACACAGGTGCCCATCTCAGGGGACTCTCCAGGACTGTCACCTTCCTTGAGGAAGCTGACCACAATCTCAGTGTTTTTGTTGACCTCCTTGGAGGAAGAGTGTTCCCTGGTGAAAGCACAACAGTGGTGGCCACTGTGGCCATTCTGTGCCATTGGGTCATTCTGGAACTCAAAGATAACTGAGGCCGAGGCCAAGGCAGAAGTGGTGAGGGCCTTGCCTGGCATCTCCTTACCCTCAATTCTCATTTTGAAGGTGTCTGAGGCTTGCAAGGTCTTGCGTTGGCAGCGCAGGCACTTCCCAATGGCACTGTCCCACAGTACAGCCTCAGGGGGCTGGAAAGGCAGGTCAAGTGGATAGGAGGCCTGAGAGTTGGCACCCTCCAGGATGAAGCCTTTACTGCCACTGACCAAGTAAGCCTCACAATGGTGGCCCATCTGTGACTCTCGCTGGGAGAATGCCCACCACTTGCAGGCCACTTCAGCCACATTGCTGAAGAACTTGATAATACCACCAACAGGCATGGTCTTATCTTGGCATAGGTGCCCAGGTTTCTCCTCATTGCTTCCTTCCACATGCCCTTCCAAGGTGGAGCCCTTGATGGCAGCCTTGAATTCCTGGATTCTGGAGTCTCCAGTTATGTGTAGGGCTTCATGGTCCCCAGGGAACATGCTTTTCAGGTAGCTCCTGGCCCACCTGCTGCCACTGGACTGCTCAGGGTCCTCTTCCTCCCAAGAGTCTTCTTTCACTTGGATGCCAAAATCATTAAAAGCTAGCACTGTCTGATTCACCTTCTTGGAGGTGTGCACCAGCTTCTCAACGTGTCCTGCATAGGAATGGCGGAAGGGCTTTATGGCCTCCTCTGCCTTCCTCATCTGGTAGATACCTGAGGCTTTTTGGGGTCCCTGGGCCTTATTGTTCCTAAGGGGAGTATTCTTAGTGGCCCCAGTTGAAGGCTTCAACCTTTTGAATGACTTCATTTGATCCAGTAATGTGATTTTGGTTTTCAATTCTGATGGCCTGAAGGTGTCTCCCAGTAAAATCATGGACCAGGGTCGCTTCCCCTGACTGGAAGGCCCTTTCCTGTGGCTCACAAAATTCCAGATCTTGTTGGCTTTGGTTTTCTCCTTATTCTGACCACTCTCTTCCCTGGGACTCAAGTCACCCTGGTCACAGTGTTCAAATTCCTCCAACCCTACCTTCCTAGCCAGGCCTTCTATATCAGGGTCACCTGGAAAGACTTGAACCAGGTAACCACTGGGCACCAGCTTAGAAAGAGAGGCAGTCTGGCAGCTGCTGAAAGTCTCCATGGTCAGAGCAGGGGATGAGGGCACCAAGGCACAGAGGGAGGTCTGGCCAGTTATTTCCAGCTGCAGGAGAGAAAGAGAAGAGAGCTATATTAGACAAAGCCACAAACAGGGTTCTTTACAGATTTGTCAGTATCAAATGCATAGAATATACATTGTCACCACTGGCCCATTAAATGTTCAGGACCTTTACAAAGCAAAACTTCATTAATTTGGACCCCACTAGTTTAGGATTGAAGGAGATCACAGCTTATCCTCTGTACAAAGGAAAGCTTTGATTCCTACTTAAATGCAAATGTACTTGAGAGAGACATAACTTAAAGCTATTATTATCAGTTCTTGGCAATTGAGCAAATATATATATTTAAAGCCAAGAAGAAAAAGAAAAAGAAACTGAAAGGTACCTCAGAAGTTCATTATTTTGATCCTCTCATTTTATAGAAAGGCACTGGAGATCCACTGAAGATACCCATCTTGCCTAAGCCACAAAATTAAAAGAGCAGAAGATAGGGATCCATCTCTCATTTGCTCCTCCATTCACTCAGGAAGCCAGGAAGTAGTGAGTTTGCCTGCCGGATCACCTGCTTAGCACTAACATCTCAGCTAGGTCCTGGATACCGCTAATATGAAACAGACATACACTAGTCACCCAAGCTCACAGGCTACTGGAAGAGACTGGTGGACATCAACAATTGCAATACAGCCTGATAAGTGCTCTAACAGATGTATGCATAAGGGCAGTGGATGCTTAGAGAAAAGGGGACAGTAAACTGAAAGGAGGTGGGGGCTAGGGATAGGTGGGGAGATAGAAGATTAAGGGCCCCCCAAAATGCTTCCCAATACAGCTGGGACTAGAACTAAGAGTTCGCTCATGGTGAAATCTCTCTCCATCCAGGGATCTTTGTCCCTCTGCCCTGCACAGCCTGAGAGCAGAGTTTGATAAGAGGAAGAGAGATAAAAGGTCAGGTTGACATTCAGAAGCTGAAGGGAAAGGAAGAGAAGAGAGAGGAAAATAGGCAGAGCCCTAAAGACAGTTTCTGCCTTCTTGATATGTTTTGCCAGGGGCCAACTCACTAGTTCAGGGTTTGTTTATTCCTCCTTTTCTGGTCTGATATTCAAGGTCAACCTCACCTGACCTGGATCATGCCTGTACTCTGCATCCTTCCTGTACTTATATGCATAGCCTGCATAGAATCTGTTTGATTTAGAAAATGTTCAAGCTGGAAGATACTTAAATTTTATCTAGTTTTGGAAAACAGGACCAAAAAGGGTCAGAGACTTGACCTATGTCACACATCAAGCCAGTGGTAGGCCAAGAATAGAAGCCTCATCTTCCTGCCTCCCAGGCTAGGACGGGCCTTTACTTCTGTCCCACACTGCCACTCTAATCCACAAGTTCTGTTCCTCCAAGGAGGCTGTCTGGCCAACTCGGGATGGTAATAATAGCAGCTAACATTTGTAAGTGTGAGGCACTGCATAAGTTCCTTATTTTTTTCTCACAACAACCCTATGAAATGGGTACTACTGTCATAGTCATTTAAAAATGGTTCAATGAGGTGCAGTAACCTTAAATGATTTGCTTAGGGTCTCCACAGTCAGTAGTGGAGTTGGGATTTGAATCCAGACAGGATGACACCAGAAGCCATGCCCTTAACCATCATACTGTCCTCTCTTTCTAAAACAAGGCTTTGTATACAGAGGATGGTCCATACACAAGTCTTCCTGCTGCCCTGCCTGACTCTTGACTTTCTTTGGCAGTACAAGGGCAGAATGATCTTCCTAAAAGGCATCTGGACACATTCTTTTTGCCAGAGCCCAGAGCAGGGCATGGTGAGGACAGGGAAGTTCGTGGGAGATGACCACTCTACCTGATAACCCTACTACAGAAAGCTTCCCAAATTAGGCAGGTCAACTAAGGACTCTCACTTTCCCTAATTTTCCATCTGGCCATAGCCCTTCCCCCTGGGATTTGCTCTAAGTATATCCCCAAAAAGAATATGTCCTGAAAAGAGCCAATCTTAGCCCCTAAGTGCAACTTAAAATCAAAGAGAACTTTGGGATCCCTTAGTCTGCCCAATCCACCATTTCACAGGACGAAACTGAAGCACAGAAAATTCAAAGGAAAAGCATGCCAGGTGCACTTGTGCATTGTACTTGTGCATCAACCACAACAGCAGAACTGGAAAGGATGTTGGAAACCATTTAGCTGGGCCCCTCATGCAGCTTTGTTAAGATGATTAAGGCCAAGGGAACTGCTCCCAGCACACAACTAGTGAATGAAAGATTAGGGCCAGCCTTCCCAATATGCAGGCCAGGTTACTGTGCCCCTCTGGTTCTTTTATCACTCTAGTGTTTAGAGGAAACCCACCAACAAAAGGGAGGACTACAAAGCAGAATTTCCCTATGGGGAGACTCAAGAATGGACACAAGGTAAATGTGTCTTTTTAAAAAAATTCCATTGGGGGGCGACTGGGTGGCTCAGTTGGTTAAGCGACTGCCTTCGGCTCAGGTCATGATCCTGGAGTCCCTGGATCGAGTCCCTGGATCGAGTCCCGCATCGGGCTCCCTGCTCGGCAGGGAGTCTGCTTCTCCCTCTGACCCTCCCCCCTCTCATGTGCTCTCTCTCATTCTCTCTCTCTCAAATAAATAAATAAAATCTTTAAAAAAAAATTCCATTGGGTCTGAGAATTATTTTAGGAGTCTCAAGATATAATTAGGTTAACAAGGGGGATATACGAGGCGAAACCTTAATCGATGAATTTTATGTTTCACTGAACCAAAAAGACTCTTCCTAAGAGACAAGTAGAGTCATCATGACAGCACAGAACAACGGGGGCCTCCTTTCTCATGAAGCAAACAAACTCCATTCATGCTGCTATAGAGCACTTATCATCCTGCATTTTGATTACTTGTTTATGTGTCTGACTCCCCCATAAGATTGGGAGCTTTTCCAGGGTAAATACTGGGTCTCATTTACCTTGTTATTCCTCACTGCTTGCTAGGTGTCTGGCATATAGTTGGTGCTCAATAATGTGGATCTAAATCAGGAGTCAGCAAACCAAGGCCTGCCATCTGGTTTTGTAAAGTTTTATTAGAACACAGTCACACTCATCCTTTTACTTATTATCTATGGCTGCTTTTTTTTTTTTTTCCTACAAAAGCAGAATGAGTAGTTTCAGTTGAAACTGCATGGCCCTCAAAAGTCTAAAATATTTATTATCTGGTCCTTTACAAAGAATCTTTGTTGACCCCTGCTCTAAGTAATATTTTGCATGTATAGACCACTATAGTTTAACACTTTTATATTCCTATAGAGTGGGCATCTATGGGTCCATTTTAGAGATAGTCACAATGGGACTCAGGAGAGCAGACTGCTTTGTATCACTCAGAAGTATTCCACAAACAGGTAAGATTTAGCAATAGAAGCATGTTTCATTTATCTAGTCAAAATCTCCTGGCCCCATAGGGAACTAGGACAAGAGCACTGGGCATCTAGTGTCAAGTCCAATGCCTACTGTCCTGTATCTGACTCTTTCCTTAGGAGCCTTAAGTAGGATAATGAAAAAAGATTCACTGCTAATTCCTACCTATGTAACATTCATTACATGACACAAGAATTGTTTAGGTCAACCAACACTTATTCCCAAGTTCACTTGAAATCTTGCAATCAGCTTCCTGTGCCATAGAGGTGCTATGAGTGTTAAATGAGATAATGCCTAACACAATAAGGGTGATAATGAGTAATATGTCTTTAGCACTTACTCTGAACCACGCACTGGGATAAGCACTTTATTTATATGTATCATCTCACTAATCCTCATCACATGGCTATTATGATCCCCATTTTAAATGCAAAAAAGAAGTCTCAGAGTAGAGATAGCCTACCCAAGGTCACAGACCAAGTGCATTTGATGCCAGAGCCTATGTTCTTTAATCACCACCCACACTGTCCCTCCAAGTATAACAGTGTCTGATATATCATACCACTCAATTAGCAATTCCTAGATTATGTTTTACTTTCTATTTTTATCAGCATCTATCTCCATTTATTGAATTCTTGCTTTGTAGCAGGGATTATGCTATGTATTAATTAGTTGAACATTTAAAACTGCACAATGAGGTTGGTACTATTATCTCCATTTTGCAATTGAGGAAGCTGAGAGACTAAGAAACTTGACAAAAGTAACACAGCTAGCAGATGGCTGGCACTGACAATGTGCTCAGTACTCTAGAGGAGGAGAGACATTAGATTCAAGCCTTGAAGAAATCTGGAAAAACACCTAGTAGATCATGACCCCCCCCCCCAATTACAGACAGGATGGTATAAGGGAAAGAGAATGGAGCTTTGGGGTAATTAGACCTGGAGGAATAATGCTCACTTTCCCCTGAATGGTTCCAGTAGAGTATGAGATGTTTTCTAGATTTTTCACTTTCTGTAGAAAGACAAATAGGTAATCTACTTCATAAGGACAAGGCACAGGAAACTGGTGCTCTAAAGACTGCTTAAGAAGAAGGTAAAAAAAAAAAAAAGAAGAAGAAGAAGGTAATAATGGTGGTGGTGGATTGCTTCCTTTGGGCTCATAGCTAATCATCTGTCTCATACCACTTACCTTTGCTCTTCCTCAGCAGAGAGGAAAAATAGGTTACCTGACTACCTTTCCCCACATTTTTTTAGAGGGAAAGAGAGAGTGAGCACAAGCAGTGGGGAGGGCTAAGGGAGAGGGAGAGAGAATCTTAATCAGGCTCCACGCCCAGTGCAGAGCTGGATGCAGGGCTTGATCTCACTACCTTGAGATCATCACCTGAGCTGAAATCAAGAGTCAGACATTTAACCAACTGAGTTACCCAGGCGTCCCTCCCTACATTTTAGATTTAATTTCAAATCATAGAGTTATAGGCACAAAACTTCTAACCCAGCCCTATCACATCCTCACTGTGACCTTGAGCATTCCCCTTCCTCTCTCCAAGCCTCAGTTTCTACATCTGTAAAATGAGGAAAAAGATCCTCCTCATTGAGTTGGTATGAGGATTCAATGTGATAACATGCCAAAAGTCCTCAGTATAAAACCTTAACTCAACAAATATCAGGATGGAAACTCCATCTCTCATAAAGTTGCCCAAGTGGATGGTGAACCTGGACCATTTTCAGAAATACCAAGAGCACTCTGATATACATTCTCTGAGGTGCTTCCTTGATAAGTGGCATCCTCATTATCTTGTCTGTCTTGTCTTAAGGAGAAGAGACACCTGGTGCCTGAAGCCCTTGGAGCACAGAGAGCCTGACATAGCCTGAAGGTTGGATGAAAACACAAACCAAGTTGGGAAACCAGTAGAGATGTGTCCAAAGATCTCCATCAGACCCATTCCCAAAGGAGGAGGAAGGCTGAAAGATTATAGCCGCAGATGGCTTGCTTGTCCTTCATGATTATTTTGCCCCTCTTGCCATCTTGCTAAATTCAGGACTCTTTCAATTTCCTTTTCCTTATAGGAACCCCCTTCCACCCAGGGCACAAGTAACTGCATACATCGCCCTTTCTTACCTAAAATCTAATAGTGCTTTGGAAACCAATAATAGAATGGCAGTTAGAGCTCATCTAATCTAATCCATCATTTAGTAGATGAAGAAACTGAGGCCCAGAAAGACCAAGTGGCTTAACCACATTATATCCACAAAAGTCATCAAGAATATTTGTCTTTCCAATCCATGAGCATGGACTGTTTTTCTATTCCTTTGTGTCATTTTCAATTTCTTTCATCAGTATATTATAGTTTTCATACCAGAGGTCTTTGACCTCTTTGGTTAGGTTGATTCCTAGGTATCTTGTTTTTGGTGCAATTGTAAGTGGGATTGATTCCTTGATTTCTCTTTCTGCTCCTTCATTATTGGTGTATATAAATGCAACAGATTTCTGTAGGTTGATTTGTATCCTGCGACTTTACTGAATTCATTTATCAGTTCTAGCAGTTTTTGGTGGAGTCTTTTAGGTTTTCTATATAGAGTATAATGTCATCTGCAAAGAGTGGAGGTTTTACTTCTAGCTTGTCAAACTGGATGCCTTTTATTTCTTTTTGTTGTCTGACTGCTGAGGCTAAGACTTCCAGCACTATGTTAAATAACAGTTGTGAATCTCCACTAAAAAATTGCTAGAATTTATACAAGAATTCAGCAAAGTCGCAGGATATAAAGTCAATGCACAGAAGTCAGTTGCATGTCTATACACCAACAATAAAGCAGAAGAAAGAGATATCAAGTAATCAATCCTGTTTTCAATTGGACCAAAACCCATAAGATACCTAGGAAGAAACCTAACCAAAGAGGTAAGCAATTTGTACTCAAAAGTATAGAACACTTGGGTGCCGGGTGGCTCAGTTGGTTAAGCGACTGCTTTCGGCTCAGGTCATGATCCCGGAGTCCCGGGATCGAGTCCCACATCGAGTCTGCTTCTCCCTCTGACCCTCCTCCCTCTCATGCTCTCTGTCTCTCATTCTCTCTCTCGCAAATAAATAAAATCTTTAAAAAAAAGTATAGAACACTTATGAAAGACATTGAGGGGGCAAGATGACATAAGAGTAGGGGACCTTGTTTCATCTGGTCCCTTGAATTTAGCTAGATAACTAAAACAAATCATTCTGAGCACCTATGAATTCAACTTGAGAGGTAAGAAAATAATTGCTGGAATTCAACAAATAGAAAAGCAACCACTTTTTGCAAGGTAGGAGGTGTAGAGAAATGAATCTGGGGGGATATATCAGAAGATATACAGGAGGGGGAGGAAGCCTCCTTAAGCCAGCTACCAGAAAGTGATAAAACCCCAGAGCACAAAACATTTAAAATTTGCTCTAGTGAGAGACATCCCTGCCTGAAAGGTGCTCAGTTGGTGAAGCAGGGCAGAATCCTAGGTGGGACAGTGTGGTTTCAGGATCCCCAGGGTCACAGAAAGAACGAGGGTGCCTGAGCTGGCAGAGTTCCTAAGCATTGGAGCAGGAAATCTAATTAGGGTCAGCAAGCCCAGGAGGGGCCTCTCAGCTCCATTCACCATAAACAGTGAACTGTGGTACAATCAGGCCACCACTCTCTGTGTGTAGGTCCTACAAAGGGCAGCAATGCGGTGACCCACTGCCTTCCCCCTGGAGGATTGGTGTGGGCACGCACAGCAGGAGTCTGTAGTGTTTAGCACACACAGAAGTGAAGACCGCTTACCTCTGAAGGTTTACAGAAGACAGGGTACTGGGATCTTTCCGGTCTGGGGCCAGAGATCAAGGTGTGGCCATTTTTATTTTCATACTCTAAAGAAGTGTGGAGAGCCTTCAAGGAACAAATAGAGCAAACAGAAGCAGCTTACACTGAGCCTGGCCTCACGGCAAGGGGTGGTGCAAATCTGCCCAGGCAAAGACACATGAGAATCAGAGCAGCAGACCCCTTCCCCAGAAGACTAGCTGAAATGAAAGGCAAATACCAAGTCTACAGAGCACACAGGACTGCAAAATTCCAGTGATAGGGGAGAACAGTATGTAGAATTAGAGGTTTTTTTTTTTCTCATGACTCGTTTATCTTTCAATTTAAAATTTTCCTTTTCTTTTTTCTTTTTTTCCCATTTCAACTACTTTATTTATCAACTCCTTTTTTTAAAGTATTTTTTAACTTTCAATTTTTAAATTTACATTTTGTAGATATAATCTTCATTTTTGACTTCCTTTCATACATTCAATTTTATTATACATACATACATATATATATATATATATATATACACTACATTCTCCACCTGGAAGATTATATTTTTCTTTCCCCCTGCACCAATTTTTTCTTTTCCTTTTCATTTCATTTTAGTTTCTGACCTCTTTGGATTTGTCTAGTGTGTATTTCGCTTGTGTCATGGTTGATATTTTTCATTTTGTTCTCCTGTTCATTCCATTCTTCTCTGGGAAATAATGACTAGAAGGAGGAATTCACAGCAGAAAAAAAGAACAAGAGGTAATACTGTCTGCCACAGATCTAACCAATATGGATATAAGTAATATGTCAGAGCTGGAATTCAGAATACTGATTATAAAGTCACTAGCTGGAATTGAAAAAAAAATGAAAAAACCATAAAAGACACTAAAGAATCTCTTAGTGCAGAAATAAAATCTAATTGGGATTAAATTAAAAATGCTTTAAATAAGAAGCAGTCTAAATTGGATGATCTAACAGCTAGGGTAAATGAGGAAGAAGAGAGAGTAGGGACATAAAATACAAATTAATGGAAAGGAAGGAAGCTGTGGAAAAGAGAAAAATAACTAATGGAACATGAGGGGAGGCTTTGAGAAATCAGTAATACCATAAAGCAAAACAATATTAGAATTATTGGGTTCCCTGAGGAAGAATAAAAAGGTGGGGTAGGGAGCAGAAGGTGTATCTGAGCAAATCATAGCTGAGAACTTCCCTAATCTGGGGAAGGAAATTGGCATTCAAGTCCAAGAGGTAGAGAGGACCTCTACCAAAATTAATACAAATAGATCAACATCCCCAACATATAATAGTGAAGCTTGCAAATTTCAGAGATAAAATCCTGAAAGCAGCTCAAGACAAGAGATCCTTGGGGTGCCTGGGTGGCTCGGTTGGTTGGGCGACTGCCTTCAGCTTGGGTCATGATCCTGGAGTCCCGGGATTGAGTCCCGCATTGGGCTCCCTGCTCGGCGGGGAGCCTGCTTCTCCCTCTGACCCTCCCCCCTCTCATGTGCTCTCTGTCTCTCATTCTCTCTGTCTCAAATGAATAATTAGAATCTTAAAAAAAAAAAAGACAAGAGATCCTTAAACTACAGGGGTAGAAACATTAGGCTGGCAGCAGACCTATCCACAGAGACATGGCGGGCCAGAAAGGGCTGGCATGATATATTCAGGTTACTAAAAAAAAAAAAAAAAATGCAGCCAGGAATACTTTATCAAGCAAGGCTGTCAATGAGAATGGAAGGAGAGATATGGAGCTTCCAGGAAAGACAAAAACTTAAAGAATTTCTGGTCACTAAACCAGCCCTGCAAGAAATATTAAATGGGATCCATTAAGTGAAGAGAAAGCCCAAAAGTAACATAGACCAGAAAGAAACAGTGACAATCTATGAAAACCGGGAATTTACATGTAAAACAATGACACTGAATTCATATCCTTCAATAGTTATTCTGAATGTAAATTGGCTAGATGCTCCAATCAAAAGACACAGGGTATCAGATTGGATAAAAAAGCAAGACCCATCCATATGTTGTCTACAAGAGAATCATTTTAGAACTAAAGACAACTCAAGATTGAAAGTGAGGGGGTAAAGAAATATTTAACATGATAATGGGCATCAAAAGAAGCTAGGGTAGCAATCCTCATATCAGACAAATTAGATTTTAAACCAAAGACTGTAGTAAGGGATGAAGAGGGACACTATATCATACTGAAAGGCTCTATCCAACAAGTATATCTAACAATTATAAATAGTTATGCTCTTAACATGGAAGCAGCCAATTATATAAGCCAATTAATAACCAAGCTAAAAAATACACATTGATAATAATACAATAATAGTAGGGGACTTCAACACTCCTCTCACAGCAATGGACAGATCATCTAAGAAGAAGATCAAGAAGGAAACAAAGGCTTTGAATGACACACTGGACCAGAGGGACTTCAGATATATACATAGCATTCCCTCCTAAAGCAACAAAATACACATTCTTCTTGAGTGCACATGGAACTTTCTCCAGAATAGATCACATTCTGGTCAAATATCAGGTCTCAACTGGTACCAAAATTGGGATTATTCCCTGCATATTTCAAAACCACAATGCTTTGGAACTTGAACTCAATCACAAGAGGAAATTTGGAAGGAACTCAAATACTTGGAGCTTAAAGACCATCATGGTAATGAATGAATGGGTCAACCAAGAAATTAAAGAATTAAAAAAAATCATGGAAACTGATGAGAATGAAACACAACTGTTCAAAACCTTTGGAATACAGCAAAGGCAGTCCTAAGAGAGAAGTACATAGCAATACAAACCATTCTCAAAAAATTAGAAAAGTCTTAAATACACAAGTCAATCTTACACCTAAAGAAGCTAGAGAAAGAACAGCAAATAAATCTTAAACCAAGCAGGAGAAGAGAAATAATAAAGATTAGAGCAGAAATCAATGAAGTAGAAACCAGAACAGTAGAACAGATCAATGAAACTAGATGCTGGTTCTTTGAAAGAATTAATACGATCAGTAAACCCCAGGCTAGACAGACCAAAATAAAAATAGAAATGACCCAAATTAATAAAATCATGAATGAAACAGGAGAGATTATGACCAAAAAACAAGGAAATACAAACAATTTGAAAATCATATTATGAGAAATTATATGCCAACAAATTACACAATCTGGAAGAAATGGATGTATTCCGTAGTTTGTATAAACTACCAAAAATGAAACAGAAAGAAATAAAATACCTGAACTGTCCCACAACCAACAAGGAAATTGAAGCAGTAATCAAAAATCTCCCAAGAAACAAGAGTCCAGGGTCAGATGGTCTCCCTGCAGAATTCTAAGAAAAATTTATTGAAGAACTAATACCTATTTTTCTGAAGCTGTTTCAAAAAATAGAAATGGACAGAAAACTTCCAAACTCATTCCATGAAGCCAGCATTACCCCAAACCAGACATAGACCCCATCAAAAAGGAGAATTACAGACCAATATCCCTGATGAACACAGATGCCTATATTTTCATTTAGATACTAGCCTATAAGATACAACACTACATTAAAAGGATTATTCAGCACAACCAAATGGGATTTATTCCTGGGCTGCAAGGGGAGTTCAACTTTCGCAAATTGATCAATGTGATATATCACATTAATAAAAGAAAAGACAAGAGATGTATGATCCTCTCAATTGATGCCGTAAAAGCATTTGACAAAATACAGCATTCTTTCTTGATTAACATTGTCTACAGTGTAGGGATCAAGGGAACATACCTCAGTATCATAAAAGCTATCTAAAAACACACAAAGAGAATATCATTCTCAATGGGGAAAACTGAGTTTTTCCCTTAAGGTCAGGAACATGACAAGAATACCCACTCTCACCACTCTTATTCAACGTAGTACTAGAATTCTTAGCCTCAGCAATCAGACAACAAAAAGAAATAAAAGGCATTCAAATTGGCAAAGAAGAAGCCAAACTCTCATTCATCGCAAATGACATATTTTATGTGGAAAAACCAAAAGACTCCACACCAAATTTGCTGGAACTCATACAGGAATTCAGCGTTGTGGCAGGATATAAAATCAATGCACAAAAATCAGTTGCATTTCTACACACTAATAATGAGACTGAAGAAAGAGAAATTAAGAAATTGATCTCATTTACAATTTCACCAAAAACCATAAGATATCTAGGAATAAACCTAACCAAAGAGGTAAAGTATCTATACTCTAAAAACCACAGGACACTTGGGGCGCCTGGGTGGCTCAGTCGTTAAGCATCTCCCTTTGGTTTAAGTCATGATCCTGGGGTCCTGGGATCGAGCCCCGCATCAGGCTCCCTGCTCTGCGGGGTGTCTGCTTCTCCCCCTCCTTCCTGCTCGAGCTCTCTCTCACTATCTCTGTCTCTCTCAAATAAAAAAAAAAAGAAAGAAATGGGCAGAAGACATGAACAGACATTTCTCCAAAGAAGATATACAAATGGCCAGCAGACACATGAAAAAATGCTCCTCATCACTTGCCATAAGGGAATTACAAATCAAAACCACAATAAGATACCACATCACATCAGTCAAAATGGCTAAAATTAACAACACAAGAAACAACATGTGTTGGCAAGGATGTGGAAAAAGGGGAACTCTATTACACTGTCAGTGAGAATGCAAACTGGTGCAGCCACTCTGGAGAACAGTATGGAGGTTCCCCAGAAAGATAAAAATAGAACTGTCCTATTATCCAGCAATTGTACTACTAAGTATTTGCCAAAAGAATACAAAATTACTAATTCAAAGGGATACATGCACCCCAATGTTTATAGCAGCATTATCTACAGCACGCAAATCATGGAAAGAGCCCAAATGTCCATCAGAATGGATAAAGAATTTATACACACACACACACACACATACATACATACAATGGAATATTGCTCAGCCATAAAAGGGATGAAAATCGTGCCATTTGGAATGACGTGGATGGAGCCAGAGAGTATTATGCTAAGTGAAATAAGTCAGTCAAAGAAAGACATACCATATAATTTCACTCACAGGTGGAAATTAAGAAAAAAGATAAATGACCAAAGGGGAAAATGAGGGAGAGAGGGAAACCAAGAAACTGTAGAGAACAAACTGATGATTACCAGAGGGTAGAGCATGGGGCAACCAGTTCAATAGATGATGGAGATTAAGGAGTGCACGTGTTGTGATGAGCATGGGGTGTTGTATGGAAGTGTTGAATCACTACACTGCACGCCCGAAACTAATATTACATTGTATGTTAACTAAATGGAATTTAAATAAAAACTTTAAAACAAACAAACAAATAAATCTCCCAAAGTTTGAAAAAAATTCTTCAATAAAAGGTGAATTTAAGTCAAACAAATTTTGTTTAGAAAGTCAGAGAAATGTGTAATAAATATTTAAATAGTCTTTCAAATTAAAAAAAAGACAAATATTTTAAAGGTTTCAGTATTGATTTGGGTTTGTTTCAATTGTCTGGATAGCTCACCTCTATGGAATGCTTCATTCCACTAAATTATTGAAGAAGTGAGGTAGCTTTATGAGTTTTTTTTTTTTTGTAGTTTTTTATTTTATTATGTTATCTTAGTCACCATACAATACATCATTAGTTTTTGATGTAGTGATCCACGATCCATTGCTTTCATATAACACCCAGTGCTCCATGCAGTACATGCCTTCCTTAATACCCATCACTGGGCTAACCAATCCGCCCTCCCCCCTCCCCTCTAAAACCATGTTTGTTTCTCAGGTCCATGGTCTCTCATGGTTCATCTCTCCCTCCAATTCCCCCCGCCCATTTTTCCCTTCCTTCTCCTAATGTCCTCCATGTTATTCCTTATGTTCCACAAATAAATGAAACCATATGATAAATGACATTCTCTGCGTGACTTATTTCACTTAGCATAATCTCCTCCAGTTCCATCCATGTTGATGTAAAAGTTGGGTATTCATCTTTTCTGATGGCTGAGTCATATTCCATTGTATTTATGGACCACATCTTCTTTATCCATTCATCTGTTGAAGGGCATCTCGGCTCTTTCCACAGTTTGGCTATTGCGGACATTGCTACTGTGAACATTGGGGTGCATATGGCCCTTCCTTTCACTACATCTGTGTCTTTGGGGTAAATACCCAGAGGTGCAATTGCTGGGTCATAGGGTAGCTCTATTTTTAAATTTTTGAGGCACCTCCACACTGTTTTCCAAAGTGGCTGTACCAACTTGCATTCCCGCCAACAGTGTAAGAGGGTTCCCCTTTCTCCACAACCTCTCCAACATTTGTTGTTTCTTTCCCTGTCCATTTTAGCCATTCTAACTGGTGTAAGGTGGTATCTCAGTGTGGTTTTGATTTGGATTTCCCTGATGGCTAATGATGATGAACATTTTTTCATGTGTCTGTTAGCCATTTGTATGTCTTTTTCAGAGAAGTGTCTGTTCATGTTTTCTGCCCACTTTTTGACTTGATTATTTGTTTTTTGGGTGTTGAGTTTGAGAAGTTCTTTATAGATTTTGGATACCAGCCCTTCATCTGTAGTGTCATTTGTAAATATCTTCTCCCATTCTGTGGATTGCTTCTTTGTTTTGTTGACTGTTTCCTTTGCTGTGCAGAAGCTTTTTATCTTGATGAATTCCCAAAAGTTCATTTTTGCTTTTGTTTCACTAGCTTTTGGAGATGTATCTTGAAAGAAGTTGCTGTGGCCAATGTCAAAGAGGTTACTGCCTATGTTCTCCTCTAGGATTTGGATGGATTCCTGTCTCACATTGAGGTCTTTCATCCACTTTGAGTTTATCTTTGTGAATGGTGTTAGAGAATGGTCGAGTTTCATTCTTCTGCATGTGGCTGTCCAATTTTCCCAGCACCATTTATTGAAGAGACTGTCTTTTTTCCATTGCATGTTTTTTCCTGCTTTGTCAAAGATTATTTGACCATAGAGTGGAGGGTCCATATCTGGGTTCTCTATTCTGTTCCATTGGTCTGTATGTCTGTTTTTGTGCCAGTACCATGCTGTCTTGGTGATCACTGATTTGTAATATAGCTTGAAATCAGGCAACGTGATGCCCCCAGCTTTGTTTTTCTTTTTCAACATTTCCTTGGCAATTCGGGGTCTTTTCTGATTCCATACAAATTTTAGGATTGTTTGTTCCAGCACTTTGAAAAATGTCATTGGAATTTTGATCAGGATGGCATTGAAGATACCTTCAATGCCATCTAGCAAATACCTAGATTGCTCTAGGTAGCATAGACATTTTAACAATGTTTATTCTTCCGATCCATGAGCATGGAATATTTTTCCATCTTTTTGTGTCTTCTTTAATTTCTTTCATGAGTGTTTTGTAGTTCCTAGAGTATAGATCCTTTACCTCTTTAGTTAGGTTTATTCTGAGGTATCTTATGGTTTTTGGTGCTATTGTAAATGGAATCATTTCTCTAATTTCTCTTTCTACAGTTGCATTGTTAGTGTATAAGAAAGCAACTGATTTCTGTGCATTGATTTTGTATCCTGCCACATTACTGAATTGCTGGATGAGTTCTAGTAATTTGGGGGTGGAGTCTTTTGGGTTGTCCACATAAAGTATCATGTCATATATGAAGAGAGAGAGTTTGACTTCTTCTTTGTCAATTTGAATACCTTTTATTTCTTTTTGTTGTCTGATTGCTGTTGCTAGGACTTCTAGTATTATGTTGAACAACAGTGGTGAGAATGGGCACCCTTGACGTGTTCCTGATCTTAAGGGAAAGCCTCTCAGCTTTTCCCCATTGAGGATGATATTCGCTGTGGGTTTTTCATAGATGGATTTTATGAGCTTGAGGAATGTTCCCTCTATCCCTATACGCTAGAGAGTTTTAATCGGGAAAGGATGTTGTATTTTGTCAAATGCTTTTTCTGTATCAATTGAGAGGACCATATGGTTCTTCTCCCTCCTCTTATTAATGTGTTCTAACACATTGATTGATTTGCGAATGTTGAACCACCCTTGCATCCCGGGGATAAATCCCACTTGGTCGTGGTGGATGATCCTTCATGCATTGTTGGATCCTATTAGCTAGGATTTTGTTGAGGATTTTGGAATCCATATTCATCAGGGATATCGGTCTGAAATTCTCCTTTTTGATGGGCTCTTTGGCTGGTTTGCAGATTAAGGTAATGCTGGCCTCATAGAATGAGTTTGGAAGTGTTCCTTCTGTTTCTATTTTTTGAAACAGCTTCAGTAGAATAGGTATTATTTCTTCTTTGAATGTTTGGTAGAATTCCCCAGGGAATCCAACAGGCCCTGAACTCTTGTTTTTTGGGAGGTTTTGGATCACTGCTTCAATCTCGTTACTGGTTATTAGCCTACTCAGGTTCTCAATTTCTTCCTGTTTCAGTCTTGGCAGCTTATAGGTTTCCAGGAAGGCCTCCATTTCATCCAGATTGCTCAGTTTATTGGCATATAATTGTTGATAATAATTTCTAATAATTTTTTCTATTTCCTTGGTGTTAGTCATGATCTCTCCCCTTTCATTCATGATTTTATTAATTTGGGTCCTTTTTCTCTTCTTTTGGATAAGTCTGGCCAGTGGTTTATCAATCCTATTAATTCTTTCAAAGAACCAACTTCTAGTTTCGTTGATCTGATCTACTGTGTTTCTGGTTTCTAATTCATTGATTTCTGCTCTAATTTTATTATTTCCCTTCTAATGCATGGCTTAGGCTTCATTTGTTGCTTTTTCTCTATTTCTTTAAGGTGTAGAATTAGTTGGTGAATTCAGGATTTTTCTATTTTTTTGAGTGAGGCTTGGATGGCTATGTATTTCCCCCTTAGGACCGCCTTTGAAGTATCCCCTAGGTTTTGGACAGATGTGTTTTCATTCTCATTGATTTCCATCAATTTTTTAAGTTCTTCTTTGATTTCTTGGTTGGCCCAAACATTCTTGAGCAGAGTGGTCTTTAGCTTCCAAGTGTTTGAATTTCTGCCTTTTTTTTTTTTTTTTTTTTTGTGATTGAGTTCCAGTTTTAGAGCATTGTGGTCTGAGAATATGCAGGGAATAATCTCAATCTTTTGGTATCGGTTGAGACCTGATTTGTGACCCAGTATATGGTCTATTCTGGAGAAAGTTCCATGTGCACTTGAGAAGAATGAGTATTCTGTTGTTTTAGGGTGGAATGTTTTGTAAATATCTATAAGGTCCATCTGGTCGAATGTATCATTCAAAGCTCTTGTTTCCTTGTTGATTTTCTGCTTAGATGATCTGTCCATTGCTGAGAGTGGAGTATTGAGGTCTCCTACAATTAACGTATTGTTATCAATATGACTCTTTATTTTGGTGAACAGTTGGCTTATGTATATGGCTGCTCCCATGTTGGGGGCATAGATATTTACAATTGTTAGATCTTCTTGTTGGGTAGACCCTTTAAGAATGATACAGTGTCCTTCTGTGTCTCTTATTAAAGACTTTAGTTTAAAATCTAATTTGTCTGATAGAAGAATTGCTCCCCCAGCTTTCTTTTGAGGTCTGCTGGCATGGAAGATGGATTTCCATCCCTTCACTTTCAGTCTGGATGTATGTTTAGGTTCAAAATGAGTCTCTTGTAGACAGCATATGGATGGGTCCTGTCTTTTTATCCAATCTGCAACCCTGTGCCGTTTTATGGGAGCATTTAGGCCATTCACATTGAGAGTGATTATTGAAAGATATGAATTAATTGTCATCATGTTGCCTGTGAAGATGTTGTTTTTATTGATTGTCCCTGTAAACTTCTGTTGTACATCACTCTTGGGGTCTTTCTCCTTTTATAGAACCTCCCTTAATATTTCTTGCAGGGCCGGCTTAGTGGTCACATATTCTTTCAACTTCTGCCTGTTGTGGAAGCTCTGCATCTCTCCATCCATTCTAAATGAAAGCCTTGCCGGACAAAGTATTCTTGGCTGCATGTTCTTCTCATTTAGCACCCTGAATATGTCTTGCCAGGCCTTTCTGGCTTGCCACGTCTCTGTGGATAGGTCTGACATTATTCTGATGTTCCTCCCTCTGTACGTAAGGAATCTCTTCCCCCTAACTGCCCTTAAGATGGTTTCCTTGGTTCTAAGATTTGCAAGTTTTACTATTACATGCTGGGGTGTTGGCCTGTTTTCCTTGATCTTAGGAGGGGTCCTCTCTGCCTGTAGGACTCGAATGTTTGTTTCATTTCCCAGATTAGGGAAGTTCTCAGCTACACTTTGCTCAAATACATCTTCTAGCCCTCTCTCTCTCTCCACTCCCTCCAGGATTCCAATTATTCTGACATTGGAACGCCTCATGGTGTCACTTATTTCTCTCAGTCGATTTTCATGGATTCTGAGTTGTTTTTCCCTGGCCTCCTCTTTTCCCTTTTTATCTATTATACTGTCTTCCAGATCACTTATTCTCTCTTCTGTCTCAGTTACCCTAGCTGTTTGATTATCTAGATTGGATTGGATCTCATTGATAGCATTTTTAAGTTCTGCCAATTCACCTTTTATTTCTCCCCTTAGAGACTCTATGTTGCCATTAATTGATTTCTCCATTCTAGCCATTGTCTTCACAATTGCTAGCCTGAATTCCATCTCTGACATCTTGGTTATATCTGCATCCATTTGTAAATCTGCAGCATAAGTCATAATCTCTGAGTCTTTTCTGTTTTGGGGGCTCCTCCTCCTAGTCATTCTGTTGATGGGTGGTTGAGGGAATGTATAGAGTCCAAATTATTGACCAGAACCCAAGCAAGATGCACCTGTTTTCTTGGGACCTTAGGGTTGCTGGCCTCTTGTTTTCCCAGGCTGTCTTCTTGGGGAGGGGCCTGCCGTGCTGTTACTCAGGCAACCCTGTTTGGGCGGAGTTGCCCTGTGCCCCTGTGGTGGAGGATGGGCTCAGTGGGAATCAGTCTTTGGGACTTTTGTTCTCTGGCACCTTTCCCTGGTGGCTTTTCCGCGTCTCTTCCGCAAGTCAGAGCAGAAGAGACCGTTTCCAACCCTCTGCCTCAGAGCAGAGAGACCGCAGTCTGTTCTTCAGTGAGCTCTCCAGGCCACACTGTCTCCGTTTCTGTCCCTGCTGCTATAAACTGCAGCGTCCTGGGTTGTGCGCCCCTCCGCAGTGCTCCCAGTCCTGCCTCCAGGTCGGGGCACGTCTCTGCCCTTTATGCTTCTAAAACCGTCAGCCGCTCCCAATTCACGTGCGCGTGACTCCGCCGCTTGGGGTTTCCACTCCCGGGGATTGCAGTTCACCGGCGCGACCCCAGCGCCCCGGGTTTCCGTCTCCGAGGCTGCAATTCGCGTGCCCGCGGCCGTCGCTCTGGTTTCTGTCCGGGGGGCCTCCGGTTCGCGTGTGCGCAACCCCTCTGGTCTGGTTTTCCACCCCAGGAGCTGCCCTAAAGTTCTTTCCCGTTGCTACCGGTCTGCGAGTCTGTGCCCCATCCTAGTGCATGAGGCTGTCACTCACCATCGGTGTAGGATCCCCACATCCAGGCACCCTCCCGCCTCCGTTTATCCTCTGATATCTGCCCACAGAATCACGGCTCTCTGCTTCGTACCTCAAAACCAACTGCCTGCAATATTCTGTTTGTAGAGATCCAGATCTTCTTACATTTCAGGCTGGTTTCGTGGGTGCTCAGAGTGGTCTGGTAGATATCCAGCTCAATTCCGAGGACCAGTTGAAATAGGGTCCACTACTCCTCCGCCATCTTTCCCCCCTCCCCTTTATATGAGTTTTATACATAAAAAAGATTTAATTTAAATATCTGTATTATTAAACATCTAGTTACTTTTTAAAAGTACTACATTTTAGTTGCCCCCAAATCCAGGAGTGGATCTGGTTTAGCCCTGTTGACTTTAAAAGTACCTGTGTTGAATCACTTTTTCAGTAAAATAACATCAATCTTCTGGTTTCCTGAATTAGTTCCAAAATAAATCACTGCTTATAGATGTCTTGTGTATACCACTAACAACGGAAACCATATCTAGTGCTGGGTTGTGAACAATCCATATGTATTATGAGAATATCGAGAAACAAAAAGGCACTATTTTCAGAGGAAAATATTAAATAAGGCTCCAACTGAGCTATTAAAATTGTGACTGAAATCCATTTAATTTCAATCAAACCTAGACCGCAGCACCCAGCACCCAATGCTCTACTGAGCCCTGACAGAAGTTGGGTAGTATGACTAAAGCAACCATACATTTCGTGTTATCTTTCTAGTTTGTTTTTTGGTCTGGTTTCCATGGAAATATGTGGGTGTGGGAGAGCATTCAGGGTGTGTCTACTATTAGCAGATGTTGGCAGATGGGACCCCAAGAAGAGGAATGAGAGGTGGAGGGAGGGGTAAAACTCTAGGATATAGCAAACGGAAGAGGGGCTCAGCAAATTGTGGAACAAACACAACTTTTCCATTGAATTTTAACCAAGGATAAATGGCCTTAAACTGCATGGGAGGTGACTAAGTGTTGACATGAAGAAGACTTGAATAGGTAATGCAGTAACTCCAGGAATTACAGTTGGAGCCTTTCCTCCAGAGAAAGGGGTTTATTCTTATCTCTTAGAGTCTCAGTTTTCCCATCTAGAACCTAGTAAGAGCTTTTGTCCTGGAGGGGGGAGGAAGAAGGGAACCAAACATTATACACAATGGGCCGTTTTGGCAATAGGCATATTCCATATCTTTATTGTGATAGTGATTATACAAGTGTATATGTCTATTAAAACTCATCAAAATGTGATCCTAAAATAAATAAATAAATAAAAAGAACCTTTGTCCATTTTTTTAACCTCAGGGGCATGGTATATAGCTAACACAGTCCTCTGAAGGGCTTTATTCTATCAAATAAAAGAGCTTTAAAAATCTGATTGTGATTACAGCTGTTACTACTATACTTGAACAAATAACACTGCTTCAGTGGATATTTTCAAAAACCCATCACCAGAGCTCTGATTTTATCACTAAGAGAACTGAGAAATTACCTCATTTTCCAACACAAAGTATTCAGGCAAAGTAGCAGCTCCAGTTTTTACTAGATCTTATACCTGACCAAGTACCTTGCATCTTCATCATTTTATTTAATCATCACAACAACCTTCACAACAATCCCCACTAACCAGAAGAGAAAACTGAGGGTTGAGAGGTTTCAACCTGCCCTAGGTCTCAAAAAAATCTAGTTAATGGCAGAGCTTTGTCTAACACACACATCTAGTAAGCCCTAGATTCGATGTTCTTTCTCTCATACTTTTCAGATCCACATTTTAGAAACAAAAAGAAAAGAAAAGAAGTCCCAGAATCCTACCACATGTGTCCATTCAGGGGTTATACAAGCTATTTTTTCTTGAGTGAACTTTGGTAGTTTGTGTTTCTTGTCAAGTTTATTATTTTCATCTAAGTTGTCTAATTTATTGGCATAAAGTTGTTCCTAATATTTTCTTATTGTTTTAATATGTGTAGCTTTTGTAGTGATGCTACCGATCTCATTTCTGATGTTGGTATGTTCTGGTATATTTCTGATAATTTGTATATTCTCTCTTTTTTCCTGGCCATTATGGCCAGAGTTTAATAAGTGTTATTGATTTTGATATTGTGATTTATAATAAGAAATATGTATTTGATCTTTTTCCTATTCCTGGCAAAGAGGTCCTAAAACCCTAGGAATTCCCTAAGGGATGAGAGCAATAAAGGTGTCTTTTGTTAGGTTAATGAGGTGAATTTCAGAAGTCACCTAAGGATGGGGACTCTTTAACAGAAGAATCAAACATGTAATTAGAGAATTGGAACTTTCAGTCCCACTCCCCTGGGGGAGAGGAGAGGGGTTGTAGATTGAATCAATCACCAATGAAAAATGATTTAATCAATCATATCTTTGTGATTTAATCTCCATAAAAACCCAAAAGACTGGGT
This sequence comes from Neomonachus schauinslandi, assembly GCF_002201575.2. NCBI lineage: Eukaryota > Metazoa > Chordata > Mammalia > Carnivora > Phocidae > Neomonachus > Neomonachus schauinslandi. The sequence goes on along the minus strand of NC_058419.1, from coordinate 76,645,628 downwards.
TGCAGGTTGGTGAACATGTGGAGATTTGGGGAGAGTGACATGCTTGGCATGCTTGGAGAGGGCTTGGAAGGTCTTCACTCGTTCCCTGTACCTTTCCCTATGTATCTCTTTCATACTGCTGTTTCTGAATTATATCTTTTTATAATAATAAACAGTAATCTAGTAAGTAAAATGTTTCTCTGAGCTCTGTGAGCTGCTCTAACAAATTAATCAAAACCAATGAGAAGGGTATCATTTGGACTTCTATGGCCAGTCAGTCAGAAGCACAAGTGATAACCTGGTCTTGTGACTGACATCTAAAGTGGCTGGGGAGGGGGCACAGTCTTGTGGGACTAAGCTCTTAACCTGTGGGATATGATGCTATTTCCAGGTATATAGTGTCAGAATTGAGTTGAATTGTAACACTTTCAGCTGGGGGTTGCAGAATTGTTTGGATGCATGGGGAAACTCCCTCCCTCACAACACACACACACACACACACACACACACACACACACTGGAACTGAGGGATCAGTGTATTATCGATATTCAAATTAAAAAAAAAGCTTTTGTTTTCACTTATTTTCTCAAGTGTTTTTCAGTTTTCTATTTTATTGATCTCCAATCTGGTCTTCTTTATTATTTCCTTTCTTCTGCTTACTTTGAGTTTAATTCGTTCTTTTTTCTAGTTTCTTAAGGTAGAAGGTAAGGTCATTGATAGAAGACCTTCCTTCTTTTATAATATGGGCATTTAGTGCTATAAATTCCCCTATTAGTATGATTTAGCTGAACCCCACAAAATTTGATATTCCAGCCATTTTTTTAATTAACTAAAAAAAATCTTTATTGGGTACTTTCAATTTGTACTTCCAGTATGGTTGCTGGAGATAGAGCAGCAAACATGACAAACAAAATCCTTACCCTCCTGGAATTGATTTCCCAGTGGAGAGAGACAAATAAAATAAGTAACAAGATAATTGCAACTAGAGGTAAGTGGCTCTGGGGATGGGAAGGATGTTAGAGGATCATGGAAAGCCTCTCTAAGGAGGTGACATTTGAGCTAACAGTTCCTTGATAAGAAGGAGCCACCTGGATCCGCAGGTGGGTTCAAAGCATACTTCCAATGTGAGTCTACTAATGAGTCAAGTTGGAAGGTATAGCAGATACAAGGAATTTCAGGACTGATCAAGATTTTAAAAATATGTATGACAATAGCACACTATGAACTTTATTTGGGTAGCTTTTGGCAGATTGAATGCTAAAGGAAGTCCTTCACAGCATGAGACATTGCAGAGGCAATGGCGAAGGTCCATAAGACATAAGGGGAGGAAGACAAGGGGGAGGGGGATCAGAGGGGAAGCTTATTGCATAGGTCATGTTGCTCAGCAGCAGAATGGGGAGTCTCTGAGAACTCTGAAGACAGCAGTGTCTTGGAGTCTTTTATACCTGGCAGATATTGAATTCAGTTTTCTAGGGTATGCAAAGTAGGCACACTCTAAATGACCTAAAATATGCTATTTGGGCTATGTTTAAAACAACCAGACATGTAAAATATTGAGTATGATGATAGCAGGCTTTGGAACAGTCTCAGAATTCTGTGAAGAATTAAACAATATTGGGCGTCTGGGTGGCTCAGTCGTTAAGCGTCTGCCTTCAGCTCAGGCCATGATCCCAGAATCCTGGGATAGAGTCCCACATTGGGCTCCCTGCTCGGCAGGAAGCCTGCTTCTCCCTCTCCCACTCCCCCTGCTTGTGTTCCTGCTCTCACTATTCTCTCTCTGTGTCAAATAAATAAATAAAATCTTTAAAAAAAAATTAAACAATATTGGGCCAATATATGGAGGCCACCTTTAACCCAATTATATAACAAATGGTTAAGCAATCATTGAGCATTATAATCCTTTCAAGGACTTTCCTCTGATTCTTTCTCAGGCTCATACCCAAACCATAATTGAAAGGTGAACCAGAGAAAGCTGATAGGGGAGGCCTGGGATGGCTACATTTGCATTTCAATGTGGAACACATGCAGTCCATCCTACACTTTAACAACTTATTTAAAAATATTTTATTTATTTATTTATTTGAGAGAGACAAAGAGAGAGAGCACTCACAAGAGAGTATGGGGGGCGGGGAGCAGAGAGAGAGAGAGAAGCATACTCCCTGCTGAGCAAGGAGCCCGAAGCAGAGGCAGGGTTTGATCCCAGGACCCTGAGATCATGACCTGAGCAGAAGGCAGATGCTTAACTGACTGAGCCAACCAGACACCCCTAGACTTTATTTATTTTTTATTATGTTCAGTTAGCCAACATATAGTACATCATTAGTTTTTGATGTAGTGTTCAATGATTTATTAGTTGTGGATAACACCCAGTGCTCATCACAACATCTGTCCACCTTAATACCCTTCACCTGGTTACCCCATTCTCCACCCCACTCCCTTCTGTAAGCCTCAGTTTGTTTCCCAGGGTCCAGAGTCTCTAATGGTTTGTCTCCCTCTCTGATTTCTTCCCATTCAGTTTTCCCTCCCTTCCCATGTGCTCCTCCACGCTATTCTTTCTGTGCCACATATGAGTAAAACCATATGATAATTGTCTTTCTCTGCTTGACTTATTTCACTGAGCATAATCCCCTCAAGTTCCATCCAAGTTGATGCAAATGGTAGGTATTATCCTTTCTGATGGCTGAGTAATATTCCATTATAGATAGATAGATAGATGATAGATGTAGATGATAGATAGATAGATAGATGATAGATAGATAGATAGATAGATAGATAGATAGATAGATAGATAGATAATCATCTTTATCTATTCATCTGATGAAGGACATCTCCGCTCTTTCCACAGTTTGGCTATTGTGGACATTGCTGCTATAAACATTGGGGTGTATGTGCCCCTTCTTTCACTACATCTGTATCTTTGGGGTAAATAGCCAGTAGTGCAATTGCTGGATCATAGGGTAGCTCTATTTTTAACGTCTTGAGGAACCCCTATACTGTTTTCTACAGTGGCTGTACTAGCTTGCATTCCTACCAACAGTATAAGAGGGTTCTCCTTTCCCCACATCCTGGCCAACATCTATTGTTTCCTGTATTGTTAATTTTTGCCATTCTAACTGATGTGATGTGGTATCGCATTGTGGTTTTGATTTCTATTTCCCTCATGCAAAGTGATATGGAGCATTTTTTCATGTCTCTCTTAGCCATTCATATGTCTTCATCAGAGAAGTGTCTGTTCATGTCTTCTTCTGCTCATTTTTTACTTGATTATTTGTTTTTTGGGTGTTGCGTTTGAGAAGTTCTTTGTAGATCTTGGATACCAGCCCTTTATCTGTAGTGTCATTTGCAAATATCTTCTCCCATTCTGTGGGTTGCCTCTTTGTTTTGTTGACTGTTTCCTTTGCTGTGCAGAAGCTTTTTATCTTGATGAATTCCCAAAAGTTCATTTTTGCTTTTGTTTCACTAGCCTTGGGAGATGAATCTTGAAAGAAGTTGCTGTGGCCGATGTCAAAGAGGTTACTGCTTATGTTCTCTAGGATTTCAATGGATTCCTGTCTCACATTGAAGGTCTTTCATCCATTTAGAGTTTATCGTTGTGTATGGTGTAAGAGAATAGTGAAGCTTCATTCTTCTGCACATAGCTATCCAGTTTTCCTAGTACCATTTATCAAAGAGACTGTCTTTTTTCCATTGGATATTCTTTCCAGATTTGTCAAGATTAGTTGACCATAGGGTTGATGGTCCATTTCTGGGCTCTCTATTCTGTTCCATTGATCTATATGTCTGTTTTTGTGCCAGTACCATGCTGTCTTGATGATCACAGCTTTGTAATATAGCTTGAAGTCAGGCATTATGATGCCCCTAGCTTGGGTTTTCTTTTTAAAAATACCCCTGGCAATTTGGGGTCTTTTCTGGTTCCATACAAACCTTAGGATTATTTGTTCCAGCTCTGTGAAAAATGTCAAAGGTATTTTGATAGTAGTTGCATTGAAAGTGTAGATTGCTATGAGCAGCATAGACACTTTAACAATGTTTATTCTTCCAATTCATGAGCATGAAATATTCTTATATTTCTTTGTGTCTCCCTGCATTTCTTTCATAAGTGTTCTGTAGTTTCCAGGGTATTGATCCTTTACCTCTTTGGTTAGGTTTATTCCTAGATATATTATGGTTTCTGTGCTATTGTAAATGGAATTGATTCCTTAATTTCTCTTTCTTCAGTCTCAGTGTGTAGAAATGCAACTGATTTATGTGCATTGATTTTGTATCCTGCCATATTGCTGAATTGCTGTATGAGTTCTAGTAAATTTGGTGTGGAGTCTTTTGGGTTTTCCACATAAAGTATCACGTCATCTGCAAAGAGTGAGAATTTGACTTCCTCTTTGCTAATTTGAATGCCTTTTATTTCTTTTTGTTGTCTGATTGCTGAGGCTAGGACTTCTAGTACTGTGTTGAACAATAATGGTGAGAGAGGGCATCTTTATAGTGTTCCCGGCCTTAAGGGAAAAGCTCTCAGTTTTCCCCATTGAGAATGATATTTGCTGTGGGCTTTTCATAGATGGCTTTTAACGATAATTAGGTATGTTCCATCTATCCCTATACTTTGAAGGGTTTTAATTAGGAAAGGATGCTGTATTTTGTCAAATGCTTTTTCTGCATCAATTGAGAGGATTATATGGTTCTTGCCTTTTTTTTTATTAATGTGCTTTATCACGTTGATTGATTTCCAAATGTAGAACCACGTTTGCATCCCAGGAAAAAAATCCCGCCTGGTTTTGGTGAATAATTATTTTAGTGACCTGTTGGATCCTATTGGCTAAGATCTTGTTGAGTATTTTGACATCCATATTCATCAGGGATATTGGTCTGTAATTCTTCTTTTGGGTGGGGTCTTTGTTTGGTTTTGGGATCAAGTTAATTCTGACCTCATAGAATGAGTTTGGATGTTTTCCTTCTATTTCTATTTTTTGAACCAGCTTCAGTAGAATAGGTATGATTTCTTCTTTAAATGTTTGTTAGAATTCCCCTGGGAAGCAATTTGGCCCTAGATTCTTGTTTTTTGGGAGATTTTTTATTACTGCTTCAATTTCCTTACTGGTTATTGGTCTGTTCAGGTTTTCTATTTCTTCCTGTTTCAGACTCGGTAGTTTATAAGTTTCCAGGAATGCATCCATTTCTTCCAGATTGCTTGATTTTTTTTTTTTTTTTTGCACATAGTTGCTGGTAATAATTTCTAATAATTGTTTCTATTTACTTGTGTTAGTCATGATCTCTCCCCTTTCATTCATGATTTTATTAATTTGGGTCCTTTCCCTTTTATTTTGGATAAGTCTGGCCAGAGGTTTATTGATCTTATTAATAATAACCAGCTTCTAATTTCATTGATCTGTTCCACTATTTGTTTTTTGTTTCTATTTCTTTGATTTCTGCTCTAATCTTTATTATTTCCCTGCTCCTGCTTGGTTTAGGCTTTATTTGCTGTTCTCTCTCCAGGCCCTTTAGGTGTAAGTTTTGTTTGTGCATTTGGGATTTTTCTAATTTTTTTGAGAGAGGCTTGGATGGCTATATATTTCCCTCTTAGGATCCCACAGGTTTTGGTCCAATATGTTTTCATTCTCATTAGTTTCAATGAATTGTTTAAATTCTTCTTTAATTTCCTGGTTGATGCAATCACTCTTTAGCTAGCTAGATGCTCTTCCATTTCCAAGTGTTTGAGTTCCCTGCCAATTTCTTCTTGTGGTTCAGTTCCAGTTTCAAAGCATTGTGGTCTGAAAATATGCAGGGAATAATCTCAATCTTTTGGTATCCTTTGAGACCTTATTTGTGACTCAGTATGTGGTCTATTCTGGAGAAAGTTCCATGTGCATTTGAGAAGAATGAGTTGATTTAGGATGGAATGCTCTGTATATATCTGGGATGTCCAGTGGTAAATGGTTCCCTATCCCCTCACTTTCAATCTGGAGGTGCCTTTAAGTTCAAAATGAGTCTCTTGTAGACACCATATGGATGGGTCCTTGCTTTTTTATCCAATCTGAAACCCTGTGTCTTTTGATGAGAGTATTCAGCCCATTTACATTCAGAATAACTATCAAAAGATATGAATTTAATGCTATTGCATTGCCTGTAAAATCTTGTTTCTGTAGATTTTCTATGTTTCTTTCTGGTCTATATGACTCTTGGGGTCTCTCTTCACTTAGAGAATCCCCCTTAATATTTCTTTCAGTGGTGGCTTGTTGGACACATATTCTTTCAGTTCCTGCCTCACATGAAAGCTCTTTTTCTGTCCTTCCATTCTGAATGACAGCCTTGCTAGATAAAGTATTCTTGGCTGCATGTTTTATTCATTTAGTACCCTGAATATGTCTTGCCAGGCCTTTCTGGCTTGCCAGGTTTCTGTGGACAGGTCTGATGTTATTCTGAATTTTTTTTTATTCTTATGTTAATCCCCATACATTACATCATTAGTTTTAGATGTAGTGTTCCATGATTCATTGTTTGTGCATAACACTCGGTCTGATGTTATTCTGATGTTCTTCCCTCCATATGTAAGGAATACCCTCTCTCTGGCTATTCTCAGGATATTTTCTTTGGCTGTAGAATTTGCAAGCTTCACTATTATATGTCAGGCTATTGATCTATTTTTATTAATTTTGGGAAGTGTCTTCTCTTCTTCTTGGACTTGAATGCTTGTTTCCTTCCCCAGATTAGGGAAGTTCTCAGCTATGATTGGCTCAAATATACCCTCTAGCCCCCCCTCTCTCCACGCCCTCAGGGATCCCAATAATTCAGATATTGGAATATTTCATGGCATCATTAATCTCTCCAATCCTTTTTTCATGTGCTACTAACAGCCAATCTCTGTTTTCCTCAGCTTCTTTCTTTTCTATCAGCTTATCTTCTAGATCACTAATTCTCTCTTCTGCCTCCTTTACCCTGGCTGTTAGAGTATTCAGTTTAGACTGCACCTCATTCATAGCACTTTTTAGTTCAGCCTGATTAGATCTCGTTTCTGCCCTTAGAGAATCTATATTGTCACTAATACTTTTTTCAAGGCTAGTTATTGACTTTATGATTGAATCCCGAATTCTATCTCTGACATCTTGCTTATATCCATATCCTTTAGTTCTGTGGCAGAGGACATTGTCTCTGTTTCATTTCTTTGTTGAGAATTCCTCCTCCTAGTCATTCTGTGGAGGGATGGTTGAGTGAATGAACAGAGTCCAAAATATCATCCAAGACCCAAGCAAGATGTACCCTAGCAAAATCTGGAGTGGTCAGAAGCCACCACCCAAAAAACAAAGCCAAAATAAAACACAAGAATAAAATTGAAAAATTAAAAAAAAATGTTAAAGGTTTGGGGGAGGGGAAGGAGGGGCTATAATCTCTCAGTGTGGACAAAGCAGGGTGTTTCAGTTGTTCCTGGGTGTATTTTGGTCTGTTTGTTAGAGGACACTACATCCCAAAATTACAAGAAAAGTAAAACTTGTATATATAGAAAGATAAAATTGAACACTGAAAAAAGGACAAAAATGAAGCATATATCTATAAAAAATATAGGTGTGAAAAAAAGCAAGTTAAAAAGTGACTATGAAATATATACTGATATAATAAACATCTGGTTCAAATGAGGAGAAGGTAAAAAGAAAAAAGAAGAAAAAGCATAAGAAAAAGAAAAAAAAAAGAATTTTATCTGAAAAATAAACAAGTCGTGAGGCCAACCTGGAGCTCATTATACAATTTTCCTCTGGCATTGGGATTTTACAGTCTTATGGGAACCATAGTATTGTCGTCCAACTGTTCTTCCAGCCTGTCTTCTGGGGAGGGGCCTGCCCCACTGTTTCTCAGGTAACCCTGCCTATGCGGATTTGCCCTGCCCCTGTCAGGGGGATGGGCTCAGTGGAAACCAGTCCTCTCTGTGGCTTTTGTTCCCTGGGGACTTTCCACGCCTCTTCAGAAGATCAGAGCAAAAATGGCTGCAGCCAAACCTCTGGCCCAGAGCAGAAAATTCAGTCTGCCCTCTTTAATAAACCCTACAAGACAAACAGTCTCCACTTCTGTATGGGCTCCTGAAAACCACAGCCTCCCACAGTGCTTGTCCACAGCAATTCTCTCAGAGGTAGTCCCAGGGGCCAGGGAGTGCCACTGCCCTTTGTGATTCTAAAATCATGAGTGGCCTCAGGCTTGTGTGTGCACCCAAATCTCCTGGATCATGTCTGGGTACTGCTCTAAAGCCCTTTCCAGGCCGTTACTGCTCTGTGAGTTTTTGTCCCCTTTGTGGGCATAAGGTCCAGATTTTTTCAGGCTGCCCAAGAGAAGAGGGATTATAGACTGGTCGGCTCATGGTTTATGGTGATCTGATGTGATAGTTCCTTCTTGGGCTTGCTGACCATAACCTGCTTCCTGGCTCCACTGCTCAGGCACTCTACTAGTTCAGGAACCTCCTTTTTCTCTATTGTTCCTCGTATCCCAAGGCTACAATGCCCCACCTAGAATTCTGCCTTTTCATTTCCAGAGCCCTTTCCAGAGAGGGATGTCTCTCACTAGAGCAGATTTCTAAGGGTTCTGATTTTGCACTCCAGTGTTATAGCACTTTCCCAGAGCCAGCTTATGGAGGCTCCCACCCCTAGACTTTAAAAAACTTTATTTAGAATGTCCATTTTTTAAAATAGCTTTATTGATCTACAATTCACATACCATACAATTCACCCATTTAAAATGTACAATGCAAAGTTTTTTAGAATGTTTGGAGATACATGCAACCACCACTACAGTGAATTTTAAAATATTTTTATCACCTCAAAAAGAAACCCCATACCCTAGTATCTATCATCTCCTTAGCTCCTCCACTTTCAATCCATCTCCCAGGTGTAAGCAAGCACTTATCTACTTTCTGTCTATATTTCCCTCGTTTTGGACATTTTGTGTGAATGGAATCATACACTATATGGACTTTTATGGCTTTTTTCATTTAGCATAATGTTTGCAAGTTTTGCCCATGTTGTAGCAAGTATCTGTACTTCATTACTTTTGATGGCTGAATAATTCTATTATATGTATTACTATATTTTGTTTATTCATTTATCAATTTATGGACATTTGGGTTACTTCCACCTTTTAGCTATCATAAGTAGTGCTGCTATAAGCATTCATGTACAAGTTTTTATGTGGACATGTTTTCATTTCTCTCAGGTATATGCTTAGGAATGGAATTGTTGGGTCATATGGTAACTTTATGCTTAAATGTTTGAAGAAACTTCAGACTGTTTTTAAAACCAATTTTCCACCAGCAGAATATGAGGGTTTTGACTTCTCCACATTCGTGGCAACACTTACTGATTCTAGCCACCTTAGTGAGTGTGAAACTCTATCTCACTTTGGTTTTGAATTGCATTCCCCTGATGACTAATGACTTCCAACATATTTTCATATGCTTTTTGCCCATTTGCATATCTTCTTTTGACAAATATCTCTTCAGTCCATTTCTTTTAAATTGTGTTATTTGTCTTTTTATTTTTGAATTGTAAGAATTCTTTATATATCCTGGATACAAGTCCCTTATCAGATATATGGTTTGCAAATAGTCCCTCTCATTCTGTGAGTTATTTTTACTTTCCTAAAAGTTTTCTCTGAAGGACAGAAGTTTTGGGGATT